>NC_133976.1:29956511-30264323 GCF_047716275.1 Strix uralensis | reverse complement strand
TCACAAAATGAACAGAGGCTACAGACAGAAAAACTTTCTGGCCATCTCACTGTAAACAAATGGGGCTGTTTAATTGCAAAGAAAGACTCAAATCCCTCAGCAGAATGTGTGGACCAAGAACCAAGAAGAAATGTCTAATATTTATTGGTGGGAATCTTGACAGAACAAGGGCAAGTTGCACGAAGCTCAGCATACTGTTTCGTTTCTCCTGGCTGCCTTGCCTATGAAGAACAGGAACATAAGTTACTTCATGGTTCATTTTTCAGTCTTCACTGGTTGACTGATAAAATTAGTAAATAGTATTCTATTCTTTTTCTCCATTTTGAGTCTATTTATCTGGGAGAAGAGCTGACCATAACTCTGAATTGATGGCTTCTGAACAGTTTTGATATTTTGAAGTTTGTTTTCATGAAACATCAAAAATATTTTCAGTATTTCCCATGGTGTGGAGTTTCAAAAAACTTAACTTGTAAATTTTAATTAGTTTAATGAAAATGTCTGAAAAATAATCTCTCTACACGTTTTTATTATATTTTCATAGAGTTATATAATATTAAGGAAGATGTGGATTAATAGAGATATAAAACCTCTTTCATTCCTTTCAAGTTTGAGCTGTTTCTCTCCTATTTCTTTTCTGATGAAATAGTTTTATAGCACAGATTCCATCAAATCCATGTTGATAAACATTTTGACCAGCTACAGGTAGTAATAACAGTTTGGAGCAAAATGATGACAGATAACCTGTTGATAAGCAATTTAGCTTACCTGTTTTAGAAATTAATTTTCAGGAGCACAGCTGATGGATTTCTTTGCAAATAAATCAAGAGCAGTCAACAAACAGAAACCAGGCAAAAAATTTAAATTATATATTTTACTCTTTTTTTCTAAATTTTGTGTCACATATTTCTGTCTAATCCTTGTAGTCTAAAACTTAATACCTACACTGATGGGAATATTACTAAAATAAGGTCAATGCCACACAGTTTATGACCAGTACATTTTTAGATAACAAACGTTAATCTGGCAAATCAGTGATGCAAACAACCTGATTACTAAAAAAATGCTGTGTGACCAGCAGTTCTTGGCATTACTGAAAATCATGCAATACAATTTTTTACTTGCTTTTAAAAATTTCTGTCTCTATAAATTAGATCCTGGCCAGGTGGTATGATGTTTTTGCTATCAAAGTACAAGTTTTGCTCCTATATCTACATGTTATATAAACCCACAGAACTAACGTGAAATATATTTTCCTAGAGGAAAAGATAGGCTGTGCCTGATATGAGTTTAATTCAATAACGCTTTTCTGATACTGACCTTTATTAGATAATTCTAGTGCTTTTTAAAGCAAAATTGCCCTTCTTTGCAAAGTGGTTTTCTGAGTAAAGTGAGGTCACAAAATCTGCTATAAATCACTTGGGCCTAAACAAAATTTTACACTGTTTAAATTGAATTGACTCGTATGCCACAGAATAATTAAGAAGAAAAACCACAGATGATATTTTAATTCTATTAGTTACTGAGCAACAATAGTTGTGAACTTCTGAAGTTGTCTTATCTTGATAATTAAAAGAAGGGTGTGTTTTTAACCATGAGAAGACATTTGGGGACAGACATTTTAGTAGAGCATGTAGTGATAGGGCAAGGGATAATGGTTTTGAACTAAAGGAGGGTAGATTCAGACTAGATATAAGGAACAATTTTTTTACAATGAGGGTGGTGAGACACTTGAACAGGTTGCCCAGAGAGGTGGTAGATGCCCCCTCCCTGGAAACGTTCAAGGTCAGGTTGGACGGGGCTATGAGCAACCTGATCTAGTTGAAGATGCCCCTGCCCATTGCAGAGGGGTTGGACTAGATGGCCTTAAAGGGCTTCCAACCTAAACCATTCTATGACTCTATGATTTATTTCTGTTCATAAGCCCATGAGTTAATTTATAGATTTAAATTGCGTTAATCACCATGACAGAATAAGAAAGGACTTGCTTGACTTTTTTTTTTTTTTTTTTTTTTATTTTCTAAAATTGCAGCATTGTCATTGACCTATCGATAGAATTTAAAATATTAATTTTCTACCTGCAGTGAGTCTGATGTGGTCAGTCCCTGGCATGCTGGGACTCCTAAACCCTGCCAGGAACTCTCTGAGAGAGCATGGGCTGGCACAGGCACAGCCATTCCTGAAACTGCTGTGCCAGCTCTGTGGCATGGGCATTGGCAACGCTCAGTGCAATAGCACTGGTGTAACCTCAGTTCCCCATCTGCCAGTTTTCAACTGAATTACATAGCTGCAGCTGTCCCTGCGTTGTAGGCAGGATAAATGATCTCTTAAAATCCCTTTCTGGCTCCATAGTGACATGCAAAAACCTTATCAAGATATAACATTAAGAACTGCTTACTTCACTAAGATCTTTATTAAGACAAATTGAATTAACTAATTCTGGCACTCCAAATTTCAAGCATTTGAGTCCTAGAAAACACTTTCTTGAATGTCCATTCATGATGATTTTGTTTCTTATCACTGCACATAAGACAGTCTGAATCTGTAAGAAATGACCCAGGCTTCCTATTTGACACATTTTTCTCCTCATTTTTCCTCTTGAAAATTACTTATTCCACACCTCGAGAATCACAAAACTAGGACAATCAAAGAGATATTTGCATCAAATCACACAGGATTTCAAGTTTCCACTGTAAGTCAGTTGGGGATAATTTTGTTTGGGGGACTGAGGACTACCCTAGAATTCAAAACTGGTAATTAGAGGATTTTAGAAAAAAAGTGGTGACTCTTACCATTACGCCAATGTCACAGGCATGAAGAGTGCTGAGCCATGGATCCCAGGGAGGGAAAGAGCAGGTCCCCCAGGATATTTTATCATTCTGGTCACAAGCTCATTTCAATGTGCTTTGCATACTCCAAGATCTCCTATGCAGAGTCAGGCTCTAGCCAGCAAGGGGGGACCTTAGCTTTTACACTGGTGGCAGTTGTACCAAAAATGTCCTTCCTTGCATTTTAAGAAATACTTAGCAATTTTGTACTCCTGTTTGTGAGGTTGGCAGGCGTTTCAATTTTATTATGAAATTGATACAAAGATGGTCTTTTTGACAAGAAAATTAAGACCGGCAGTATCTGATCAGTCAGGGCTCTGTGAAGCACAGCTGTTGTCTGCTGTTTGACCCAAATGGGAGGATTTGTTTTCACATCTGAAAGCCAACCCAAAGGATAGAAAGTGTCAGGAAAGGGGCAGTTTCCTCGTTGAGGACACAAATCACCACTTGTAGTGATTCTAAAAGAGTGAAGAATGTTTTTTTTTAAAAAAAATTTAAATAATATTCTTAATGTGAATATATACGTGAAGTTTAAAAATACTTTGAAAAATGTTTCTTCTTATGCAGTAGTTAAGTTCTCGAAAGTCATCGCTGTAGTTCTTTCTTTAATATGTATGTTAACCAACCAGCTTTAACCAACAAACCAAAAAATCTTTTTAATTCAAGTTCACGAGTCAGATTAATATTGCAAGGGACCTGAATGCCCTCCCCTTTCAGGAGTTTACCTGGCTGTGCCCTGGGTGGTGGCTGCCCCAGATCCCTGTCTCCAGGCCTCCTCTTGATCTCACTTGCTGACTTGAGGCTACGGCTCCTCGCTGAGATCCTGCCCTGCCCTGGTGCTCAACCCTGGCTGCTGCAGGGAGCCTGCCCCTGAAGCTGCATCAAACCTTGTCCCGATGGCTCCCCACAGCTCCAGTTTGACCTCCAAACCCTGCAGGAAGCTGTGGTCAATGTGTAGGTACAGATTCTGACAAATATTAGCTCTTATTAAAAAGATGGTTGAATAAGTACTCATTCAGAACACCTGCTGCTTGATGCAAGAAATTAAGTGTTTCTCTAATGTGATCGGATGCAATAGACTGGAACAGTTGAAAAGGAAATTTTCTTATCCCTCATAAATTATGTATAATTTAAAGTTCTTGTGTAGATTAAATTATAATGCTTTCATGCAGGAAAATTTTAAAGACAAATAAAAAAGGTTAAAAGGTTGTATTCAAGTCTACTCCATAAGTGTCTGCTTCCAGCCCTGTTTCAGTTTTCTGAGTTCATGTCAGTTTTCTGATTCAAATTAAGCACAGTAGGGTTTACATTTAATTTATGTTTATGTGGAACATGATCATTAAAACACCAAACCACAGCTTCTACTGCAGACCTGTAATGAGTAACTGCATCTATTATTTTTAGAACTTGATCCTAAGCTAGCTTTGATTGAAATTCACCTGTCTGCAGGTGCTTGCAAACATATCTAAACAGATACGAAACACCAACAGCAAGATGTGGCATAAACAGTTCACAGCCTTTATTCCATGTCTCTGCTAAGACAAGAATTTTGCCTCCTAGGTACAGAATTCCCATGGAAATCAATCTATGGGTCCAGTAAAAATAACTTCTCTCTGCTGAATACAGCACTGTTTAGTTATACAGCTAAAAAAGTGTCAGACTTGATTCCCTTCTATTTTAAGGCTCCTCTAAGTAGAACCTTTTGAAGACTTACCAGGACAGTGAGCAGAACTGAATTTTGCAGTCTAAAAGATGATGAACCAAGGCTAGGTCAGGCTTGGGTTCCTCCTCTTACTGGAAGGGGAAGGCAGGACACAATGGGGCACGTGCTGGAGGAAGGACACAGAAAAAAACAGAGCTGCTGATCAGCTTGCTTTAGAGAAAGGCAGCTCATCGGCCATCATCACTACACCCCACACACTGCCTGCTCCTTCAGCAGCAGCAACCAAGGACTTATCAGAGTTCTTCCACAAAGGAGGCAGCAGGAAATTCTGCAAAAGCTGTTGTCCTAAGTACTTGTGAAAAATAGCACCACTCCTTAATATTCAAGAGTGTTGTGATTAAGGAAACTCAGTTTTACCACTTGTTTTTAGATATGTGCTAGTTCCAATTATTATGCCAAGTACTAGTAAGTCCATAAAGGACGATGCTTCCAGGAGCTGCATTTTTCTCCTGGCAAATGAAGAACTGGACGATGTTACAACATACATCTTTTCACTTTAGAAATACCCAGTTCAGTCTCAGTACTCCTCGTAGTCTTATAAATCATGGCACCTCTGTGCTACATCTTATCGTTAGTCAAAACACCCAATTTAATCACAGCATTCTTTAAGCATTTGCTCCTAAATTTTCAAAACAGGGAATGTAACACAACCTGCAGCACATTTCATAGCTATCTAGTCCAGTAGGAGGATTTATGGGGACTTTATGTGGTGATGGCATTAAACACAAGCTATTCAAGCTAGTCTGTGAGCTAGGGAGCTGAGAGGAATTACTGAGATCCACCATGAAAAAGAGAGAGAATGAAGACTAACACTAGATTCAATACAAAGAATGACTCTCTCTTCTATACTCTGGAAGATCATAGAGGGATGTGATTTAGCAGCTTGATTCTGATGAAACTTAATAGGCATTGCATGCTGTAATGTCTACATATTGCTTGAAAATGTAGTCTTGGATACTTTACATTTTCATCATATTCCAGATGTAGTATTAGTAGTGGTGTATCTGTATGTCTGAGAATAAGGGCTGTTTGAGCAACTAGAAAATGTCAGAATAGATAATTATTCGTTGAAAAAAAAAGCAAAAATCTGCAATGGATGTTATTTATATGATATTGTTTAGCCATTTATAGAGCTGGCTTAATAAAGGACTGTGAATAAGTGATGCAAAAATTGGCAAAATTTACAATGACTTCTTTATAAAAGATATTTTCCCTAGCTCTAAATAGAATTTGGATCTAAATCATTGCCACAGAATGCAACATGAATACTGAAAATGAAGGGCTCATTTATATCCACTGCCCTGATTTTATCACTTGAATACTCTAGATAAAGGACAGAATATACTAAAGAAGCAGGTGGTAAGTACCTAAGGAGGAGTTTAAGATGCACATTATATACTTATGTTTCTGACTAATCCTTGCTCCACTACAGTCACCTTTCTGTCTCCACAGGCACTAAAGTTTTAGTTTTATTGTCTCCCAGGAACTATAGTTAAATTTCTGAACATGCCCAGAGCTGCCCTTATCTTTTTGAAATAAAACCTTTCGTTGCCTGGCAAAGAAATGGAAAATGAGGTCTTCTACTAGACTTCCAAATGGACTCTGTTGGCCATTCTCAGTATAATCAATGGATTAAAATATATGTAGGTCCAAGCGCATACAAAAGAAAAAAAATTGCGGTGATGGATATCTTTTATCTAATTCAGGATGCTATGACAAACTTTCAGGCTTTGGTGTCCTTGCAGGTCCCAGGACTTTTAATGCATTTTGTTCAAAGAACTGTGTTTCTGATGCTTGCAGAACTACTGCTGTGCTGCCTAACACTGTGCCTGAATCTTGTTTGTGGGCTGACACATAGACACTAACAGCGACTCTTCTCCATGTTAACTAGTTCTGACTGTGCTGCAGTCCCTCAGACTAATGATGAAAGTGCTTAGTTGAGAACAAAAAGCAAAAGATATCTGAGAGTCACAGCGTGGTGTTTCATATCCTTACTCATCTTAATTTTGCTCTAAGATTTTAGCTTTTCTATTCCAAGAGGATGCATAATAATTAAGCCATCAGTTATTAGTTATTCCAGAATGGTACTTTCTCATCTTCTCTTACTGTAGCTCTTCCAGTTTAATAATATTAATCAGAGAGGAACCTGAATTTGGTTATCCCACAGCCCCGGAGGGACCGTAACCTGATTATTACCCTAGGATTCAGCTATCTGTGACCAAGAATCCAAGGTCCATCTCTGATATTGTCCATATGCATAACCTTGGCTCAGACTTCTGAGGGAATTGTGAAGTGAGAAAGAGGTGTAAGAAAGGCCATGGAGTCATGCCATGCAAGACAAAAAAGGCAAAACTGCAGAGGGGTGTGACATTGTTGAGACTGGGCTCATTAGCAGTTTGAGGGTTCAGAAGGAGAAACTTCAACTTGGAAAGATAGGCAATCTTGAAGGAAAAAACCCTGGATTTGGAAGATGACAAGTCAGTAACATGGAGGATCTGCTCTTGGGACCAGGGGAACTCAGATCTTCTCCATTTAACTAATGCCTACCTGTCCAGCAAAGATATTTTATCGGGGTGGTGAGATCATAAATCTTGGATATTTTTTGTGTGTATTGACCAATAAATAACTGGTTTATATTTGACCTCATGCCTAACTTGCTTGCAAAGTCTTTTGTATGTGAAAAAAGACACTTGAATGAAGTGATGTAAAGAGATTTGTTTATAGTGCCCTAAGTCAATCAGCCTCTCTAACTTCCCTTCTACATTTAGCTCTGACAATAGCCCCATGAGCATGTTACCATTGTATGAAGTGAAGCAGTACTAAATAGAAAGACTTGAGCTTGTATCTCTACTTTGATTCAGGAAGGAGATTTGAAATCTACTCCCAGGGAAGTGTACAAAATGTCTCACAGCTCAAAGGACTCTGTCTTGCAGTCTCGTGTGGACAGTTTTGCAAGAGGAGAGTCAGTTGCACAGAGTCCCAGCTGGAGGAGTATGTGGAGAGAGTCAGGCAGGCACTGTAGCCAAGCATCTCACTCCTTAAGCATAGATAGCTCCTTACTCATATGACTTCGAGGACCTTTTTTCCATCCTTGGTGCCTGCACTCCAAACTACCTTTGAGTTTCTTTCTCTGATCCAATGAATTGTTTATATGTATGACTTGCCTAAAGCATGCAAGGAATAGTCGTACATTTAAGTTACCTAGATGATTAGGATCTTTACCAGATGAGGACTGCCATAAAATGTAGTTATTAAATTAAGTCATTACTTGACCCCAGGGTCCTGTAAACCTATCTGAGTTTAAATGTTTGTTCAGTAGCTAACCTTTGCTTTAAAGACATTTAGTTTGCATCTCTTAACTTAAATACTGTTAAATACAAGATTTCTTTTCTTGTATTAGGGCACATTCACTGGTCTGAATCACTGTATTTCTTATTTCAACGATGAACTGGATTTGACAGCCAACTTGCATTAAATCTCTAAAAATAGGACTGCATAATGAAAATGCTGTCAGGCCCTTATTTGTAGTAACATTAGTGGGCACCACTTTAACCAGGAAAATTACTTTCAACTTATTTACTGAAAATGAGATCAGGTGACCATTTTTAATTCCAGTTAAAATATGCAGTCATGCATGGATATGAGGCTCAGATGGCCTTTTAATAAGTTTGCAATTTAGTTATCTCTCAGAGCAGACTTAAGAATTTATCTCAAACACAAAATTTATATTAATTTTTTTAATGTTGAAGAAGCTACTTGGAAGGACTTTTTTATTAGAGTTATAACTGTTGGGTTTCTCTTGAGCACTTCTGAAGTTTTCATTATTGGATTTTAACATTATATAGCTAGGCTTCCTCTAAATTGTAACCTTTCATTATCACCGTTACATTGATTTCTACAAGCCTTCAAGGCATAATGGACCTTTGTATACAAAGGAGGTATTTCTTTTCTCTGTATTAAAAAGTTGATCCATATGTGTTATTAAATCATTAAAAGACAACATTCATTGTCCTCATATTCACAAAAGGAGAAAACAGATCACCAAAATGGAACTACAGAATTATCTCTACCTTTTCCTCAGAATTTGTTCCATACAACTGTTATATGTATGTTGTCATTGTATGCTCTTGTGCAGAACATGGATCAAATCCTTATGTGGGGTTTGAAGAAAAAGAGCAGAGATGTTGTCTTATATCCTCGTATATCATGACAGAACCTTAACAAACAGAGAAACAAAGTCTGATTTTTCAGTCTTTATTTGATTCAAAAATAATTTCTTTTTTCCATTTCAAAACTGCATGTGTATTAATGTGAGGGTGAAGAGGCACTGGAACAGGTTGCCCAGAGAGGTTGTGGCTGCCCCCTCCCTGGAAGTGTTCAAGGCCAGGTTGGACGGGGCTTTGAGCAACCTGTTCTGGTGGAAGGTGTCCCTGCCCATGGCAGGGGGGTTGAAACTACATGATCTTTAAAGGTCCATTCCAACCCAAACCATTCTATGATTCTACGATTAATAAACTGGAATCAGGATTACATATTAAATTGGCATTAAATATTCTTCTAAACTGTTTTTTTAATTATAAAATCATTATAATTACCAAAGGAAAACAAATTGTCTTAAAACTGTAAATGTCTTTATTTTGTGTACCGCTTAATGTTTTTATATTAACTTCTGGTTGATAACCAAGTTTCCTTATTAAGGAACAATATTTTGGGTACATTGCAAAACACCTGATAATTGGGAAAATGTTGCTAATAATTTGTATATAGGAATTGTATTTGTTTCCTTGTGAAAGCATAAGATGATATGGTCATTAATTATGTGATAAGTGATCCTATGGGAAAATGATATTTTATCTTTTTTTCTGTATTCCTCTCCCACTCCCTTTTTCTTATGTGTCTGGATTGTACTTTAGCTCCTTCAAGACATTCAATTTTTGTAAAAAAACTAAAAAGTATTCCTTTCTTCATATTTTCTGTTCAGCTGATATTTGTGAGACCTTAGATGAGCACCCAAAACATACGTGATTGCTTTTCAGAAATCAAGAGTGGATCAAGATCACTTTCTAAGCATAACCTCAATGTCTTGGCCAAGGCTTGGATGCAAGCCAAGGAAGGAGTACCACATACTTGCCCTTTTCTGATACTTCTCCTCAAGCTACTGGTCACTATCAGAGACAGGAAATTGAGCAAAAAAGTCCTTGGACTGGATGTTTTCCAGAGATTTATCACTTGGCTGAATCTGGGTAAGTTTTCACAGGTTTGATAAAATTTCATGTGAGGGGTATGAATTAACTCTTCTGACTGATGTCAGCTGCCACCTCAGAAGCACGAGGTCAGGAGAGGTTTACAGTAAGACTGCCAGGCTTCACGTAGGTAAAGCTGTATATTGCATCTGCTGTCACTATTAGAAATGACTACATCATTTCCCAGAAAAACTAATTGGACACAGACATCACCCAGCATGAAAAATTTCCTAAGACGAGATCGTTCTGTGCTCTTTCTTTCTCTGTGGTGCAGAGTGAGCACAACAGTGTTAGCAGAAGCAGAGGATGCCACAGTCTCAGGCTGCTCACTGATTAGTCGCACTTGTCAATACTGGAGCTGGCCTCCATTGATGGTATCTTCATCATAGATGACAACATAGATAACATAAAATCTTTCTGAGATCATGTGGCCATCTCAGACCAATTTCTGAGGTCCATGGGGTCAGGATGCATGCTTTGACATCTCCCTGCCCCTTGTGGGCTGCATTAAGTCAGTATCCACGGCTCCTGGGCCAGATGAATTCAGAGGAGGTGCTACGTATCTGCGCTTTTCCCTAAATGCACAGAGTAGGTCAGGACTAAGTACTGGACCATTTGGACACTGGACCCCTATGCAATGCCATATCAGCTACTCCTTGTCTTCTGGAAAAAAAAGACAGCAGTTGTATGGAGGCCTTGCATTGCTTGAGGCTCACATGACTCCAGTTTGGCCATCTTGGATTTGGGAAAAATATGATATATTATTTTTTGTACGAACAGGCTTGTATAACAAAAAGCACATAGCAATTCAAACTACACCAGCCTTTTATTTCATGAAACACATGTATGACTCATGACGAATGTTCACCATAGATTCTCTTTTGTATTCAAAGCCAAACTGACTTTCTATTAAATGTATTTTATTAGCAACATTTGACTCTTATGTGAGTTACTAAATTAAGAAAGGATTTTTTCCCCCTTAGGTTAATTATGTTTTCCATTGCATTTAAAATATCATGTTTTTATTATAATAAGGCTATATTAATGTTCTAAAATTCAGATCAGTTAGTCCATGTCAAAAAGATAATATAAATAAAGCATACAAGCTTACATCTATTTTCAAAGTATCAATCAATATGAGTGTAAATAATCATCAGGAGCCTGTACTCTAGAAAACATTTCAGTTTCACAGTTCAGAATTTTCTGCATGGGTTAATAGGTAATGTACGGGATTCATATGACACATGCATGTACAAGTGTGGTGGTTTGACCTTGGCTAAATGCCAGGTACCCACTAAGTCGCTCTATCACTTCCCCCCCTTTCCCCTTTTTTTCTCAATAGGGCAAAGAAGGGAAAGAAAATAAGATAGGAAAACAAAACAACCCTTGTGGGTAAAACAACAGCAGTTTTAATATAAGCAAAGCGAAGCAAAGGTCCGCGCGCGGAAGCAAAAAAAAGAAAACAGATTTATTCTCTACTTCCCATTAACAGGCGATGTCGGGCCTTCTCAGGAAGCAGGGCTCCAATACGCGTAGTGGTTGCCTCGGAGGACCAAGGGTGACCCCACCCCCTTCCTCCTTTCTCCCAGCTTTATACTGAGCAGACGTCATATGGTATGGAATATCCCTTTGGTCAGTTCGGGTCAGCTGTCCTGGTTGTGTCCCCTCCCAAGATCTTGCCCACCCCGTCCCACTGCGGGGGCAAATGTCGGAAAGAGCCTTGGTGCTGTGTAAGCACCACTCAGCAGTAGCCACAACACCAGTGTGCTATCAACACCCTGCCAGCTCCCAACATAAAACACAGCACCATGAGGGCTGCTACAGGGGAAAACCAATTCTGGCTCAGCCAGACCCGATACAACAAGAAAAAGGGAGAGAGAGAGCAAGCTCTTTTCCCATTCACGTATTAATTCTGGTTCTAATGGCTTTAGTTTTTCAGATGAAAGCTGAGAACCTTTGAACTTCTCATCATATACACAATATTATTAATAAATGAACCATCAAAAGATGGTATTTCAGAGAATAGAGGTCAAATAAACAGTGCTAGAATGTTCAGTACAATTCAGTTTCATTTGTAGGTAAATTTGGATGTTTTAGTTTGAATCTAGAACATTTTCTGCAAGCATTTTAAATGTTGCTAATTTCTCACTAAATAGTAGTAGTGTTGAAACAAGGCTAGAATAACTATCTCATCAGTGGTAAACTATTTTGTGCATGCTGCCACATTTTACAATACTACACATATATATAAAACATGTATAATTTTAGGCATAGACATATAAATAGTTATTTATCATTGGTATCAATTCAATTTTCTGTCAAAATCAAGCTTGACACAGATTATTCTGGGTCACCATCACTAGAGATAATAATTAGAAGATGCTAGCTTAAAACATTAAAAAATCAAAGGAAAAGTTGCCAAATAATGAGATTAGTTTTAGAGTCATGACAGTTAAAATTGCTAAGCTTTTCTCTGAACTCCTGAGAATAAAAAGTTTGTGTTTTTCTAATGAAACCAGACTCTCAGGTAATAACATAACTCTGTGAACTGAAGTTTTGGGAAAGTGCCGAACATCTCGAGATCTACAAAAACCTTGTAGAGCTGAACACTGCCATCTACCTATCTTTCTTTTTCTAGCTCTTCAGTGTCTGTGTGCTGGAGGTACTCTAAGCAGGCAATACAACTGTCCAATGTGCTCAAAAGTGTTGCTTTGCAGTCTAGACCAGTGTGTGGCAAATGATGTGATGAGGACTGCCTAAGCTTCAAAACTGAACTACTGTTCCAACCTAAAATATTAATCTAGATGTATCCTATGTTGTGGTGACTATTTAATCTTCTCTTGCCATTATTATAATGTACAATAACCACACGACAATCAGAATGGAGATAATGATGCTAATTAATAAAGCCACGTACCAAATGGCTCTGGAAGCTTCGTATTTCTCTAAATTCTGGTCTTTAAACATCATACTAAATGTACAACTATGTGAATAGTATATATTTTTTTTTAAATATTAGAATTGGGCATGAATTAGTGTTGTATAGTGACAAGTTTCAAAAAATAATTATTTATGGGTGAGGAGTTAGAAGACTGCTAAACATTTCCTAAAGATTAAGGTCTCTGAAGGCATCTCAGTCTCCTTTGACCTTTCTCCCCTTGGATCAAGTTAATCCTTCCTTAGCAGGCATGTTGCTCATTATACCTACCAATTCCATTCTTCTCCTCTTGTCTCTCTAGATTTAGTAAAGCAAAGACTGAGATACTATGTATCCTGTTGTTGCCAAACCAGACTTCATAGAATTTTCTTGCAGACAGAAATCTCATCGCCAACAACCTCTTATTTCTTCACAGATAGACTTACGTTACCAGTATCTAGATATTACGCTGACAGGTATATTGGCTATGCCCAGGACAGTGCAGTGGTAGTGCAGATGAACAGCAGGGCAAAAGTATTTCTGGACAGATGTAATAAGAAAGTAAGAAAACAAATACAATTGAAAAGGAAAACTCCTGTTTAAATTACAAAATAGTATTAAGAAAATATTATTCTGGCACAGTTCATGCTGAAGTAGTGCAGCCTGGGTCTTGCAGTTGTGTGATACGAGAAGCGCACAGTGCAGTGGCCCTTGTGTCCACATCCAATTGCTCCTCCTGAGGAAGAGGGCAGAGCATGACGGCTCCAGAAGAGGACCATCAGAGAGCATAAATATTGTAACCTGATTGAATCTTCAAGAGATATGTGGGTATTTTAAGAGTTGGCCTCAGACGGCATGGAAACCATGAGTCATGAGAATGAGACCAACGGCTCCAGTTGTTGGTATTTATATAGGCTTTCAACCCAAAAAATCTGAATGTTTGTATTCTCAGAGGGAGAGGAAGACCTAGTGTGGTTCTTTTAGCAAAGAGAGAGAAAAGAAAAAGGAGGTGTGAATGGGTAGGCTAAAGAGAGGGCAGTGCTGGCTCCTTGGGAAAAACAAAGTGCCTCACTGCCTAGGCTGAAGGACAACAGGGTGTTATTTGTTGCTACTCATCACTGTGTGACTCTCTCATTCTTGTATGGAACTGCAAATTGACTGAATATGCAGCTCAGCACTAGAAACGTTGTGGAATTCACTCTCCTGACTGTCAGGAGACAAGATCAGTCTGTGATATTTCTGGCAGATCCAATATTACACTATGGCATGATTACAGTGTGCCAGTAGTATCCCGATGGTGTTATTTTCATGCAGTCACCCCAGAAGTATATACAGACAGGAATGACTTCCCAGAGCTGAGATGCTGAGAAAGGAACTGCCATTTCTCCATCTGTCTGCTCCTATCGTGTTACTTGAATTCCATCACTGAAGATCGGGCTGCCATGAGCTAGCACCGTGTCATGAATACCCTGCTGTAAATGTCATTACATTGGTTCATGGCAAGATTCATTAAAGACAAACACGTATAGAGATAAGTACTTAACTTTTCTCTGTGCCTTGGAAAAAACTTCCTCCAGTATTTAATCTTTTGAGCCGGTTTGTGCTTACTTACCTTCAAAAGGATCTTAAACCTTTTTATATAAAGAGATATGGATGAGGCAGTAAGTTTGCAGGCAATAACGAGCTATCTGCAGACATTGTGGAATTCCTGTCATGTGCAGGCTAGTCACTGAGTTGTTCAAAACCTGATTGCCTGAGGAAAGGTACTTGCCTTTGCAGAGCTCTTCAGAATGTGAACTGAGCTGCTTTAGCTTTGCAAAACCTTTCTGCTCTGAGTTCTTAATCATATATGTAAATTGGCCAATTTTGCTCATAGCTGAGCCAGGTTCAAACAGGCGTTCAGAAATACTTCTGCAACAATGCTATCCTGCTGATGTCGACCACCAAAATCTTGTCAAGAGCATGGAGTGTTATTTAGATTGCAGATTCATGAAGAAGGAAACAGTTTTCATTATGAATTTGGGTGTACTGAGCATAGCAGTCTCTTATTCAGTCATGGAGGAGTACAATAAACAGTGAAATGTGTACAACATGAATTATACATATTGAATTGAGGTCAGTAAAATTATAGTAGATTAAATTATAGGAGATTAAAACATGGGGGTTTTCCCCCCAGTATATCAGCACTCTGCATGATGACACAATTGAGATAAACCATTCAGACATGGAGCTCTTAATATTTTCTCTTTTTTAATATACTGAAGTTCTCTGAAAGAATACAGGTAGCTGAACAGATATGAAGGGAACCTGGCATCTTGGTTTGTACACACTCAAATCTGAATCAAGGGAAAAGGTAGCAGCACTATGAATCTGCCCATTAATTTACATTTAACTTGAAGATTTGATCCTCTAACTCTGGGTGCAATGCTAACAAGTGATAGTGGTTGAGCTGGCGAAGTTGACATCTTTTTGGTAAGATATGACTTCTCTAGAAGCTTTCTGGTTTACCTCAGAAGAGCATAAAGAAAAGTACAGGGCTGTACCGCTGACTTCATTCCTTGTATTACGGGTTGTGAGAGAGCTCCTTGCTGCTGGATAGACTTTGACACCCTCTTCTGACAACTGCCACACTGGGTATAACTAAAGGAAAGGACAGATGAGGTGAGGGACAGACGGATTATTTTTCTTCTACTGGCACATGTGCAAATGCAGGAGAAATTGTGAAAAGTCTGAATTGCTTTCCTGCCTGCATGACTTCTGTGGTAGACAGTTATACAGATTAGGAAGAAAAACTCAGTCTAGCTCTCAGGTGCTTCCCTCCCTGCAAAGAATGTGTTAATCTGCTGTTATACAGATGTGCCCTGTCTGGGTGACCTTCTTTTTTGTCTGGCTTCCACTGAAATTTATCTTTAAATAAGATTTTGCTATAATGTGTCATAGTACCCTTATTTAGAAATTACATCCAAAAAAAGAAAATTTCTCTTGGCAAGTTTATAATGTTTACACTTTTGACTTACTGCTCTCATTAGTAAGTTTGTGTATATGTATATGCACACACACAATATATTTGTATTTGGTCTATAAACCATCATACTGTTGTAACATGAAGGCCGACTTGTGAAACATGTTTTGTGTGCCTTGCACCCAGACTTATCATAAGCCTGCTTGAGGTAAAGAAGGAAGTGAAATATTTCGTAATATCTGCTTGATAAACATAGTAATATAAACCCAATATAACTAACATAAACAGTACAGTTCTACAGCTGCTTGAAGGAATCAAATGTCTGGCACCCTCTCTGCAAGAAGGTAACACACATCTGAAGAAACTTGAATGGGCTGGCACCTGGCAGGTCATGCCCACCTGAATAAACTAGAACAGATTAGTTCTGATTTATGGAACAAGGAAGCAATCCTTTGGACCTAAATGGTATTGAACCACAGGAAATGTATATAGAAATGCCAGTGATAGAGGTTAAGGAAGAAAAAAAGAGACCCATATCTGTTCTGGCTTCCCTTATCAAACATCTTGATCTCAGAGACTAAGAAAGATCAAAATCTGCAGGCACCAGAGTGAAAATCATGGCATCAGGCTTGACTAATATGTTTGATTAATGCATCACTCAGTTGTTAAGAGATAGATTGACTATTAGTAGCACATAAATAAATTAGTGTTTGATGTTGGTATCTGTCTCAGAATACTCCCATCATGACTGTACCTAGTTACCTAACAATAATAGCTGCAATGCTGCTTTAGCATCATATCTAGCAGTTAAAATGTAATTGTATGTAACCCAATGTAATAAAAAATCTTAGAATTTCCCTGTTTTTAAGCTAGTCCTTTGCTTTATGTTTTTCACCCTTGTGGTTTGACTTTGGCTGATTACAGAGAGGTACTAATAGAAGGCTTTGCCTTGGTGTCATCAGAATGGTCACAAGAACATTGACATAACTAATACTTTGCTAAAAATCTATCAGCAAGTGTAACTTTTCATTACGTCACAGCTGAATAAAATATTAGTGTACTTTGTATGTGTATCTATCTAGGTATATGATGCTCATTTATGACATTTATCTTCTAAAAAAAAGAAAAAAATTCTCTTGTGAAAGCAAATGAGGTCATCTACCAGATATTGGTTATATCTTAAATTATTTATTCACCATTAACCTTTTGTAAGCTTTATAAGTAGGATTTGTGCACTAGTCTGCAAAGAAAAAACTGCTTTCATGAAAATTGCTTATGAATGTTACGCGGAAAGAATGTGCATGTATCAGTCTGGGGAGGTGTTCCAGTCTTCCAAAAGAACCATACTAATGGGTGTAACACCTTATAATTAGATACTATATAGGCTTGTAAGGTTTAGTATAAAACTTCAATATTTGTCAAATACCACCAAAAAGAAAGACACCAAGATGATCGGAATAACAAACTCTGTTAGTACTAGTATGATATTTTCCCACTCAGCTATTCAGTAAGAGTACCTTGGAGTAAGCTTATGCAAAACTGATTTTTGAATATATCATGTGAAAGCTGTTAGACTTGGTGGTGGAAGATTTTACATAGGGAGCCCTTCTTCCATATTTCAGTCATGATAGCAGTATGTCTGAATCTACTTGTTCCCAGAGTGAGAAGTAAGACATCCAGTTGTGTGGCATTTAAAAGGGGATCTTGTCACTAGATTTCATTTACTGATTACTGTGGTGTTTTACTGAAGCTAAACCAGCCACTTCCAGTATTCCTGATGCAGAGTTAATTTGGTAGGAGTGTTTCCATGTGAATACCTGAATAGACTAGTCTTGCTGCAGAGTCATACCTAAGCACCTTTACACCTGCATCTGCTAAACATTAGTTTCTCATTTTCCTCTGATTATTATCACTACCTTCGCATACTCAGCAGAGCACAGCATTAAAATTACAAAAAAAAAAAAAAGCAAAACTACTAAAAATAGTTTACTTCTTTCTTACCATTGCAGTTATGTGTTCCAGTGTAAAAGTAGTCCTGAAATAGTAAATATGAAACATCAGTCTTGGCAGGTCTGTATTTCTTTTACTTTATTTTGGAGGAAGAATTTTGCAATTCAAATATTCTGGCACAGGTAGTAATGAAATTATGACTTGATTGAGACATATGGCAGCAAGGAGAAGAAGAATAAATAATGTCTTGAATGACTAGTGCTTGAATGAATCTTACATACATATTTGCTAATTGTAGCTGTTGTAGTTGTATTCACTCTCAGTTTATTTGCTTTATACACATACCCATAGCACACATGCCTATAAAAATTTTAATTGACATTTGTATTGGAAGGCTTTGTGAAAGTTCTTCATGTAGGTAGGTGTCTCAATATTGGGTCAAATGTGCTCAGTAAGGGCAAGATTTTTCTGTTCTGCAGAAGTGCACTGCACACAAGTAAGGAAACTGAGGCAAGAGTCATCTTTCTTTGCTGTGTTGTGGCTGCCATAAGCGCAAGAACCACTCCCTACCTCAAGTTGAAGGATCCAAGGTAGGAGGGGCAGGGAAAGGGGATCTGCTGCATGGGTCAGGATTGCTCTCTAGAGCCACTGAAATGATTTTTAATAAAGAGCTTTACTATTGAAAATTACCTTTTCCTCTCCAAACTGATCTATGTTTTGTGAAAAACTGTGTCATGACTTCTTGTTTATTAGAACCCTTATTTGCCAGAAAAAAAGTCCCCTTATCTTTCCTCTCTTCACAAACATTTAACAGCCTATGAAAAATATCCAAGCCAAATAGTCGTTTTCAGTTTGTTGGTTTTTTTTTTTTTTTCCATGTAAAAGTAGTCCCAGTTAAAAGAGCTTTTAAATTCTTCAAGGGAATGCAATTCTCATTTTGCCTCAAACCCACTGGGATGACACTGTGTGAGACAGATCATGCGAAGAGTTTGTGGGTTGTGAGAGCAGGGAAGAGCTAACTACAACTGCTAATGGCAGTCAGGGTAGCTGTGCCCATTCTGCATGTCTACATATACGTTTAGCATGTCTGCACTATTCCCACTGATAAATTATTGTACCTGGGGGAAAGAAAAATGCCCCCTGGAGTTTTGGCCAAAGTAAGGCTCTTCTAGACGTTGCATTATTGAAGATGTGTACATTAAAGCTGTGGTTTCCCCCTAAAAGTAGTTTAACATTAAGGAGCTTAATTTGTAATCTAAAGAGAAAACCCAAGGTCTTGATCCCATGCTCATTAAAGCCAGCAGGAGTTTTGTCAACGTTTTGAGTAGGAAAAGGTTCAGGTTGCAAGTGAGTCTACCTTCCCAATGACTCCTTCATTTCAAACATCTGTCCCCTTTTTTATTCAGCTAGGAGGTTTCTGTGAAGAGTGCTTTTGAATGCTCTCTTTCTTGTAAAACCTTAAAGAACTCACCCAGCTAGGTCAAACTACAGTGAAGAGCTTTTTGAATTATCAAACATGAGGAAAAAAACCTAGCTAATTTTAAAATGCCTTAATACCCTGAAATGTGCTAAATGAAAGTATTATGTGAATGATTTCTTGATATACAGGTATATTCTGAAAGTCACTTTAATGCAATGCTATCTTTTCTTCCTCTGTAACATACTGATCATAATTCAATTCCTTTAAAAGAATTTACTGTTCCATATGACTGCTGTATTAGCTTTACACTTCTATTATTCCTCTTGGATGTTCCAACTTGGTGTGAGATGCAATAGTGTTGAGCCAAGACTGTGTCTTTTCTTATTTAGACATCAACAGTAGTGTGCTGTGCTGCTCCCATTGCTCTAAGGTTAAAGCCTGTTTTGTGAAGGTGGCTTTTCCATGCTCCTTTGTAATCATTCTTTTCTTGGTTGTTATGGAGATAAAGCTTATGCAGTCCCTTTTCTGCTTACTTTATCATGCTCCAGGTCCAATAGCACAGTAAACAACCTATTAGGCAACCTATTTATCTATGTCAGTGCGGCAAGTTCAGACCTCTATTATTTAAGGTATGAATCTTTTTTGAGGTATGTTTGCGAGGAATTGATTAAATTTTTTTTTTTTTTCCAAATTGCCCTAGCTTTTGTGGGATTTTTAAAAAGATCAGGAAAACTGTTTTGGTAAATATGTCCTTTCCCCAAAATAACAGTGTCAGTTGTAAGCTAAGCTTGTGTTTCAGCTATTAAGTTCAACATTACCCACTCTAATATTTTGCACATAAAATAGTTGATAACATATAAGGTGTTTCAGATTATTTTCTCATGAACCTCAGTAAATTAAAATGTTTCAGATATTTTTATTTTCTACTGGTTGGTTATTTACTTGAGAGCCTGTCTATGATTTTTTAAAAAATAATGTTAAAGGATGTTACCTTCCTTCTCTGCATTTCCCACTGAGAAATTAGATGTGGTTTTCTGAATAACTAATTACTAATTTCCATTGAAGAATCAATCCTGACTAGGTCTTTATTTTTAAAGATTTTTTTTAAACTTTAGATGACATTATCCCTGAAAAGTACCTATGGAAGTGTCATGAATTATCTACAGGGATTCTGAATCCATCTGTGCTTCTTACCTTGCAGAGAATGTCCCAAGTCAGAAACTACTTGTTTCTTGAACATTGCCTGACAGAAGGTGCAGCTGTGTGGTGGGCTTTCTTGTGAGCTAAGCTTTCCTGCTGGGCTTCACCTCCCAGCACAGACTGCAGCCACTCCACCATGCCTCCCCTCACCTAGAGGCTCTTCCACACTGGGAGAGGCAGCTGGGCACCATGCCCAGCCTACACTGGAGAGTATTGCTATTAAACCAGTTTGGGGGTTTGTGATGAAATCCTACCTCTCTGCAGGGGAGAAATCGGTTCTCAAACACTTCTTTGGAGGCAGGTTTCTGCTGAGAACCTGAGGTTTGTAAATTCCATATATCTTCAGTTGCACAGGTAAAAACTCTGCTGCACTGAAATGTCTGAACATTTAACTGCATTCATAAATTGCTGGAGAGTCTTTGTTCAATAAAAAAAGCATTTCTGGCAGCTATAAAATAAGATGCATAGAATATCTTCATGGCTGTATTCTGCTCTTCAGGGACTACATTAAGCATAAAATATCAACCTTACTCACTTCCTGAAATTCATTTAATATAAAAAGAAATGATCCTGGGAAATGCTTTGGGAAAGAACGCTGCTTATGGAAACATAGCATTAGATCATCTTGTTATAACTCTTGGGGGGGGTGGAAAAAAAAGCAAAGAACAACCTTTTTAGCTCTCTTTTTTGCTCCATTCCTGTAACTTCTATTATGGATTATTCTATTGTGAGACTTAATCCTGTAGATAAAATGACTCCTCTTACTGCTGTGCTGACTTGGGTATATTGCATTATGCAGTAATTTTCTTTTAATCCTTATCAAATAAAAGACATGCTAGGACAGTTTTGTTAAACCAGCTATCTATTATAGCTTTCTTTTTCTTCCAGTCAATATCAGCAACGATGATTTTAGAAAACTTTTCCTTGACACCTCAACAATGAACATGCAATATGTTTTCTCCTGCTTATACCATAATTTCTTTTTTTTTTTTTTTCTCTAGAGGAATTTAATACAATTTGTAGATACTAGTCAGACTGTGAGGACAACTGTCTATTTTTAGCATCAATCTTTCAGTCTCCATAATGTCAAAGGAGGGAGTTCAGTCTTGGTGTGGGATTCAGTGGAGTTGTGTCTGAGTAAATCAAGGCTGAGTCTAGTGTAATAATGTTTAGTACTATATTACAGTCTTGTAGGTTTCGTGTGGGGTGGTGACTTTAGTGGTGGTGACTTTAGTATTACATTACAATCTTATGGGTGGTCATAGAGGATGTAGTGCCATCAGTCCACGTCATGAGATTGTATAATGGAGGAAAAGACAAGTACAGATATACAGTCCTATCTACCTTTTATGTATTTATGTCTCTGTACGGCATACTTACATACATATGTATATGTATATATGTACTTTTATATGTACTCTTTTTTACCCTTCAGACAAGAAAACAGGCGCTTTTTTGTGTTGTTTTTTTTGTTTTTTTTTTTTTTTAATTTGAGCCATAGTTAAGTCTTCAATTCCTTGGTCAGGATTTTGTGGTGGATTGACCTTGGCAGGATCACCTTGCCACTTAAACCCAATACAGCTTTAAAATAAAATGCCATTTCTTTAACATTTTTAAAGTGGACATAGTACTCATGTCATTGCCAGTTTTGGATTTCTACATATTAGTGTCTACTTATGCTCCTCTTCCTCTATCCCAGAAAACACACTTCAGCCTTAACTGGTTGGAAATGCCTCTGAGAGAGGTGGCAGCTGGTCTTTCTGCTTGTATTCAACCCTTGATCCCTCTGCAGAGAGTGACTCTGGCAGAGCTGATGCTGGAGTTGTAAGCGGCAGTGATAATGAGCAAACTTGGTGTGTTATGTCTGTGCTTTCCCATGGGCAAGGTCTATGCCTCCACTTTGTCCTCTAGGGAGACAGCAACTCTTAATAAGTATTAGCCAGTAATAAGGCATTATCAGTCAGAGTTCATCGTTGACTGGCATTGAACCAGAGGAATAAATGCAAGTTGAAGCTGATTGATAATGACTAATCTCAGCACCATCTGTCAGTGGTACATCTGTCCAAACCTTGTGATTCTGCACCTTGTCTAGCACCACTTCAGAGGGGGCCGAGCTGCCAACTTTGCTGCATCTTGGCTTAAGAAAAGAACCCTTCAGGAATGAGCTGCTGTACTGCTAAAAGGTTCCTGCTGTTGGGTGCATACCATATACAACCGTTTCAGCAAATTCCAACTTTGTTCTCTATCAACAGTTATGTAGAAATATTTCACTGAAATGAATTGCCATACAATACATCAGCCTTGTCATATCTCCTAGACTTCCTGACTGCACAGATTAATCTTGGAGGGAGAAACATATTTCCCATACATTTACTGTTTGTGGAATCTTACGGAGAGAGAATGCATGATGGTAAGGTATACGGTTTAGTCATCTCACTTGGAGGGGTGCATATTTCTCAGGGGTGATGAAGCAGGGAATAAATTAGGTTATCTCAAGTGAATACTAATAAACATTACCCCACTACCATGTATGCAGCATAAGCTGTGTCTTACAGAAAGTATTTAAGAAATGTTTCAGAATTATACAAAATTTTCTACTTTAGTTCTTCAAGTTACAAACTCAGGTTACCTTAACACAGCCTAAGAAAGAGAAAAATAACTATGCTTAAAATGCTTCTGACAGCTTTCTCATACACTAGAGTGTCACAAGCTTAAATCTGAATTGCAAAATCTACCAGAAGAAACAAATGTTGTATTGCCATCTCTTGTCAGAGTTGATTTTTAAATCGTACTGATAGACTCATCTATCCAAGCTTTTATTCTGTGAAGGAAGAGCATCTTTTAGCCCTCTTGTTCAAGAACTCAACCACCTTCTTTTCCTACCGTTTTCAATAGGCCAGCAGTGTGGCCCATCTCTCCTCCAGTAGATCAACTTATGGGCCATTGGTGATCTGCGGGCAGGAAGTGTGACAGGCTGTGGAGCTCCTCTGAGGATCCCACCAGGGAAAAATCCCTGGCTTCAAGGCCATACTCCAATCTTTCTCCTGCTTGGCAACATCTGTGGTGTGGTCACTGCAACCCACTGACCAGCTGTATGCGGTAAAGAGACTCAAAAAGCAGAACAAAGGTGTAGGGTTATACCATATAAGCATCCAAAGGCATCTTCCTCTCTGAGGGAAAGGCATGGAGGAGTCAACTGCCTGAGTCTGAAGTTTAGTGTGGACTTGGTAGTCTTCATATCTGAGAGAAAAAACTACACGTGCACCAGACTAATGGAAACAAAAGGAAACATACCTGCATTTCTAGTTGTCTACAGCAGACATTTTCTACCTTCAGTTGCAACAAATGTCATTAACTTAAAGCTACATTTAGCTTTAATGTGAGATTTAACTTAGCCAGTTTGGGCTGCATAAAATGAAATGTTTAACAGGACCCAACTCTCAGAGAGTTGATTGGCGCTTTTGAATAGATTTCAGTGTTTCAAGGTAGTCACTTAAAAACCAAGCCACCTGAGTACATTTGTCTTTCTCTGAAAGTAAGTATAGATTAATGAGGGAGAAAGAGTGCCTTTTTTCATAGCTTGGTTCTGGTAAGAGCAAATATTCCAAGAGAGCACAGGAGACCTATATGCACATTTATGGGGATTGTGAGATCTTCCATAATTTAACAAAGTTATCAGCGAGACTGCTGCAGGAAAGGTTATTTTTACGGAAAAAATATTTTTGCTGTTTCAGCACTCTGTCACTGATCCATGAACTTTTTTAACAGGAAAATGTAGTGTTATAATTGATGCTTATGCTGATAGTTTATGGCTGAAACATGAAAATAATAAGACATAATGAGGCAGTCCTGAGTGAAAATATTCACATAAACAAATGTGATGTTAAACAGCTCTCCATTAATTCTAGATTTCTAGAGAACCAGCATGCAAACACTTAATTGCTTCTGAGCCATAAAGATCTTCATAGCAATCAAAAGTCAAAAGAACTTCTTCATTTCATTGTAACTTTTTTTCTCCTGAAGGCTTTTTTCAACAGCTCACTTTCTTTCCAAGAAAAACATAAAAGACCCTGATTTTAGTTCAGTTTAAATGAAAACTAGCTCATTGCTATCCTTTCTGACAAAGTTTAGTTGTTTCCATATGAACTAGTTGTTTAGACTCTAGTTGAAGTGAATGAAGGTCTAAGTGTAATTTGTGATATTTGGGTATCTGAGACATCCATATGAGGCTAAAAAATACAACACAGAGCCAATAGAAGGTCTGTGTACTGGGTTTGCATGGCAAGGTTTTGGTAGCAGGGGGGCTACAGGGGTGGCTTCTTTGAGAAGCTCTTGGAAGTTTCCCTTATGTCTGATAAAGCCAAGGGCAGCCGGCTCCAAGGCAGACCCACTGCCAGCCAAGGCCGAGCCCATCAGTGACAGTGGTAGCACCTCTGTGATAACATATTTAAGGAGGGGAAAAAACTGCTGCACAACTGCAGCTGGGAGAGAGGAATGAGAATATGTGAGCTCTGCAGACACCAAGGTCAGTGAAGAAGGAGGTGGAGGAGGTGCTCCAGGCACCAGAGCAGAGATTCCCCTGCAGCCCGTGGTGCAGCCCATGGTGAGGCAGCTGTGCCCTGCAGCCCATGGAGGCCCATGGTGGAGCAGATCTCCACCTGCAGCCCGTGGAGGACCCCACGCCAGAGCAGGGGGATGCCTGAAGGAGGCTGTGACCCCGTGGGAAGCCCGTGCTGGAGCAGGCTCCTGGCAGGACCTGTGGCCCCATGGAGAGAGGAGCCCACGCTGGAGCAGGTTTGCTGACAGGACTTGTGACCCCGTGGGGGACCCACGCTGGGGCAGTCTGTGCCTGAAGGGCTGCACCCCGTGGAAAGGATCCACGCTGGAGCAGTTCGTGAAGAACTGCAGCCCGTGGGAAGGACTCACATTGGAGAATTTCATGGAAGACTGTCTCTCATGGGAGGTATCCCACGCTGGAGCAGGGGGAGAGTGTGGGGAGTCCTTCCCCTGAGGAGGAAGGAGCAGCAGAGACAACATGCGACGAACTGACTGCAACCCCCATTCCCCATCCCCCTGTGCCACTGTGGGGGAGGAGGCAGAGAAATAGGGAGTGAAGTTAAGCCCAGGAAGAAGGGATGGGTGGAGGGAAGATGTTTTAAGATTTGGTTTTATTTCTCATTACCCTACTCAGATTTGATTGGTAATGTTAATTCCCCCAAGTCGAATCTGTTTTGCCCGTGACAGTAATTGATGAGTGATCTCTCCCTGTCCTTATCAAAATCCATGAGCTTTTCATTATGTTTTCTCTACCCTGTCCAGCTGAGGAGGGGAGCGATAGTGCGGCTTTGGTGTACACATGGCATCCAGCCAGGGTCAACCCACCACAGTCTGTGTCTTGAGTGGTGGGCAGAGGCCAGGAAGACCATTTCTAATAGCACAAACCACACTGTTGTGGACAACTTAATGGAGTCCATTCTGTCAACTCTGGAGAAACTTTCTAGACTCCAATGAAACAGCCCCTCTCCTCCCATCCCCCACCATGCCATTGCCTCAAGATAGGTGTCTAGCTTCATTTAAGATGTCCTAGGATATCCTAGTATATAGTGCAGAGAGACACAGGTCTGCTATAGGTTCTTGGGTCTCATTTGCCCACCTTGTATGGATATTCACCCCATATGGCGTTAGATACCTGTGGTCAGGCAAATTAATAGGGCTCTTGATCTCCTTTGCCTATAGTGGGAACTTACATGTTTGGCCATCTACCACACATACAAATATTCATATAGAGATATCTATATTTGTGTGTCTTAATCACAAACTGAATCCCATTCCTTGGGCTTCGTTCATTTGTCCACACATGGCTGTCTAGTGCCACCTCAGACAGTCAACATTCTTCCACCTGGCCCCCAGAAGCTGCTCCAAAAGGACTTAAGTCTATTTTAAGTCTACTGTCTTATCCACCACTTTTTTGTGCTTCTTGGATACCCCAAGGTATCTCAGATGTCAGTAGATGCCAGGGCAATTGAATTGAGCCCTGTGCTGCACGCATGAGGCAGGAGGTGTTTCAGTCTTTTTTGTAACCCTCTTTTCAAAATTATATATCTCTACATGAACTCAACACATTAACAGAGATTCCTGAGTGATTTTGCAACAAGCAGTCCAGACGGTCTCCTTTTCTTGCAGCAAGCTGCGCCATTCTTTATCTGGGGAATCTACAGCCAAGTGTCAAAGTAACGATAATGAAGAGAAAAGACAACATTGGACATAAAGGGCAGCTGAAAATCCAGCTAGACCAGTCCAAACACATTTTATATTAGAGGGAAAGTAGCTGCCTTCACCCCATTTGATGCTATGTATTTAGGGTAGTGCACACAACTTCAGACTTTTATCACACTATATCTAGCAACTTCACGTTCTTCCTTGCATTAATACACACAGGGCCTATCTGCAGCAGTGGAACATTGCTGCTCCAGCTAATGGACATGAAGTAATTCTTGTTTCAGAAAGCATGACTGGATCAGGGAATTTAATCCAGAACCTGGATTACTGCCATAGATATCACATGTGCCTTCTCTCTCCTTTCCTTAGTACAGTGACTCAAATCTGCATTTTAAGTTGACTGGAAAGAGCACAATGAAATTTTCTCTTCATCTTCTCCCCTTAAATTCCTTAAATGTCAAAAACAGTTAAATAATTTTGGTAACACATGCAAATTCAGAGCATTATCCATATCAAAACATGGTTGGTTGACACATCTAAGATTTCACTTTCTATCATATATGTAAACACTAACTTCCTTCTCCTGATCCATGAACCTTGCAAGGCACTCTCCTAGAATGAGATTTATGACTTAAGTTTTTTCTTGTGGTATGCCTGGGTGTGCCATTTGGACTGAAGAATCAAACACCTTCCAGCTAAATACCTGCTTTCATGCAGCACTGAGCTCCAATTCTCCACAACTCACTGTTGCTCCGCTACTTGTTCATCCTCAATTTGTCACCAGATAACTAATTTCTGCTTAACATCCAAAAAAATATTGCCAGAATATGCTGCAGAATACAATTTACAAACACAAGCACTGCTGTACTTCAGCTAAAAGCTCTTTCACTTCTGTGGTGAGGACTACACTAATCAAAAGGCCTCCTTATAAGCAAAATTTTTGTTACTGCTTTGCCTTTCTTATTACTTTCCTTTCTTACCCTTGCCCTTCCCTCTTCCCCTTCTTTCTTTTCCCCATTCTCCTTTTTCTCCTTTCCCTTCCCCTTTCCCTTGCCTTGCCTTGCCCTTTTCTTTTGCTTTCCCTTCCTTCAGACTAAAAGGGAGGACAGTCATGTGATTCACAAAATACCCTCACCCCAAAATCCAGGAGTTTTAGAGCAACATGATTCCCTTATCTGTTCTTCAGTTAACTATCACAGTAGTCTATACTTTGGTATTTAATTAAGTGGTTTGCTACATTAATACTTAATGTTTGTTCAAAGCTGTATGATAAGTACACACGTTTGAGTTGCTCCATGGTTAAAATTACATGGTATTACTGATGTGAATGGGAGTTGCAGGTTAAAGTCCCTTACTGCTTTTTGACAGCTTAGTAATGTAAACTACTGAGACATTAAAAAATAAAAGAGGCTATGAAAATACCAGAGACTGGTTTTTTAACCTTTGTACAAACAGGATGAAGTAATACTGGGCAGGTTTTTTCGGGTTTTTGAGTTTTTTTACTATTATTTGGCAGTGTGGAAAAAAGGGAATAGATGGGCAAAAATTAAAAGAAACTGTCTTCCTCAGTTAATTTTTTATCACCCTGTAGCTTGTCCTGCATGGGTCATCTTCACCAATGCTTTCTGTAAGGGCCCAGATGAAGTCCTTAAGCTACTTTAGCACCAATTAATTCAGTTCACTTGAAGACACCTATACTCAGGTCCTACTCGGCTGTATTGAAGCTTCACCTGGTGAACAAGGGATAGGGGAAGATTTGTTATGAACTGTAGTTAAAACAAAATTTTGTGATTCATCTTGTTTCAGCTAACAAAATTAATAACAAACAGAAAGAGATCCTCCTGCTTTGTTTGCAATTACAAAGATGACCCTTACTTTTCTGGGCTTCGACTTACATTACAGTTAAACTGGAATTTTTCCCTGAGCTTTCTGAGCCAGATCAGCATATATATACATATATACTGCATTTATACACAGTTTGGAATCCCTAATGAGTCCCTGGCATGTCCCTGCTGCTGACCATGACCCTGCTGTGTCAAGTGCTCAGATTCAAGTAGATGGCTCAGCTCCAAAAATAGGAATTTCTTTCAATGTAAGAGCAGAGGTGATGAGTAGATAAAGGGGAATAGATTGAAAGGTGTTGTACAAGCTATGGTGCTTCGAGCATTTGAATTTGTGCCCCAGGACATTAAAAAAACAGTTAAAAAGAAAGGTGGGTCTTAGCTGAAATATTCTGCATCCCTACCCACATGTATAGGGCAAGGACATCCAACTACAAGACCCAGAAAAATTAGGAAAGAAGCATAGTAGTCACGAGTCATGCTTAGCAGCTTTTTCTGACACTATCTGAGGAAGATTGTGGTTGATTATTCCCTCAAGCCATACGTGCTCACCCTCCAAGAGCTTTTCTAGTCAGACTGCAGAAGAAAAGATTGTAAGAAAAAAGAGACTTGAACAGTGCAGAACCTAAATGAATTTGCTGTAAATTCTGTCCTCTACCTTTACCACTTTCAATACATATAATGTCTTCATTTGTCTGCCATGCATGAGTTTTGATCTACCATATGCAGATCTAAACAGGTTGTTTTACGGACCAGACAGTGCACAGCGAACTGGTCATCACCTCCATAGATTACACAATGCAGTTTGTTAGTCATTGCTTTTCAGCTGGGGTTCTGTCTCTCTTCAGAAGAGAATGGAGGCAGGTGCAGCTGAGGTGATGCTATGCTTGTGTCAATATTACTATTTTATCTACCTGGGTTTACAGAAAGATAATGATATCTTGTAGCCCTACAAACCCATGCATAGGCAACTGAAATATGTTCTCAAACGAAACCCTATAGATACAAGGAAGGGATTTTGTATTTGATAAATCCAACAGCTGTCCTATTTCTGTGTTAACTGTTAGCTGAAGGGTGATCAGTGATTAACCTATAAGTCATAATGTGGAGAATTAAGAAAGTAGGTTGACATGAGTCAGGAGAACATTGAAAGGGCTGAGATGCTCCCTTTCTTTCTGAACTCTGGACCCCATGTGACAGGGTATCAGAGATATTCTGGAAAGAGCAAGAAATCACCTCTTAAAGAAACTTGTGGAGTAATGTGTTTGTATGGCTACTAAATTATTTTAGTGTTAATGCAATATAAATGCTATGTAAATGAATATTGCATCTGAAATCCTATTAATAGACGTAGGAGAAGAAAAGAGCCATATCTGTGTAGGAAGAACCGCAGTAGCTCTATTAGCTAATTCCATCTTATTTTTAGTTGTGCAAAGCATTCCAGATAATATTTAATATTTGATGTTATTTATATTTTCTCTGTGTATTTGATGTTTCCTTTCCTAAGAGCCCTTCCTCTGAATACTGGCTGGCAACCATGAGCATCTGCTTATCAGTATTTTAGTTAAGTTTCTCTGAAGCCCAATATAATGCTTTTGGAGCAGATAGCTCACATGCCAGCAGAGTTAAACTGAGGGGCAGGGAAGGGAGAGCTACAGAGGAGGTTGCTCAGCAGCCCCCTTCCACATCATTTGAGTGCAAGGAAACAGTCAGACCAGACCAGGCAGCACAATCAGTGGCTGACACAGGATGCCAACTGTCTGACTGCTGTCAGGCTCATGTGACGGAAGAGGAGGGGTGTTATCCTTTCACTCTGTTAGCACTGTCAGAAAGCATCCATCATAGTGAGGTCAGTGTCACTCAAAATGTATTGAATGCTGCCCACCTTTAATATTCTGCAGATGCAGTCTTCAATTAAGCATGAGATTGATTTGCCAGACAACAGTAGCAAAGGGCAGAGAGGACCCCATATTTTTTTTCTGGCTCCTTGTTTTTATCCCTGTAAGGAACTAACATTAAAAACTAACCGCAAATGCTCTTGAATTTAGGGATGTGGGTGTTGAATTTTGAATCGAAATTCCAGCTTTCTTCACTTCAGGGCATTCAGATTCAGCACATTAGAGCAAAAGAGGCTTGAACTGTCAGTTCTCATCCTTTGAATATTGCACCAAGCTGGTAGGGCACATCTGCAACACTCGCTGAGATATGTACTTTCCCTTCTTCTTTTAACTGAAAAAGTACAGAAAATATTTGGCCAAATTGAACAGTTAAGGAATATTAGGTCTGACTGTGGTTTTGAATTTCCAGATCACACTGGGACAAATGAAAGAATGGGAGTCCCAGGAGGAGCTCTGGTCTGCTTAGCCTGAACCCTCCCTTCACCTGCATGATAGTACATGCTGCTGTGGCAGCTCCTGCCACTCTTAAATGAGCATAACATGTGATCCCATCTATATATGCATCAAACTAATTCCCTAGGTCCAGAACCAGTGGAGAGTCCTGCCTTGCACCTGTCATGAAGCAAGTGTTGCTGCATGCACTAACTTTTAGCAGGGCTGAGTGTTTCCTACCTGTATTGGTGTTGGCTACTCCAACATTGGTGTCAGTTCCCTCACTGTAGATACAAGATGTACTGAATAAGCTCAAAAGTGCTTGCTCCCCCATGGTTTCTGAGATCTGTGTCAGTCAGAATAGAAGAAATCAAAACCTAGTGAAAATGATGTGGTACCAAAGATAAGTGAACATATGTTGCATGGATCTCTGGTAATGTGAAAGGATGCCATGATATACTCTGGGTAAAATTGAAATGTCAAAATGAATGCAAGAGGACCAAATTATAATGATGATAATACAGTGAGCACCAAACTATGAAAGGGTTCCTCTCATGGCTATCCAGTAAGACTGCTGATGCAACAATTTGACTGCTGAATGAGAAGATAAATTCAACAGGGGCTCAGGACAATTGCAGCACATTAAAATGAAAGTGGCTTGTTCTGAAAGTATGTAAAGAATACGTAGGTGATAATGGAACTTCAATAAAACTATCAGGATACCCTTCACCTCTGGTTGACCTATGTTCTCAACAAGATGCCCAGTAAAGTTACAGTAAGGCTATAATGCAAGCACTGAAAAGTTAAAAAATGCCTGAATTAAGCTGTCTGTGTATCTATCTGCATTTCTTTCTGTATAGCCCTGGGCTGTACCCTTGTTGTGTATGAATTGTGGCAGTTTGACTGAGGATTACATACAGTTTTTTCTGCAACACTGTCTCATTCAGTGCCCTGGGTGGACAGCACTCAATCACTGAGTGGCTCCTCCTCAATATTTTTGTTTTACCCTCATATTTCAGTGCATGGCCCATGGACACATTTACTTTATGCTACTCAAACCCTTCCATGTAACAGAACCACAGATGTCCTCGGGGATTTTTCTATGGTGTTACTCATTGTAAATTTTGTTTGTGCAGTATTTTTGTGGTATGAGGGGTGATATTATCTGCATTTCATATGTGGAGAAAAGCAGAGAGATTAAGATTAAAATTAGCTTTTAATTTGGGCAGCTAGTCTGAGGCACCAAAGACCATATATTTTATAGAGTATTTAGTGCAATGACTAATCTAGCTTTACGTAGAAATTTTCTGGCAGGAATAGGGGTAGGATTATTGTTAGACTGTCTTAATCACAAGGCCACTCATTCTCTTATAGAAATCTTGTCTTCCTCAACACAAGTTTTTCAGCCGCTGTTACAGATGCATTGAGGGACCTTACATCAGAAACATGCGTCAGCCCAGAAAATGGTTCACCTCATGCAACTTTTATTCTGAGTGTTTGATTCTGCTGTTTGAGCTAATGGAGAAACTGGTGGATGATGGTAGGCTGACATCTTTCATGGGGTCCAGATAGTATTAGAAGTAAAATATGAACATTACACAAAACTCAACACCGACAAGTCCAACCTTTAGATGGTTTTGGAAGATCACCTTAAATCTAGCTAATTTGCAGTATCATTCACTGAAGGCAGAGCAGTGTGGACTACAGGAGCATAAGCAAAGTGGTGCAGGGGTCACAGTTGCAACAGAGCTCCCCCAGTCTCCCTGATGGGAATAGCTGGAGGGAAGCAGATGGCATCAGGTTTTCAACATAAAGCCTTGACATGATCAGGAGGAAAGCTAATGAACAGTTATTGTCACTCACCCATATTCCTACATCTTCCTACGTCCTCTTGGTGTTTCTTAGAATAACTGTAGATACCTCATGGCAGCTGTCACATCAGCTCTTCACCAGACAAGGAGATGGGAAACTAACCTTTATGACTTTAACTGGTTGCAGGGTTACATTTCTCCTAGCAAGTTTTAACCTCAAAGCAGAGAGCTGCTTTAGATCTTGTCAATATATGTTCCCCTTAAGATAAAGATAATTAAAGTTTATATCAAGTCAACAGTTTTATTAAATATGTTTCATCCCATGCCTTTACTCCCTCCAAACACTGGGTTCCTCATCACATACCTAAAGCATTGGACTCCTCTCACAGGATTTTTGAAACAGGTGCTCATGGCCAAAACCTGCTGTCCCCTATGGACTCAGTGTCTCTGCTTCCTCACCATGCGCTACCCCATAGCAAGGCTCTTTCACACTCAGAGCTGGTTCTTTGCCCTCGTATTTCCACCTCAGTTCTGTCTCCTTACATGATCTCTGTCACCCTTCTGCTGGTCCCCTTCCTGTCTCCATCCCAGCACTCTGTTTAATCTCAGTCCCCCTCTCCCAGCAGCCATATAGCTGCCAGCATCCCCTCTCCCAGGCCTCTTATTTGCAGTGCCTTTTGCTAAAACCCCTATTGCTCATCCTAATTGATTTTCCTCTTCCTTAGCCTCATCCATGTTTGTTTTAATCCTCCATCTTGCCTCATGTCCATGCCATTCTTGGCTGGCCAGGAGAGATGACCTCCCTGCTTGTAGCTCCTGAGTCTAGCACTGCACAGCTGGGGCCAGCAGTTATGGGGACAGCCCTCCTCTGTCCTCTGGCCAAAGTCCAGTGAGGTTGTAAGCATCCGCAAACAGGAGCTTATAATGCAAAGTGGCACATGAGTTTAACTCAACACCACTACTCACTTTGACAGTGATGGTGGTGTCTGTAGCAGTCAACAGAGAGCAGAAGACAGCCGATGTGTGTCACTTGTATTACCTGTTCTTACGCAATGAAACCATTTGATAAAATTTTTTTTTTATCTACCGAAGAGCTGGCTAAATTACACAGTTCTTCTGCTTATATCTATATCTCTGACATGCAGCTCATATAAAGCTAGTCATCTGGTAAAGACAGAAACAATGGACAAGCTCCTGAAAAAATGCTAAAATAAGATAAAAATACCTTTGTCCCCACCAAGCAATCCACAGTTCTCCACCAACACAGCTAATAATATTAAGTCTGTTAGCAAACAGATATATCAAAATTCAAGGAGTCAACTGCCTACCTGAACCTGTCTAAATAAATACCAGTGTATTTATATGACAGCCTCATGAAATGTCTAATCTTCAAAGTAATCACACTGCAAGAGGGCTGTTCTGTTTCTCATAAGCAGATACTGCAATGATGTAGAATTTCTGTACAGAGATTTTTTTTATTATTGATTTAATATCAGTCAAATGGCAAATCAAGCTGGCAAATTGAATTAGACAAGTGAGCTAAGACACTGCCGAATATTCAGCTAATGGGAGCATCATGTGTGAGAGAAAAAATGTGGATCTTTCCTGCAAGCATTACATTCTTTGAACTTGTCTTTGCGTCTTTTAGGAAATGGTCTGTGCCTTTCAAAAAACAAGAAAAGTGGGGAAGAAACCTTAGGGGAGCAAATATATAAAGAAAATTAATTAGTTGGGTAGGACAGTTTATAATCTAATAACTGTTATGATTTTGAGACATTTAAACTATGATTCTTGCACTATTAATCCTGGAAAATTTTAAAGTCCAAAGCTACAACATAAAAATGCAACAGGTTTGGAAAATAAACAAGAATCAAGAACTTCAAATTTCTTTTGATTTTCACTGAATGGTTTAACTATACTTAGCTCTTTGTGGTTCATTCCACTTATAAAGCCAAAGAAAATAGCTTCCAAAGAAAACTGGAGTGAAAACTTCAGGCTATAAATGTTCATTATGATATGTTCTGATTTTTTACACAGTGTAAATCAGATAATCTGAACCAATAGTCCACATAATATAATCAATAATCAGGTCTTCCAGTGGTTAATTACTAGCACCATTAAATATTGGCACATTGCTTCCATTCTGAATACTTTTAGTTTAAATTTCCAGCCATTCGATATTGGCTTTGCCATTTTTTTCCCAGTTAAAGATTTCACATTTTGAGGAAGTGAATACTTTTTTGGATACCTTCAATAATTCTTTCCTATTCTGATAGCTGTTTTAAAGTTGAATAATACAAAAGATCTTCTTACTGCTGGCACAACAGACATTAGGCAAAATCCTTTAAAGAAGAAATCTGGGAGTCTCGGACAGCCAGTGATGCACTGGCATAGAAACCATCTGCCTGTAGTAATGCCACAGGATGTGTACACAAGAATCTGTTCCTCAGTGGACACCAGGGTGCAAAATGGTGAGAATAAAAATCAATGCAAATGAAAATGACAACATCCAGGAGGACAAAACAGCCTGAAGAGCCTAAGCATGAGATCTGCCACAAATCTTCAGTACTACTGCAGAGCATTCCCCAAAGAGACAGATGGTAGAAAATTCTGCAGTCATATCTGGTTAACCTAATCCATTTATAAAGTCAATATTACATAGCATTTTAAACTGATTATCACCTTTTCAGTGCTTATCATGTCTTAGAGACCATGCTCAGATAAATTGAGAAATCAGACCTGTACTACCTTTATCTAATTCTTTTCCAGGCAAAGAAACTGTTTAAAATATCCATTTAATCCCACTCCACAGACATCATAATTTATCATTTTCATTACTGGAAGAAGTAAATGAGAGAGACAAATTTTAGAATACATATTTTTTAAATTATTCTAAATTACTTTTATTTTAAAAGGTGTTTTCTTCATTGGAGAGCTTAGTTTTAATTTTTCATGATTTAAGCAGGTAAACCCCATATGTTGCTAAAGGCAGCATATTTAATTGTGTAACTACAATGGCTGGATGAATCATAGATGCTTTCAACTCATGTAATTTAAGGAAGAATCCCTTTTGGACAGGCTCCTAGCCCTCCTCTGGTCTCAACTGCTTTTTGCAGGTGGTGTTGTGTCTTACTCTCCTAGAAACTACAGATCAGGAATTGCAAAGTCACATACAGTATCACTTTGGCCTTTTTAGCAGACGGTGAGATTTTTGCTCAGTTCAGCAGGAGAATGATTTCCAGACAATTATGTGAGTTAGATGGGAGTCACAGATCTGCAGCATGGGAGTACAGAGACAGGAATGAGGCTGAGACTCTACACCCCTCTCAATAAATCTTACATCAGGCTAAAGTTTTGGGAATGATGGCTCACTTGTGCAGTCCAGAAAAGACAAGTTTTACCTGGTTTTGATACCTGTACTGCTACATCTGAGAGTTTTCCTCTACCTGATGAGTCATAGTCATGTACACAGAAAACTGAAGCAACACGTGACCTTACTCACTAGTCACAGGTACTGCACGGATATAATGGTTTATCTCATGTTTACAGTGCAGAGTATTAAAAAACTGAAATCCAATTAAAATATGATTCACATACCAAAATTTGATTAAAATAGCGCTGATCACAGGACCTGCAGTTTCCTCATAAATGGGTGATCCAGTTGATTACATCAGTTACTTTATTCAGTCCTAGATCTGTAAAAGGTCACCAGTGTCACAGCACTGAGAGTGGCAATAACTTGGTATTCCCAACACACACCTTGTGGTGCTGTGGGCACTCCTTCAGGAGGGGGTAACCAGGGTTTTGTCCTTGCTCAAATAGTATTTCTTTGTGTTGAGCATTCTTAATATGATAGCATTCTGAAAGAGCCCTGGAAGCAGAAACCAGAGCCTGATCCTCCCTCTCTGACTTCACCTGAAAGTCCTGATCCTCACACTAGTCACACCTTGGTAATGTAAACTTCAACAAAACAGCCCTGCCTATAGTGACAACCTGGACACCAGAGAATTTTCCTGGGAAGGAGGAAATGGGCTCCCTTGGCCCCATGCTCCATGGATGAGTACTGTGGCTGAGCCCACTGTTGTGCCCTCCTCACCTGGACCAGCATCCCGGGGGTTGATGGCTGCCTTGTGCACCTGGAGCAGGGACAAGGGAAGGGTGCTGGGTCTGCGGGCTCTGAGGAAGTTTGTGTCACCGTCTCGGTAAGAAGTGAAGAACTTTATTCATTAAAAAATCAGGTGTCTACAGATTTCAGGCATTGACAGAGTCAGACAGCAGCTGAGCAGAGTTTTCGGGGATCTATATTTGAACTGGAGTCCGGAAAGGCAGTTCAGTAGGATGGCAGTGTAACAAATGTGACAGGCTTATATGAATCTTCACCTTCTCTTCAGAAAGATAGTTAACAGGGCTTGGAATTAGGGAGGGTGCAGATGCAAGATCCATTTCATGCTATGTCTTCAGTTGTCTGACTCGTACACTGCACCGGGAGGAGAATCCAGGTGCTCTGTGCTTCACCAAATTTTTCTTCTGATGCCATCCTTTCCGTGACACTGCCAGCAAAGCTCTTCCCCCTTCCTATTCCCCTCCCTGAGCCAACCGGCACTTTAAATATACAAGTGCAGCTGAAACTTTCATTTAGATTCCTGACGACTGGCACCACAGTTATTATATCCCCAGACTGACAGTTCCTGCTGATTGGTGCCACTCAATTCAGAAAGCAATATTGCTTTGATATATCAACCTAGCAACTGCCTGCAGGAAGCTATTCTAGTCCTTCTCTCTGAATTTCACTCTAAGAAATATACTCCTTTCAACATGATATTTCAGGGAAAGAAAGACAGAACATTTAAGAGAGGGGATGGGAAGCTCAGTATGCCCCCCATAGCCTTAAACAAGTGCACCTTTTTTCTTATTGAGGAGGTAGTAACTCTACAGGAGACAAAGACCCTAGGAAGAGTCTTTACACCAGGATTTTGCACATTTGAAAAATCCTGGTCTTATTCATAGAAAAAGGAAACGGTTTTTAAAAATTTACCGCTGACCTATACATCCTTTATGAAGAATTTGACATGTTGGTGTTTTAATATGTTGTTTGATGTTTCAGTTCAGGCTTTATTGTGGAGCTCAAGGGTCAAATAGTCAAGATGTTATGGAGCAAAAGCAGTTGGGAGAGTTGTGCTCAGCAGCACTTCAGCTGAGAGGATTAGGAGAGAGTTCCCTGGGATACTTACAGTATGCAGCTGCAGCCAACTTAGGGGACAGTCCATTTGCCCAGTGTGGGAATCAGCCTGTGCTAATATTTATAGGTGAAAAGCAAGGAAAAAAGCACAGTTTTTAAGAGTTTATCTCAAAGGTGGAAACTATCACAACTGGAATATAAGAAGCAGGTGAATTATTTTTATTCAAACTTTCTAGAAGGAAGAGAATCTGAAATCAAGGAGTTGTAGAAACAGAGTACAATTAGATCAAAGTCAATACATATTCCAATATATATTCCCACTGATGACCTAGTACAAGGCTAATCGTGTTCTTTTGTTTCTGACTGACAAAGTGCTTTCTATTTTTTCTTAAATACAGTATCAAACAAACTTAGTCATGACGAGCTCTTCCCAATCTTATTTCAAACAGTGGTCTCAGGACAGAAATTCTTCCTCTGTACCATGACACAAGCAAAATCTGAGCTTGAGCAGCTGGGGCTGGCCTGCTGTGGTACCCTGACTTGGAGATCCATCCCTTAGTTCTCCTCCAGTTCCTCTTCTTTACTTTTTTAATGCTTAAGAAAGTTTTTCTTCAGTTTCTGGGGAAGAATTGCCTGGCTACTACTTATTTCTAATAGTCTTTCCTATTCCTAAGTAACCACTTTCACAAAGGTAGGTTATTCTCACAATAGCCATGCAAGCCAGGGCCTGTGGTTCAACCTGAAAGCTCTGGGAGCAGACATGGGTATATGATGTGAAGTGTTTTGCTAGAATTGCCAATAGCAAGAGCCCAAGGACCTTCCCGAAATGCAGGTGGCTGCTTATGATTTCTTCATCTTCTCTGAATGTGATTGCATTCCCTTTAGCTATTGTGTGTATCATCCTTCCATTTAGAGTTATTTTCTTAAGTGTATCTGGAGGGCAGTGGAAGGCTTTTAGTGAAGCTGTATTGCATGCTTCAGTAGTGCTGTATGAGAATATTCATTCAATGGTTTATTTAAGAAGGAAGCAGATGTTTTTGACATGTCAGAAATGTAAGAACACTTTATCTTGGTGAACTGCTTCTGTCAGTTCCTACAGATATTATTCACCTGTGCACATCTCTAAAGAAAGAAAGAGCATTTACAAGCTGCAGAGAGCTCCTCCTGAATTCTCCGATGTGCTGCTGCGGGCAGAGGTCACAGCATCTCTGTGCACTTTGTTACTAATACAATTGTAGGTGGAGCAGGTGGCAACACTTATTATATTAAATCGTATTAATTGAATGCCTGGTTAAAAATACCCATTTTTTTAAAGATTGCTATATAGCTACCAGCTACGGTGATTTAAAGGCCAGTTATTCAGCACACTTTCCCAAAGATTTGTACTGATTTCCTTGTAACAACAAAAGAACAGTTTCTTTATCTTACCTTTCCTCTTCCTGTTATCGCCTGTTTGTCCCCTTGTTAGGGTGTAACATTTTACACTTTATCTGTTTGCATACAGTAAATAACTAGGTCTTGTTCTACAGCACACCTATGAAGGTGCCATCATGTAAAGGAGGTTTTTTAATATTTCTTTCAAAGCTGCTGTTACCTGCATGAAGCTGTATTTCTGAATGACTTTATTGCCAAGAAGTTAGAATATGAGGTAACTGACAGCTCTCTGCACACCCTCACATCCTCATTTACATGCATGACAGTGAGTGAGAAAAAGAAAAAAAATCTTATATTGTCATGTGACTGTTAAGGAAGATGCACTTTTGCTGTTTGTCTGGAGCTGGGAGAACATGCAAAATGTTCTGTCCAAGTGGCAGGTAAGTTGATTAATGGACTACAATCTAAGTGGAGAACTGGAGAATTAATGGGTTGTGGTCAGGCCACTTGGCGACATAGTGCAGTCACCACATTTGCTAGGCTATGCACATACACCGTGTCTGAGAGGAGCAGTACTGGTTGCGTTTCCTTGTACTCACCCTAACTTCACTATGGAGCACCATGGTCTGCACAGTGAAATGCATCTTGTTCCCCACACAATGAACCATTAAAAGGAATATTGCAACAAACCTACTGCTTTCTTTCTGAGCATTCAGTCAAGTAAAATTTGAATTTAAAATCATGCTCATTCAGAAGTGTATACCCTCCATAGGACAATATTTTGGATAGTATCAAGAATGATTTAAAGAGTACTTTGTGGGACGAAGAGAAAATTTGGGACAATTCTTGTAGCTGGATTATCTTTCTTATGTAGACAACAAAAAATGCACACTGAGGAAAACAAAAGGATGACAAGGGAAAATGTTTCTGGAAAATGTTTCTATTTCTGGTGCTGACTCCCTTTTACACCCTCTTTGTTACAGAAATGCAGCACCTAGTCCAATGGGCTGTTCATATATCTAGCAAGTCCTTCCTAGCGTCTGTCTGTTGAAGGCATTGATTTATCTCAACATGTCAGTCACAGCTGAAAACAAAATGGTGAGATTTGCAAACTACGGGCTTTTTTTAGACATAAAATGGAGAGGGAGATTTTTTTTTTTAAATGGAAAAAAGGCTGAAGATGGAAATGACCCTTGGGAGAGACAGTAGGATCTGTGTGTTTTTCTCCTAAGCATTCCTGGATGTTTCATAGAGGTGGGCTGAGGTGGTGAGGCTGCTAGTCTCTGTTCCTCCAGCTGGTTATCACTGAGATGTCTCCCAAACATGAATAAGTCTCATGGAGGACACAGTGGTACTGGGGATGATGTGAAAGCCATGAAGGTTTAACTTGCTTCCAGTATCCCATGTACCTCTGCATTCACCATTAATGACATTTCCACTCGAAAGGGCTCACAGCTTTGACAAATTTAACCAGTAAAAACATATATGAATAAAGAGTGTCCTTTTCTTCATTTTTTCACCCCCATATATTCAGTGAAATAGTCTTAACACATTGAGCTAAATAGGGAGCGTGTTTTGCAGTTTTCCTTGGGAGGAACGGAAAAGGCTATGGCATCCCAGGGAATTCTCAGAAAATGTGAAACACTTCACAATGTGACTCAACAATCTGATTTACAGTGTGTGCAGTATCAGCCATGTCTGGGTGAGTAAGATGCCATTGTAGATGTCAGTGAAAGAGAAGAACAAAGAATGGAAAAGAAAAGAAGGGGGGAAAAAAGCTGCAGAACTAAATCCAAGCCATTTGTAAGTGGGCATTACTCCACTGATTTCACATAAATGCTAGTATTCTGCTGAGATGGACACAATGGATATAAGGTTTTGCCAGACTGGTTTCATGTAACCTGGGATGCAGTCACTTCACTTGTGAAATGTTTTCTACACTGATTCAGAGGAACTGGTATCACAAGTCCTGCTGCATAAATACTCCACCTATGTTTCTCCCACAGCCACAAGGAGAGGTGAGATAGTTATTAAGAATGAGTCAGACACTGAATTCTTTGTAAATGCTCCCAGGACAGCATAGCAAATTTATAAATACTCAACATTTTCTGTTCAATGGTCTCATATCAGGAATACCTTCACAGGTTCCACTCACAGCTATTTGCAAATTTCTTTGTTAATGGGAAATATTATTTTGGTTTTGTCAACTGCATTTGTAGAAAGGTTGCACTGTTGACAAGTTTTTCTGACTTTGCTGTTGTTTTCCTAGATCTACATTGTACATTTTCAAATGAGGTATTTCTTCATAACAAGATATGTCAAACTTCATTTTGGAGTGAATCAAAGAGATTCTGCATTGAACTGCCTGGGGAGAACTTTAGAAACTGAAGTATGGCTAGAATTAAAACTTGAGGTTTGGCAGTTTGTCCTAAAACTCAGGTTAAACATCAAAGATTGCCAGCAGATGATAAAGAACACCCTCTGTAGAACATAGTCCAGGATAATTAATAGCATTTGATTACTTTCTTGTTTTGCTCCATTTCAGTGTTCCGGCTTGAAAAAGTTCCCCTGACACACTTCTCACATGCATATATTTACTTGAGAATATGTACTTCTGGAACCCATCTGAGGCACTACCTGAGCCCGAGATCTGGTTTTATTTCCTACACTTAACAGGCTCAAGGCCTGATTTATAATTGCTTGGAAGCTTCCAAAAAATCCAGATTCTAGAGGCAATGATGTTAGTGCTTCAGAAGATGGCAGTCTGCCTCTGAATCTTGAGAAAACATGCTCCAAAGTTGAGGGAATCAGAGAGGTGGTGAGCAGTACATAAATCTCAATATTGCAAAGTAGTAAACACTCTGGTACTGTTCCAGTAAAGCACTTAAACAAGTGACCAGTCCCTTCCTGAAAATGGACCCATGCAAACATTCTGGGCTGGATTGAGGCAAAGTCTTTGGTACTTGGGAAAGCTGGGCTCATGCCTCTTTCTGTGACACAGGACACGTTGCTGCGTTGTTTTCATCAGTTCTCGTAATAGTCTGCATAACTGAGTTCTCCTACAGTGGAGTCAGTTTATTTATTTATCTCTTTCCAACAGCACACTGGTGGGCAGAATAAAGAAGAAAACAAGTAAAGCATCCAGGATGTTAAGAACCATTGACCTATCTTTGCAAAAAAACCCCAAAAATCAAGTTTATGCAATGGCTTAGTTTTTGAGTACTCAGATTAAAAATTAAGATTTACAGAAAATGACCTACATTTGCCTTATGAAGATTGTCCCCCATCAGATTCTTCAGGAGGTGTGCTGATAAAGGCATTCAAAATCAGCAGTCACATTGAACAAATATAACTGCCCTAAGTATAGAACAATCTCAAATTATGTCTCTGTGTGTATAGTTGTATGTACATAGATATATATGTATATATATATGTTGTTTTCATGTTCATGAAAGAAAAACTTTTGTCAGACCTATATGGATGATTCTGAGTGGATATTCAACACCAATTCCTCTACTGAATTTATGAAAATATACTCACATTAAGAAAAAAAAATCTGTAAGTATATTCCAAAATTTTTACCATAACTATAAAAATTGTGATGTCCCAGGAAAACAAAATCTGTGCACTGAATTTTTCAGTCTGTTAGAGATGAAGGCTTAATGTCTTTAATGGTTTGCTGTTCTGTAGACAAGAATAAGAAGGAGGCTTCTATCCGGTTTGTTTTATGGTATAACACTCAAAACATGTTTAGAATATAATTTCTGTGATCATCATTTCCCACTCATATTTTCAAAGCTTGTTCCCTTCCTTGCCTTCTATTCCTTTTCCAAAATGACTACTAAAAGTTCATAGTATTGAAATATTTGAATCTTTGCCTTTTCTGTCTCTCTTCTGCACTAGAACCCTTCAACCTTTGGATACTTATATCACAAAATAGCAGATAGGAAAACTAGGAAGTTACACACAAGACAGGGTGAGCTCCCTATCTCCATTCTTTTTTCCACATTTATAAAAACCATGTTTTTGTAGCAAAGATTTCCCTCACCTCAGCTTTTCTTCTGTGTTGCATCTCAGACCAGCCAGCATTCACTGTATTTCTGTGCAAAACATATGTTTTTCCTCGAGATCCTTTAAAATAATATAGATTTTGCAATTATTCTGTTTATTTCAGTGCTGTTACATGGTTTTATAAAACTTTTACTTTTTTCTTTAATATTAGAATAATGCAAGAAAAAATATTGTTTATGCATCCATAATGAAATAAGTTTTCTTTGGACAATACCACTAAAGTGTCATTGCATACACAGAACAGCTTCATATAAACATTAATGTTGTAGTGCAATAAAAATGATTAAATGCCATAGCAAAATAGAGTTATCAGCACCTGAACACATCTGTGAAATATTTCAGATACAGAGGAAGTCTGTAATGTATTTGTTTTGTTAAACTTAGAGCATAGAATAAAAACATTCACCTCTGCATTTTCCTGATCACAATTTTTAATTCTTTACATAGAGAGCATAGGTGCATGTGAACAAAACCGTTCCACTCAGTAGGGCACATAGCTCAGAGCATGCTGTCCCATTTTCAGTGACCTGGAAAGCACAAGGCTGTTGTGCTGAAAAAGAGAAAAAAAGGAAGAAAAAAGAGGAAAAAGGTGGGGAGTGGAAAGAGAAAGAAAAAACTTACCAGGACAGCTGTAGACAAATAGCACTTTCATTATCTACATAAATTTGAAGCCTATCACTTTCCTTGGAGAAAGAGATTATCAGGGAAATGGAAGCATGGAGCTCTATCTCACCATAGTTTCATTTGGGAAATGTTGAGAAACAACAGTGATGATGAATTTGCAAAGCAACATCTCTGTTAATGTCATAACAAAATAGTAATAAATGAAAGACAAAAAAGTCAGACACTGAAGAAAATGATGGGACAATGCCTCTCATATTCGTATACATATTCATTCAGAGAACTCTTATCATGTAGGACACCACTGGCTAAAGCACTGTTTTATTTCATGGTCTTTATTTGTGGAGTATTACACAACATAATGAGACATTATTCAGGTTATACAAAATCATTGGAATAAATTCCAGAATTATCACACAGCAATTACAATTCAACACAGCCACACTGAAATAATGAAGACAATAGGGCTTCTTTCCACCTCTGTGTACATGACCTTTTCCATAGCCACCCTGTAGCTAAAGGATACATGTCACTGCTTCCTCTTCTTTCCTGTAAAATGACTGTGTCACTCACCTGGCAAGCAGGGCAAGACACAGTCACACAAGGGGGTCAGTGTGGTGGGCATTCATGAAATGAATGGGAAGGGAATTTTGGCAGCAATAAAGTTGGGTAAGGTATAGATGACAGTCCAGATGAGAAAGATCACTGAGCAGGCACTGTATGGACATGATAAAAGCTTTGATAACAGTGGTAGTGATTCACATGGAGTTTCCACATGCCACAGAATGTGGCAGGCAAAATTTAATGGAGCTCTCACATTGGGTATGGGATCAGTGTGCAAGTGGGACTGTGGAACATACAAAAGTGATTAGTCATATAGAAGAGGAAAAGCTATTTCTTCAGTAAAAGGTCCCTCTGACTTAAGGCCATGATGATTATTTGTTACTGTCTGGTTTTAATGAGACATTTTGTTGGTGGTCAATGGATAATTCTTAAGCCCTGACAGCACAAGCTTGATTCAGGATGTTCTGTAGTGGAACATGTGCAAATGAAGAGATAAATTTCTGTTTGTGGATATACTTTGTCTGCAAAATTTGCATCTGTAGTTCAATTATGCATTGAAATTTGAATAGTCTTACTTCTGATTACCAGATGGCTAAAAGGTTAAATAGTTTACCTGGAGAGAGATATGCAAACTGAGCACACATTTCAAAATATAAAGCACATTTTTTCTTGCAAATTGGGAAAGATGGCCTTGATATAGCTAAAAATATCCATCGGTGACTACCACCTTCATTGTAAGTTATTCTTAATATGCCAAATCCAAATATCTGTAGAAATCCATGTCCATTTCTTCTCATATTATAGCCAATCTTTAGGTATTATGATGCAGAAATAAATATCTGGTTGACACTGGCATCCTGCATCTTCCATCTTTGTTCTAGTCTTACATATAGCTGAGAGTTGGTCACTCTTGCTAAAATTACTGGCATTAGAAGTAGGTAAAAAAACAACAGTAAGATTGAAGCATTGAAATAAATCAGGATGACATAATAGAGCTTACAAGGACTATGGTGTTTTGTTATGTGTAAACCTACAGTTAACCATGTTTGTTTTTAAAATTGAGGAGAGTATAACAGCATGATGGATGTCTTCTTTATAATTCCTCCTATGAAGACTATTCAGAAATAGGATCAACTTTACTAAAGTTATTAGCAACTACTCCTGCTTTTTAACTGGAGAAAAAGTGGCAGATCTATAAAAATAATATTCCAAAATAAAATTAGATTTAAACATGAAAAACCTCAGATTTATACTACCAAAAAATAAATGACTACCACAGATATGAAAGATTGTCTCATTCAGAGGAGTACTATAAAAATCTAAGGCACAATCACATCAACTAGCTCCCCAATAAAGTGTAAAGCATTGTGATATGGCTTTAAAATCATGTGAAAATCAGATACTTTGTGGTAAAATGGTACTGGAATGGTGACATCTAATATGTAAAAAGGCTATCCAAAATAACACCAATCAGTACTTAGGAATGTTTACTGATATACTGTGATATGCTTGTGGGGAAAGAAAGGAAGAGGTAAAATAAAACTTATTTTAAGATGGCGATTTGTTGAATGAAGAAGTGGAGTTACAGAAGAAGTATAATCTTTGATTAGCATATTATTTAAAAACATTGACACTATGAAGAAGAATTTTTCTAAGTGTCCAGTGTCTGTACAAAAATCATGTCATGATAGTAATCAAGATGAAGCCGGATACATAAACCTCAATGCTAGTACCCATATTTGTAGTTTTAAAATACAGTAACAAATTATTATTATATTGCCACACACATTTGCACTATTAAATAACACACGTAAGACTGCAAAAGTGAAATGTATCACAGTTAAATGAAAGATGAACATATGAACAAATTATGTCAATAGAATACATATTTATCAACAAATTTCCCAGGATTTCTCACTGGTTTTACAGTCAATACAGTCCAAATTGTGTTGTCTGTGTCCTGAAATTCCAAATGAGTTGTAATGTATAGTGGCCTACACTCCAGTCACCTCTGCAAAACTACTGGATGTGAGTTTATTTGCACATTATGATCAGTCAAATGAATTAGCAGAAACATTAGAATACACAGAAAAGCAGTAATTTAAAAATAGTGTTAGAAAAACAACATCTGGACAGATTCAAAAGATCAAGCATTAGCTGATATTAAACCATTCCATTGTCAGTGTCCATTAGACTCTCCAGATTATGGATTCTTCTCCAGTTTAAGTCACTTCAGAAAAAGCCATTCTAAGAACAAAAATTGTTTTCTGGGAAATAATGATTCTGTCTGGAAATGTTTTGCTGTGTAGAGGTAGTATATTATACCTGAAGACCCTTTAATTTTCCTCTCTACTTCTCTCATTTTCTTCTGCTCCCCTCACTTTTCTTATACCTGTTATATATCTTTTACATTCTTCTTTTTTTCTTCACTCTTCTGCTTCTGCTTCTGTTTCTTTCTCCTTCACACATCACTCTTTATCACCTTCCTCTGCTCTTTCTTTTCTCTTCTACTATTTCTTTTTCCTTTTTTTTTCACTTTTTAACTAATTTTTTGTAACTTCTTTTCTACTAAGTCTCTGCTTATGGAGGGAACAATAATACCCCCAGGTCTTTGCACTTTGATACTACCAAGTCTTCTGCAGTGGTTTATCAGAAATAGCAAGGTCCCTTTGAAAATGCACCAACTAAAGAGTAGACAGGCTCCAGTCTTGTGCTCTGATCTGTTACTATTCAGCTTTGTGATTTTCGGTACATTTTTGAGCTTTGTTGTCTTGCTACTTTTAATTTGCCTTCATATGGGCACAGGTAATGGAAGGTAAGTCCTTCAGTTTTAATTTTTTTTTTTTAAATCAGTTTGGGTGACCAGACAAAAAATATGATGCTCACTGATGAAGTGTCTTGTAACTGGTGAAGTGTGTTGCAGATGGCCACTGCTGTCTCCCATTCACCAGTGGCTGGTTGGTTGGTTTGTTGGTTGGACTGAATACTGGCAGTTGAAACCCCTTGATCTGCTATTATTATGGAAAGTGCTGGCTCTTCTTTTAATTACCTGCACTTACTTTTTAGCTACCTGTACCGAGAATCACGTAGTGTACTCGTGGGCACCTTGATGATGCCACAGGGTTGTTGCAGAAAATTGCGTGCAGTAGTATCAGGGCCCTGAAATGAGTTTTGAGGGCAGCCTTTCCATACATGCTTACAAGGACTGGGGATGCTGTTGGAGGGATCCCTCGTGCAAGCTGTCCAGACTGTGTTGACAGACACTAGGTGCAGTTATAAAGATCAACGTCCTTTGGAGTATGTTTCCCTGTCATGCCACCTGGGCAACTCTCAGCATAACCCGGAGTTGCTTGATGAGCAAGGCAGAATGAATAGTGAAGCCCTTTGGCCTCAAGAATCCTGCCAAGGATGATCTAGAAAACTGTGGAATACTGTGAAGTTTGCTGTGAATGAGTAAATAGGTCCTTAAAGTGTAAAGTGTTGCTAACACTGTGTGAACAGTCAGGAAAGACAGTGCTGTGAATAAATACCCAAAGTCAGCTAAATACCTCATGGCACTTCAGTAAGGTCATTACTGTACAATTTGATCTGAACTATATTTTATAGTCACTGCAATAGGTGTGTGAATTTTTAACTTGAGAAGTATGTTGGTATTTGTCATGAAAAGGGCACCACGAATATATATCATCTCTGTGTCCTTTTCTTTTTCTAGACTTTCCTCTCCTTAGTTTTCTTTTGTCCTCTTTTCTCAATTTTCTTGTATCCTTTTTACAGTTTTTCTCATCTTCCTTTCTCTCCATCTGTTCTTTGCAAGATATTGAAATAAATCTTAATATGTGCTAATGAGTATTCCTAAGTACATTTAAAATTTACATAAGGAGGAGCAGAAAGATAAAAAGTGAGCTGAGGAGAAGAAAGAGCATAGCTCTGTGTTGCTTCCAGGTTTAGTTCATTTCCATAGTCAGCTGCGGTAAGTCCTGTGGCATTTGTTGTGGCAGGAAGGAAAGAAGGGAGAAATGCAGACAGAGTCTTTTTTGTTTTTTTTTTTTTTTTTCATAAAGTAATGTTGAAATTCCACAGAACCTCTTTGAGGCTCTCAGTAAAGCTGCTTAGTTACTGTGATATTGTCCAAAACACAGTCATTACCTGTACCTGAAGATTCATTTCCAAATTAAGAAAAAAACCAAACAGCAGCACTTTTTTTTCCATGAATGAATCTGAGAGCAGAGCAATAGCAGTCATGTTCATTACATTCAGCTCTGCTGTTTTGACTTCCCCAAAATTCACAACACAATGTAAGAGTCTCAATCCCTTGTACCAGGGTTGAGGTCCCATGAGGATGAGGCTCTGCTTGCTGCAGCCAGTGTTGGAAGATGAAGAAGTTGAGGAGAGCAAAAGGATCCTGGTGTACAGCAGTGTGTTGCAGTGTTTGTGCATCTCATGGGGCTTACAGCTTTTGTACCAGCTGAGTATGGATTTGTTGGGCACAACAGAAGGAGCTGCCCTTGGAGCCCATGCTGGAGGAAGCAGGGGGCACCATGGGCCTCATACAGAAAGGCTCCTCCAAGGACCAGTGGCACCGGGAGAGGAGGGTCACTGCTCTGTTACTGTGGAAGGGAAACAGCAACCTTGATGCCATGAAAACTGCTGCTACTCTTGTTCGCATTTCAGTCCTTATCACTTAAATGAAGATAACACCTCTCTGAAGGGCTCTGAGGAGGAAACCATTCGTGATTAGGACCTGCTCAGACACCATAATAGTGGAGGCGGTATAAATATAGGTCCAGCTTCTAATGAGAGGGAGACACTGTCTTTTTGTGAATGAAGGAGGATGCCAAACCTCACCCCTTCTTCACCACTGTTGTTTCCCTCCTGCATGAGGATTCCCCTTAAAAGTCCTTGCATCCTTCTTTTTCTCTCGCAGTGTAACAGCATCTTCTACTCCCCTGAACACCAAGATGCCAGCTTCTTCCCAGTGAAGGTGGCAGAAGGAAAAGGCCCTTTTCTAAAAGCCCAAATCAAGCTATAAGTGACCTGGCAGGTTCCTTCTTCTCTGGATTATCAGCTGAAATGTCTTTGGTGACTCCTCTACTGAAAGGAAAGCTTTGAAAATATGTTGTGGAACTAAAGCTCACCAGATCCCAGTCCCACTCCTTATCTTCTCAGCTTCCTGCAAATTTGGCTATCAGGCTACTGAGTGAGGCTCCCAAGCTTGCAGAACCCTGGCATGTGGGACAGCCCTGCTGCACAGACAGCAGTCACTGACTGCCAGATGGGGAGCCAGGAGCCAGATTTGGCAAGAGGTGGAGCTCCCAGATGTGTCTATCAAGCGCCCACCTGGGTGAGCCCTGTCCCTGCTCACAGGTGGATATCTTCGAACTGCAGAACCTCCTGAGCAGGATTCCCATCACGCTGGCAGGAATTTGCACAAGTTTTGAATAAAAACCTGCCCAATGGTCCAAGTTCCTTCAAATGACTGACTGTGTTTTGGCTGAAGCTTGCAGAATTACAACCCTCTTCACAAAACATTTTGGTCTCAACAAATCAGCATTTTGATGGAAAATCAGCTTTAGCTAAAGAGATGTCTGTCACTGAAATCCATATTCAGAAGTATTCTGCTCTGTGGGCAGGACATGATTCCAGGTAGCTCCCGTCCCCCCAAGCTGTCCTTCTAAGAAGAACCAGAGAGAGTGTGTGCCACACTGTGGGAAGGGATTTAACCTCCTCTCACCCATTCACATTGGGATCATTTTTACATGATAAGGATCTGGATCTGCATTTATACTTACATATTTAGATTATTGTCACTGTATACTGTCTGAGCTCTAAGGAATTTATGTATTTTTCGTCACATCTCTCCTGAACCTGCTACCTGGTTCACAAAGACTGAAACACAAAGCACAGTTCCTTAGACAGGAATAGGTGCTGAACAGAACACAAATCTCAACACACTGCCTGTTATTGAACCATCATTTTCATATTCTTGTTTTCACAGCTTCTATCAGCATGTTTTCTACTTGCAGTCTGTTTCCTACCCTGAGAGATCAAATGAAGAATTACCAAGACTGTAGTCTTGTGAAGATTTCCTTCCTCAAAGCTGTTTCCAGTTATTTTACTGTGGAACAGAAGGAAAAGACAGGGTCAATCTAACCATGTCTTGAATTTTGGAAGGACTGAGTACCAGTACATATGCACTGAAGTACTTTCCTTCAGGAAGCTGTGTTTTATTGCTTTGTTTGGGTTGAATTATATGATTTTTGTATTTACTTTGTTAATAATAGACTCTGCATATGAATAATTCCAGGTTGCTTAAAAAATTTCCAGCAGAATACAATATGTTATTCAGATTTCAACAGATCCTTGACTTCCTGAAATTATTATAGTAACATCATTGATAGATACCATGTAGACCTTAGAAGAACTTTCATAATAACTTCTCCCTCATTTTTTGTTAAAAAACTTGACCAAGTTTTTTGGTTTTGTGCTATCTGGGTGGATGGTGCCATATAGCATTTTTGCTAATGTAGCCATTTTAATAGAACAAGCTTTGACAAGTAGGTGGTGTATGGAAAAGCTGGGACAATGTTTTTTCAAATAGCCCATGTGCATGAAAATACTGCTTCAACCATAGCTCTGACACATTTGCAAACAATACTTTAATATGCTTCTCAAAGAGTTCCAGTTATCTACCCTGCTTCATGTATGGCCAAAGGATCTCACTTGTAGCTTTTTCTTATTTAAGAAGTTGGTAAATATTTATATATTAGTACATAAGAGAATTACCAAATCAGTCATTTCCTGGTTGCTCCCATCTTTACATTTACACTACAGAATGGAGTAACTGAGTCTAGGCAGCACAAACTTTTGCTTCCCCTTTGATTAATATTAAGCATATAGAGGAGACACAGTCTTTTAATACAGAAATCATATGCTCTTACCATGTTTTAACACATATCCATGTACGTAACACTGTAGTTAAGAGTCTTGTCAAGGAAGAAAGAATTAAACTTCTAAGCAAGCTGAAATTGAAAATACTTGGACAACTGATGCTCTCTGGTCATCGAAACATAATAAAGAGCCAATTTGGTTTTTCTTGGCACCTGTTTAATGAGGAGGAACCCTATAGCTTTCATGGAAACAAATCTTCCATCCAGTCAGACACCTCCTAACTTCTAATTATCCATTAAGCTGGCCAAAACTTCTATCCAATTATCCAGCTTCTTGGCTAACTCTTAGTGTTTCCTTTTTCCCATCAGCATCTTTATAGTCTTGTCTAGATTCTTCCCTCAACTTATTTCCTGAAGGCTTTCTTACATTCAGGAAGGATAGTGGTTGCAGTTGTTGAGAATGGGAAAAATATCTGACTGTCAGGAGCATATGGTTGGCAGCTAAGTGAAGCATATGTCACTTTCTCTTTCAACGGATTCACATAGATTTTGGAGAGAACTGCAAATAGTACCAGGCCTTTGAGACCTTAGAGAGAAGGAACAGTTACACATCACCTCCCTTTCTAGCTCTCCATTGGCTCCCTCATCTTTGTTGAATTGAGCACCAGGATCCTGTCTTCACTTTTAAGATTAGTCTCAGTTTATCTCCCCTGCAACTCTTCCTGCATATTCACTCTCAGATTATTATGACAAAACCTATCTTAAGCTTTGTGAACAAGAAATTCTGTTGCTCATGCTGCCCCCTGAGGCACTCCCAATAAATATCTCCAAGCAGCTTTGTTAATTCCCTCAGAACCTCTCCCAGAATTTGTTTGCCAATACACCAGCAGTAAACTAGACATTTGTTCAGCAGGAACATGCTCATTCCTCCTTAGTCTGTTTGGAATTGCTTCTGTAAAGAGCCTAACACAGTGGGATCATGGTCACATGGTACTGCTCTAGGCACCACGATTGCTATATTAAGAAGGTAGACACATGAGAGACAGTTCAGTTGCCTAAATAATCTAGTGACATCTGTAATGCTGAAAAGTACCTGAGATGTAAGCATAGGTCTCCAATGATGGAGATCTCACAACTCTCTGGGTGACCTGTTCCAGTGTTTGAACATTTCATAGTAAAAAATGAGGTTCTTATATCAAATTCAGATAAGAATTTCCCACACTGCAACTTGTGACTGTTGCCTCTCATCCTTTCACTCTGTGCCTCTTGAAGAGATTTAAGCTTCTCCTCTGCACTGTCACATTAAGCAGGTTTAGATAAGATCCCCTCAAATCTTTTATTTTCCAGTCTGAACAAATGTGGTTCTCAGCCTCTCCTCATACATCATGTGCTGCAGTCTCTTACCATCTTGGAAGCCTCCCCTGGCCATGTTCCAATGTGTCCATGTCATTGTTGCCAATTGGGAGAAATGACATGGACTCCAGATGTGGTCTCACAAGTGCCAGACAGGAGAAAAATCACTTTGCCTGACCTGATGACTACACTCATGTTAGCCACAGCACAGCTGCTGTGGAGACACACCACTGGCTCATGTTCAATTTGCTGTTGACGGAGACCCCCCGGCTGATTTTGTTGTTTGTGGTTTTTTCTCTTTTGGCAAAGCTGAGTTCAGGCAAGTCAACCCCCCGTCTGTACTGCTGCATGGGGTTACTCTACCTTAGGTGCAGGACTTTGCATTTGCTGCAAGATATCACATTTTATCTATGTCAGTCCTTTTTTCCTACTTTGGAACTGCATTTCTTCATGTGGTGAGAGGACTCTTATTGCTTCTTCAGTCTGGAAATGCAAGTAATATCTGATTGCAGCAGTACATAGATATACACCAAAATGAAATTCTGCAAGCTTTGTAAAATGCCAGCTGATTATCCCAGAAAACCATTAAATGCATTTCCTAGACTGGTAAACACATGGGTAGGGTTGCCTCAAAATAAATGTTTTTATTAGCTAACCAATAGGAAGAAATGCTTTTAGAGTGGACTATGGACTATGTTTGGCCTCTCCTTTCAACCTCCTTCATCCCACTATCTTGTAAGTTTTTAGCTGCAAAGTAAAGCAGCCAGGCAAGAAAAACTGATCATAATAAACACCTAATGAAGAAAACATAAACACACAGAAAGAAGAAAAACAGAAGCTGCAGAGTTCCATTGTAGAAACATAGAATTTGTACAAATAATTTGGTACAAATTTGATAACAGATGCTGCCAAATTTAATTGCACTCAACATCACAAATCCTACTCTTGTCTTTGCAGTTATGAGGCATCTGATCACAGCCAAGATACATGTACTCCTACTTGCAACAGGAGAAAGCTATAGTGTCTTTGGATGCAAACTGGTGGATCTGCCTTAGAAAGGAATCCATGAACACAAAGTTTGCATGCCATGTCTCCACCTGACGTATTACTTATAACAAGGAACAACAAACTCTCAAAGGTGCTACTACAAAGACATGATCCACATTTTACTGAAGTCAACAGGTGTTTTGCTCCACAGCCCTAAGGGACCAACATGTGGAGGTAGAAAGTGCCAAGATAACATTAGAAGATACTAGGCCTAGATATCTATGCACTGAGAACCATTAATAAATCTAGTAAGAAAACCTTCCAATTTTCCATATTGTTTATCAGTATTATTACTATTTATTTGAAACTAATTCTCAGAGAGTTTTATGATTGTGGCTACTTTGTTAGTTGTCCTAGATTTTAGCCAAAGTCAAAACCTGTAAGCAAGAAAGGCTCTGAAATGCAAACTTGTGAGTCATTGCTTGTATGATAGAACTTCAGACTGAAAAGGCTTATACAAAACATTTCCACAATGCTTTTCTTAAAAAAAACCCAAAAAACCAAAAAAAACCCCAACATGAGACCTGTTTAAAAATTCTAGACACAAAAGCAGACAATGATGTTGCATTCAGTAAAAGATATTTTCTTTGTTGAAGCATTGTATAACGTCACTCAAAATTTGCTGCTATTCTCATTCCTGAAATAATTAATGCTGTAGATCAGCCTCCTCTCTCCAGTGTAACACCAGTTACGCCTTTTTCAAAAATACTGAGCTTAGTACAAGCTCAGTAAAGATATATTTTTCAAAGCCCCCAATTTAGCTTTGAACTCTCAGGCATGAGCAAAAGTTCTGATTGAAAGCAGAGGAATAGGACCAGGTTTTGAACAGATGTTGGCAATTTTTTGTTTTAATTGAGGCAAAAGATTCTGAAGTTCAGATAGCATGAATCAATGCACTCATTCTGGGGAAAAATGACATGATTTAGAAACTAACATAGAAAAATAGACAGAAACATTTTGACAGACCGTTTAAACTTTTATCTAGTTTGGGAGTGATGATGAATGGGAAAGAGGTGAAGGGGAGGAAGAAGAAGGGAAGAGAATCTAGGAGATTTGATAGTTTGTCTTTAAGTGGTCTGAATTTTAAAGCACTTAGAACTGAGTTACTGCTGCTTTAAAAATCAAGGCTTTCTTTTCAGTACTTTCACTTGGATTAGAGAAGATTTACTCAGCCACAGTATTCCCCTGATGCAGCAAACTGAAAACTATTCAAATCACCCAAGTTCCAGGGAAAGGTAAGAAACACAGAACCAAGATGTTCCAGACCTGTAATTTAAAAAAAAAAAAATCTCTTTTAATTGAATTTGAAGCTGCACTCAGAATCTGGGAGAGCTGGAATGGAAGACATTTGAGAGCTACTTATAATTTCCTGATCTTGTGGACTACATTAAGCTGGCTGAGCAAGTCACAAATTACTGCAGCTTTTGTCCTTACTTCTAGCAACAGCAGATGAAATCTGTAAATCCTCGTTCAGGTTGAAAAATGGTGTAGAGACTTTCCTTAGAATGATATTCTTTCAGCAACAAGCACTCCATCCAGCACAAAAAATGAGAGAGCAGCCACACTGAAAGGACTTTACCACTTCGGTTTCCTAAGTTCATGATCAAGGAATGCCAACTGTGTTCTTATGTCTCATTTTTTTTTGTTTTGAGCAGCCTCTACAGAATGGTGCAACGTTTCCAAACACATGCACATATTGGACATGCCATCCAGCAGAAAATATGCTGTACTCACACACAAATTACTGACATTGACTCAGACACCTAGATGTGTCAAGAGGTTGAGCACAGAGAGTTCCTAAACCAGGCTGAAGAATCATCGAATCATCGAATTATAGAATACAAGGTTGGAAGGGACCTCGAGGATCATCCGGTCCAACATTTCTGGGCAAGAGCACAGTCTAGACAAGATGGCCCAGCACCCTGTCCATCTGAAAGGGGTGTATGTCTAAAGCCCTGTTTCTGTTTCTTAGACATACATATTTTCTGCACAGCTCTGAAACACGTACCTCTGCAGAGCTTGAAAACACTTCAAGCACACAGGCAGCTATCATTACTTTGGGTAGAAACAAAGAACTTTTCATAGAAAAAAAAGGAAAAATGGACAGAAGAAGAGGTAATATTATCTTCTATCACTTATGACTCACTCTCCAGAAATGTGAGACATACTTTTTAAGATGACTTTAGGCTACAGAATAATAAGCAGAAGTAGCTATTTTGAAGCCAGAGAATGAAATCAGTGGATCCAATGGCTGCTTTGGTCATTATCTGTACTACAATTTTTTTTTTTTTTTCTTTTTTTGCCATTATGAGCAAGATCTTCCCTCTGATTCACAGAATTTTTAGATTGGAGGGGACATTTGCAGCTCATACTCAGGATCTTCTTGGACTGAACCTGCACATCAAGCCCCTGGGTCTACAGTGCACAGAACTGTGCTGTAGGCCATTATGTACCTGGTTGTGACATTTAGCAAAATTACAGAGTCTGTCCCAAACAGACCTGAAAACAAAAGTAATAAACTTAATGAAGCAGGTATTTCCATGAGAAGCTTGAGAAACTGCTGGCGTCCTGCTTACTAAGTGTTTCAAATAATATTCATACATGTATTTCACTGTAGCTTTGTTCTGATGATTGGTCTGTCATAATGGACTGTAATTGGATTCATGACAATTACAGATTTTCCATTACCACCTTTCAATCAATCTTTTCAGAAATGTCTCATTTAGAAGGGGCCTGAATTTCAGCAAGAGAAACTGCACACTTTTTATCCACTGTTAACAACAGATACTTTCATTTTAGAATTCATGTCAACTCCCAAAGTTTCTTTGGTTAACAATAATAAAAACTAGGACTTAGATAATAACTCATATCTGGGGATATTCATATCAGTTATTAAGAGAAGTTCCTTTATAACTGCTATAACCTGTGAGTATTTTTCTCTGTTTTATGAATAAGAAAAACGAGTCACAGCCAAAGGACTGAAACAGGGCTCTAAGTGGCAACTGTATTTTACAATAACAAAAGGCCCAGGCACTTCAGTGGGAGCAAACTTACCCTAGGTGACATAGAAGATGAGGGTAGACACAGCAGTTCAACTCCAAGAACAGGATTAAATTCCAGATTAAGACTGAAATTTAGGGCCTTAATTTCCTCAACACAGGCATCTGGTACCATCTGAACTGGCAGGTATGATACAAGAGCCAAAGGTTATACGTGCCTTTCTGGACTATCAGCAGGAAGCCAGGCAAAATGACATTTGCTGTCTAAGTTGGCACAAATGTCTATGTCTAGGCCAATGAATCAAGCTTTGAGTGTCTACAGCTAGTGTCTTTATGTGAAGGTAGTCATTGGTGATCTAGTTAACATAATCAGGGGAGCCTGAAGAGCAATTCCGATCACCCTGCAATGGACATCTAGTGACTGAATAATTTTCTGGACTTCTTTGGCTGCACAGGCACAATTCTGTTGCCTAAATATAGGTGTTAATACTATTTACCCTATTGTAAATTAGGTATGTGTTTGAGGCCTAAAGATACGATGTAGGTCCTTCAGGAGATGCATATACTTCTGGAGTGGAAGCTGGAGGCCAGGAAGGGTGCCCACAGTGTCTATAATGCCATCAGATGCCTATGTTTCTCTTGAATTATATACCAAGACACCTCAAAGTAGTTGTCTAGATATATGTCCATGTGTGTCCGGGGGCTAGGCTCAATAGCTACTAGGTAATTTATGTATTTTCAGGTCAGATGATCCTGACAAACAGGACCATTAGGTACTTAAAGACTGGCTGATTAGATTTTAGAGCCATTAAGTTATATTAAAGACACAGTGTGAAATACATTTCATATGAAAAGAACAGAGAAAGGAAAATCTTCCATTAAAAGAAGATAAAAAGGAGGAGCCAAGTATTACAAGCTATCTGAGTTAACTTCAGTTCTTTTTATACAGTTGGACAAATCATCACACTGGCTCTTCAGAAGCACCTGCAAGGGAACAAGGAAATGAACATCAGCCAACATGGATTTGCCAACAACAAATCATGTCTAGCTAATCTAATTTCCTTCCACAGCAGGATGGAAGGTTTTGTGGACAGAGGGGAAACAACAGATGTCATATATCTTTCCTTTAGAAAGGCATTCTCTCTCATTAAATTCTCATAAGCTAGTAAAGATATGTCAGTCTAAATGATAATGCTATAGAATAGAAAACTGTACACAGACTGTAATTATTAATAGTTCTGTTAAGATAGAAGGACGCATAGAGGGAATTTTGCAGGAGTCCATTCTATTGTTCTGTTAAATATTTTCATTAAAGAACTGGATTATAGAGCAGTGAGTTTACTCATTAAGTTTGTTGATGATACCATACTGGGAGGGACAGCCAGTATGTTGGAGAACAGAAACTACATTCAAAATAGGCCTTTTAAATTTGAGGGATGGAATGGAAAAAAGGATGAAATTCAGAGCAGACCTGTAGGAATTACTATAGTTGGGCAGGAATATTCAAATGTATAAATAACAAATGGAGGAGAAATGGCTGGGGACCACAAAATAGAACAAGAGAGTTATGTCATGCTACTATGAAATGGCGAACAACATGAATAGATGTATAAATGGGAGTATAGCCTCTAAAATATATGAAAACATCTCCCTGCTCAGCTGTGCATTGGATATTGAAAAGATCTTTGCTGAAGTATCACATTCAATCTGGAACACCACTGTCAAGAAAAATCTGGACCAGCTGCTTAGTCTGGAGGAAAAGAATGAGAATTTTCAGAGGACTAATAAATATTCCCCTGAAAAGAGTCAGAAGAAGTGCAGTTGGTTAGTCTGGAGAAGAGAAGGTGGAGAGGATGTGTGTCATCATTCTTGGCACCGGTATGGTGCTGCCTGCTGCAAGGAGGATACAAACAACCAGCTTCCAAGTCCGTGATGACTGGGACAAACTGCAGGCTTAAACCGAAAGGAGGTTTAGAAAAAGCCTTTCTAATGGTCAAATAAGAACAATGGGAACTAACTGCCTGGGAAAGCTGAGGAGTTTCCGGTGTACAAGGCCTTTAACAATATATCTCAAGAAACTCCTAGTTAAGTTGATCATGCTTTAGAATCTCTTCAGGAACCTTTAAGTAATAACATGAAAAGTAAGCAAATTCCAGTAATTTAAAAAAAAAGAATAGGATAGACATTATTTCTTATCATTTCTCCATGGAAATGTAAGAAATAGAATAAATAAGATAGATAGAAATAGAATAAATAAGATAGAACAAAAAATCCTATGCCTAACCAAAGATTCTTCTATTCATTAGAAAGGAGGGGGGAAAAAAAGGTCACAGATGTTAATGGCCTAAGATCTACATTCAATTAATATCCAATTTTTTGTTTAAGAGTTTGTTCATGTCCTTGATAACTACCTACTGTATTTAGTTTATGTAAAAGTTTCTCTTCAGAAGATATTTTAGTACTAATGAGATGATTATGGCAGAAGATCTTGAACAGTGCCAAATGAGCATCTTCCAGTGCTCATTCAAGGATTCAAATGTGCTTTCCTTAGTAACTGTGCTTGGTCTAAAAGACAAATGGAGACATCTAAAGCAAGTGGATCATAGATTTTCTTTAAAATAAAAGAATTCTTACAATTTTATTTAGAATGACCATTTAGTTTTTTAGAAAATATAGCTGCTTCATAGTTGATTATTTTTAGTATTTCTTACAGCAGGTGAAGGCAGCTTGGATTTCTTTTCTAAAGGTTTGATTCAAAGCTTTCCAAGCAGATGGAAGCCTTTCCTGCTAGCCAGCTTTTGAAAATCTGAACTCTAGTTACTGATCTGTGTATTATTATTTTTTGTCAAATTACAATAGGAATCAGATGTTCTGACCAAAATAGAATACATATAGAAATACCTACTGTAGCAATAAAAAGAAGAAAGCAAAACATGATTCCTGCACAAAGAGATGACTGTTCTTTTATCATACCTATTATCTACTTTATCCAAATTCAGAATCAATAGCATTCAACGCTAATTGACTGTTTGCAGACCAAAGATGACCAAACCAAGAAGTATATTAGGTACAAAGTTATGAAAAAATCCTTGAAATGCTAAAAACTCTCGAAGAGTGAATCTTCGAAACCAAATTGGTTCTTTTCTCTCTGTTCTAATGTATAGTTTAAGCAGTACTGAACATGATCCATACAAATTGTCTGCTGCATACAGTTAATCACAAGACCGAAGATTAGCAAATTAAAGCATAATAAAATAATATCAACCAGCAGCAGCAAATAAGCCCATCTCCACAGCAGGATACTGAAAATGTTTCAGAGAATAAAGAACATTTCAATTATAGGCCATATGCGTAATATTATCGTGCTGTGCTAGCCAGGTTGAAATTAGCTTCCCATTTTTCATCTTCTTCTTCACAACCTACACAAAATCATCTAATCCACTAGGATTTCTACATGCCACTGTAGAAATCTGTGAACTTTCCATCCAAAGATGTCTGGATTTGAATCAGAAGGACAATTTATACAGTGCAATGTTCCTTCTCCTCCACTGATCTTGCACTGTTCAAGCAGATAAATTTTGGCTAGAAACAAATTGTGGAGAGTGCTTCTCAGATTGGGGTTTTTTTTGATGGAGAAAGCAAAATACTTTTTTATAAGAATAAACTTTCCAAAACTTGTGTTGAGTCTTTTATTATTTTTCTTTTTTTTTTTTTTTTTAATGTTTAGTAAAGGTCAGTGGGACAAAGCCAGGACCATGGCTTTCCATGTATTGAATTAAAATACAACAGAACCATACAGACTCTGAGTTTCTCCAAGACTGAAGATTTATATTTATTTTTCCTTAGGCTTTCTTATTGCACCAAAGAATGGTTTTCAGAGAATATATCTTGCCATTCTAATTATTTTTGTTTGCATATATACATACTTAATTTATTTTTAAAAAGTCTTTATATTCTTTGATTCAGCATATTTTAATAGCCTGATGTGCAACCTGCAAGTTTGCTTTGTTTGTTTTGCTGAAGAAAGTTCTCCAAATATCTAGAGAAAAATAAGGAAATACTCCTTATGAGTACTGCTACTACTAAGAATATAAGAGGAAGCTGGATCACATTTTAGGGGCAACGATAATTGTGGTGCATCATTCACAGTTTGAGGAAAGCAGCTTTAGTGTTCACTCAGCCTTGTTTGCTGAGTTGCTTCTTAGTTTGTAGAAATAACAAGGGGGAAAATTGCAAACTCTCAGGAAACTCATCTTGTATTTAGGTTTTCTACTGGCTAGCTTGCAACACCTATCTTGTGTATGCTTACTAATTTTGAAGACGTACTTTTTTCCTCCCATGACTCCCTGAGAAAAATAGTGATCCAGTTTGAAAATTTGGAGTTAGATTAGTTACACTGTACCATTTGATGAAATTTAAGCAATTATGCTACTCTGAATTCCAAAACACCCAAAAGCATCCCTTGAAAAACTTCACTGAAATTCTCACCAATATCCCAAAAACTATTAGTGTCACTAACTTTGTATAATTTTTGCTGATGTCACAAAATTTCCTGATTAAAGACATTTTGCAGAAATGCCGTTTTAACATTTACACCTACATTATTTTGGATTAGATTCCCATTCTTACTTAAATTAGTCTGTGTTTGTAATATGACTGGCTAAAATGTACAAGTAGTTCAAATTTATAAGTGCCAATTAATAGCAGTATCTTTTTGCTACCAGCACACTTGCTGCAAGTGATTTCCTGGCATTCATATGCAGCACATATGCTTCTACTAAGAATAACTAAGAAACAATCTGCCTAGAAATTATCTACCCCTGGCTCTATAAAACACTGTTCATCTATACTACCAAAAACGACAGCTGGTTCTAGCCTATTTACAAAAAAAACCCCTAAGCCCACTATTTTCATTACTGTTGCTGTCATCATGCAGACACTTAAAAGAATGCAAATGCTATCAAAGAACCAGCTTAGCATAACCATTCCTGTAATGAAATGCTATAATCTTATATAATTTTATGTAAACTACATGATGAAACTGTGTAACAAAACCAGTACTTATACCCATTGCTGACTTTATAAATAAGTACCTTGTACTCATCTCTCACATGTATGCTTTACAACAAAAAAGCCATCTGCCCTCTATCACAATACTGTTACATATTTTTGGAGCCAGTGATATGCAGGTGTCTATCCGCCATTAAGTTGGCTTCCATATTTTGGACCCACATTGTGGGCCTTGTTAAATGTTTGCTGCTTTACTTAAAGTACCCAATTTTCCACCAGTTAAGTTCTCTAATGAGTAAATTACTGACCCTGGAGCTGCATACGCACCAATCATATCATCATCGTAGCAGCCTGTTTCCTGCTAGCAAGTTACAAAAAGTGTAGTTAGGTAAGGCATAAAACAAAGCAGCCTGTGGAGACCCCAGTTCATTTTTCTTCTCTGGCTAAGATATAAGAAAACTCACTTGAATTCCAGTTTTGTACTTTCAAAGGAATGAGACTGAGAAACATGTCCATTACTTTCTCCCATTTGTACCTCAAATGTAGAAGCATTCATTGGGCCAGGGAGACAAATAGAAAACTTGTCATAATGAAGTGCCCATGTTAGATGTAGGCATCTTAGATCTGAGTCCCTACTACAGTGATAATTAGTTATACAAACGGAAACCACTTCTACAGGAACAACAAAGAGACATTTGCTTTATATGTACTCCACTGTTCAGGAGATTTTCTGAAGAGGCAAATTCTAATCTGTTCTCCAAATCAGGCAAATAAGGATGTGAGCATACATTTCTGCCTCCTTACATAAACATACAGAGAAGCAGACAAAAAATGAAAAAAAAAAAAAAAGGAGCAGGTAAAACCTTCTGTCCATGTTCAGCATGAAATGGGACTGACATGGCGTAGAGGAGAGACTTGTTCCTCTTGGCTGTCTAGGATCAAAGAATGGACTTGGCTACTCTAGAAGGCAATTCAGAGCACCTTTCAAAGGAATGAGACTGAGAAACAGCTTTAAATCACCCTCTCTCCTCTTGCTGTCTAAACCTAAATTAAGCACGTAAAGTAATACTGCCCTTACCTGACAGTATTAGGCAGTATGACAAGCTTGGAGAGCAAAGCAGCAAAACCACAGGCAATGTTTAAAAAGAATAATTTTACCCATAACATCTATTGTCTCTTTTTCTCACCTTTTTTTCTAAATCTAGAAATAGATACTGCAACAGTCTCATGCTCATGAACGACTATATTTAGCCCTCACCTCTAACGTCTGCTGTGGTACACTGCATTTTGGAATTTTTGAGGTGTACCTCCTTCCTCACCTGAGGAAATTACTTTTGCATACATTCTCTTGATATTAATTATCTTGAAGCCAACAATATGATGGCAAATATAAAGCACAGAAGATCTATTTCTTTGTGAGTGTGAAGAATTACATAGATTATTAGTAGGAAGAACGTTAGCATAAAAAGTAGGACCCAATGTAAATATCTAAAAGCTGTAAATATGCATTTAAGTCATCATCCTAGGCTCCCTTTATAGCTAGGAGAGTGACTCCTACATTAGATGCCCAGGGGAAGATTTACTTGTCATAACACAGGTGTCTACTGCCACTTTTGGCACTTCAGGTTACCAGGCTGCATATCACAGGGGCATGGGTGTCCTACCTATCCTGCATCTCATCTTCCAAGTGCATACAGATATTTGGATCTCAAGATGCCCAAGATACCTATTTTGGAGAAACTGATTCTTGCTTTTTGTTGACAGTGAGATGAATTGCCTGATAAAGAGACCTATTTCTCTCCACTGATTGTGAAGTAAATCTATGGTAATCTGTTTTGAGCTAGATGCCCAACTTTCAGATGCCTAAGTGAGGGCAGAAGAATCTCAACTTCATGAACCTTTGGCATGAAATAATGAAGTCAAATGAGCATAAAGAAATGGTGCACTGTGTTTTTATATGCACTACTAGAAGAAAATATTATGATCAGTAATGTGGCTTTTTTATTTCATTGGAGAGGTATCTGCTGCATTTTGAGAGGTCATAACCATCTCTTTTCCCAACAGCTTCCAGAACCATTTTCAAAATGCTAGTATGGTTTTTTGTAATGTATTTTGACATGACACAGTGATGGATAGAAATGAAGTTTTGGGGTTTTTTTACCTTATCTCTAGTTAACATATAGAAGACTAGGCTACTGTTACACTTTTTCTATTTGAAAGTCACAGAATAATACAATAATTTATTCAACAACAATTGCAAGAAACAACCTTGGATTATGGATTTTTCAATTTATTTCACTAGGTAACAAAAATACTTTTCTGTGTTAACTTTGCTTTTTTCAGTCTCAAGGTTACACAATTCTTAACCTTGGATTGTATCTCACCAGTATTGACTAGTGAATGTTTCATTGCCACTTGCATAGGTATTCTGTTTGTTATAGCACAGTCTCACACTATAGGCAGGTCAAAGAATATATATATGGACAGATATTGAGAAATGAAGTTGTCAGCATCATTCAGTATGTCGCATAAATATTTCTCTTAAGAATTATCTTCTGCTTGGTGGAGTTTTATATTTGTATTCATAAGTATGTCTCCTTTCTGATAAAAAACAAGATTATATAAATTCTGTTTTTCCCCCAGTGCCTGCAAAACATTCTTATACTGTAGTGCTCTTTGCAGTTTCTCTGTCATGTACTTCCTTTACTATTTTCTGATTCTCACCAATGTTTATTCCCTCTTTTAAATTACTTTTTACCACTCTGATGCACAAACCTAGGCTTGCTGCATACTTTCTGTGGACTGCTCCTGTTCTTTCAATCTCTGCAAGAACCGCAACTTTAATTAAAGTGAAATATTAAAAAAGTCAATATTTACAAAAATGGTCTAGGTTCTGGATTTCAGGATTTATACCACATTAATTTTGTTAGAGGAAACTAACATTTTAGTGGCTGTTCTGATGCCACATTGCTAAGTATACATAATTCATAGTAATTGCTATAAAAATATCTGATGTTTGTCCATACACAGTGTGGTTAGACTAGAGGCCAAGGATATCACTCCAGTTGTGCAATCAGGCCTCCCAAAAACACCTTAAAGTTTTCTGCTCTCTTTAGATGGTCAGATGGATTGGATTTATCTCAAGTAAAGCCTTCTGAAAGTTCTTTACCTAGTACAAACAATGCTCCTGATGGCACTCTGTGGTCTCCTCTCTTAACTCAGAAAAATGGGGACAATTTGGACCAATTTATCAGAATATTCCTGTATTTTTATCCTTTTCAGAAAACTCAGGCATTGTAAAACAAATTGGTCAAACCCCTGTTCAAACCTCATAGAAAGAAAATCACCCAAAAGTAATGCAAACAAGCATGTGTACTAGGTAGCAGCTTCTTGTTATTGATCCAGCATTCTTGGCAACCTTTAATATATTTTCCCCCATTATTTTTAAATTTTTTTAATTAGAATGATCAGCAAATAAGCATGTCTCAATATATTTGGATTTGCTTAAGTTTCAGCCCACGTTGTTTAAATCAGGAAATGTGAATCTGTGACAACAATCTTGTTCTTTTTTCCTATGTATTCTCTAGAGAATAAAAGTTTCAGGAAAAACTTTCTGGCCGGATTAATCACAAACACATTGTTTTCAAAGGCTATGTATTTTGGATATGGAGACAGAATAACAAATTGGGTAACTTTGCTAGTGTAAATGCTTGTCTCTTCATGCCAGTTAATTTTTGACTATTTCAGAAGTAGATGTCTCTACTCTTCCCGTATAACTCTTTTCTTTCTTATTTGCTTGCTTTCTTGCAAGAACTACTTCTCCCCAGTCTTTTAGGAACTTGGATAGAGGAAAAATAATGCCGTTGAGACACATTTCTAATGCAAGCCTTCCATTCCTTGTTGGTTTTGCAGCCTGCCATTTCAGGCCAGGCTAATTTCTGCAGATGGTTGTGTCACATGATTTGTCCATATATTTTAGAAATAGAAAAAAAAGTCCAGCAGTTCCTGCATCAGGAATATTAATGCAGAACTGAAGTTAAAAGCCAAGTTAGATCGCTGTAGCAACAGGGCTTGCACACTGGAGGGCTAAACAGTTCCCAGACTGTCCTGTGGCAGGTTAAATCCTGGCAGTTGAAAGAGGATAATTTAAAATTAAATACTCTACAGCTCAAATAAAGGGAAAGAAAACAAAAGAGCCTGACTTGGAAAAGATAGCAAACTGGCTCTGGAAATCTGTGTCTTATCAGTTGTACTTACCCCACTCCAAGGCTCACTGTCACACAATGAGGCTACATATACATGTGTGAACAGGAACGTCTCAACTTACCCAAAAGGCACTCTTCTGTTAAAATAACTTTCTTTTGTTATCTGTGAAACACAATGAGACTATGGCAGCCAAGACGATGTCCCCAAATGCTCATGCCACAGGCTGTTTCAGAGCAGTCCCATCAGACAAAGCTACATTACTAGGGATATGCAAGGGGCACAGCTGAAGATCTACCAGCTACTGACTGAATATTAATTATCATTACTTAGTAAATGACTGCTAGATAATTTAGGCAGCATAAAGGGCAATGCTGGAACAATTCCAGCATGGGAGATGGATAGATTTTCATTTGGTTACTATTGTGTTTTCTTCTAATGGTGCTTGCTTAGAGCATAGGTATATGCTTCCTCTGAGAACAACGAGTTATGCCTCTAATAGGTAAATCTGGCAGTATAATTTTTAGACCCTCAGAGTGAAATACTCACTTGCATGCTGAGGCACTTGGCTTTCTTTACAGAAAGTGAATCAGACACCTCAGAAAAGGATGTAAACAGCAGGGAGCTCCTAAAGCATTGCATGGTATTTGTAGCAGTGTGCTTGAAAACCCATTTCTATCCAGAGCCTAAGTTCTCTGGAGAAAACCAATGCTGAAGGAAACTGGATTTGGGATTTAGAAGACAAAAACATATTGTTTTTCAATAGCACATTCGTAACATTCTTTCAAAAAGCCTAAGCAGGCTGCATCTTTTATTCAAGGGGGTGACATCCACCATTTATGATAAACTTGTGGTTGGACCTAGGAAACCTGAGTTTGGTTTCATCCTCCTTTTTTCTGAAAGACTGCCTTAGCCATCAGGGGTTCTCAGATATTCAAAGTAAGAGGTGTGCAATTCTGGCATTAGAAAGATTAACGCCTAAATGGCCTCACATTTATCGCTCTTGGTAGTGCCAGGACATCACTGTGGTTGTGAATGCCTTCCCTCACCCAGTCTCAGATAACCTGAGCTCATCTAGTTGAAAACAGTGATCAATCTTAACTTTCTCATGTGGCTTTTATATTAAGAAGTAAAATTTGCAACAAAAAAAAATCAGGTTTACCCCCATAACACAATCCACATGAAAAAAGTCATGGGGCAGAAAAAGCTGAGCAAAACCTCCTTTCTCAGTCATGATTATGCTGTACCTCCTCCCACTCTTTGTCTGTTTTGATGATAGGCTTTGTAAGTAGAGATCTTTTCTTTAGTTTTTAACTGTGAAGCAGCTAGTATGCTGCTGGTGTCATAAGATAAATGATTAATAATCATCATCATGAGAGAGAGCAAAAGGGCAAACGATGGCCCCAGATCAGTACTGAATCCTATTTTTGGCTGACAGCAGCAAGTTACAAGTCTGACAGGTTTAATAAACTGGTACTGATATTTACTAAATTTTCTTTTCACATTTGTTTCAGATGGATACAGAAGTACATGCATTTTATCAAAAAATATGCAGCAATAGCTGAAAGATCTCAGTGCCAGGAGGTATTATTAGAATCCACATGTTTAGAAGGAAACAAAGTAGGATCAGACTTTAAAACTGGTAGTGATAACAAGCAATAATGTGCTAGAAAAAAAGGGTCATAAGACTCATGTTTCAGGACTGTTTGAAGCATATGTGAATTCAGAAAGAGCAGCCAACAAGAAGTTGCAGGTCCCTGAGCTTAATCTTTCCCTTCTGCCTGAATAGACACAGGGCTTTCACAACCCATACACTCCTTTTGTTTTAATGGTAATTTAATCTCTCAAAACCATGATCTCTGTGCACTGTGTCTTATTAATGGCAACACTGTGATGCTTAGAAGTCCAGACTGCAAGGTGTACAAAGAGTACAAGAAAGATATAAAGCCACAGAAGGAAAAGGCTAAATAGCCAAAAGTCAAAGGAGATGTTTGCCACATCTTGGCTCCTTGACCCCTAAAAAATCACCCCAGTCAGAGCACCCAAGGAGGAGTATCTCACTGATTCAACATCATAGACCTGAAGGACATCCTGGTGTCTTCCTCTTTCTCACAGCACATCACACATGATGCATTAGTTAAATTTTAATCACAATACCTGCCAGGAGCAAAGGAACACATTCTGTGAAGATCTAAGATTTAATTGACAACCTAGATAGCACTGGTGTGCAAACAGTAGTGAACAACTTTTCACACCCAAATTGGTACTATAAACAACCTACATCTACCCAGGACACTACATTAATCTTCTCTGTATTAGTATAAATTAGCAGTATAGAGTTCCAGGTATGTGACTGTGTTCCTTGCCAACAGCATCTGTCCAGCCAGAAGTACAGACCTAAAAAAAAAAAACCAACAAAAAACATAATAATGGTTGGTAGACAATAAGAAATTGAAAAAACCTCAACTATTCAAATCAATACTTTTGTTCTAACATAATCTGCATTATTGAATATCAATATGGGCTTGCAGAAAAGGACCCAAAGTCCTCTTAATTATAAATAAGGATTTACTTTTTTTTTTTTCCTAAAGCCCCATAGATAACTAGAATATTCTTAAGCAGCTTCTCAGAATACTCTAAACTCTTTGAAAACTCATACTAAGACACTAATTTTTTAACCTAAATCACTTACTTGCAAGCACATGATCATTTAAACCACAATATGTGGCAGTATATATACATGTATATGTATGTATGTAAAGGAATCCTCAGCTTGCACAGTCAATGGAGCCTCTCCTGTAATATCCCCATCCTTGAGGCTGATGGAGAAGAGAGCAGTCAGAAAAAAAGATGATGGAATGAAATTTTCAGAAGAGCACAAGGGGTCAGACAGTGGGCTAAAGTTAGAGCAGCCCTTTTACTTCTTTGTATAATATTTTACTTTTGGTCCAATGATAGAAACTTTCACTGATTACAGGATCTTCTGGCTTTTTAGTCTTCTCTCTTCTGGAATAATGAACATCTATGTAAGTCTCAGAATGCTGATGAATATATTCCCTTATGTTATTAGAACTGGCTGAAAAAAGCATCTTTGATTAGCCTGCTGGGTTGGACAATGAAGTCTCTGTGAGGATCATTAGTGGCCAGGTAAGTGAAGGCTTTTTCTGAGCTGTCTGCCAAGCAAAGAGAGTAAGCATTTTACTCTTCCAAATTGGAAACTTTTTCATTAAAATTGATAAAACTAAGAATCTGGTATTTTTTTCAACCACAACCTCTAATACAGAATGTACTTTTCAGCCATGCTTTTAATGTATAACATAGTTCAGAGATGGATTTGAATCAAAGCAAAGGACTGACTGTATTTGGCTTTAGACAGGTGAACAAAGGGAAGAAAGAGGCAGCCTGGGACTTGTCTGCCTTCATATCACATATAACACACTGTAATATGGCTTATACTTATGATTATTAACACAATCGCAGAACTCAACTAGCCAGAACGTTCCCTGGGATTTCTTCTGGGACCTGGACCTTTTCATATCCTTGACTTCAGAGCAGTTTTGTGGTTTTAGGGGACAGTGTCATCTTGCCCCTATGGCCTGTATGCATTTCTGTTGTCCCTACATGGAGAATGAAAGACTTAAATAACAAGCAAAATAAAATGGCTGAATTAATTTCAGTGCTACACTCTTCAAACCATTTTGTTGTCCCTCCAAATCTAAATATTTTTACATGTCCCAAAATCTGAAGAGATTCTGCAGGTGCTGATAGCTGATAGCTGTTTATAAAAATCTAACTAAAGGTGATATTTCTTATGAACAAAATCCAGATTAGGTTAGGATAGCCCAGATATAGAAAGAAAATGTTCCCATAAGAATATGTGGGCTGGGCAAGACATGATCCTTATTTATGCCCTCTCCATTTCTCATCTGAGTCATAGAGGAAGAGACTATGGTATAATGACTGTAAAACAATTTGGGGTAGCAGTAGCATAGTAATATACATTTACCTCACAATACATGTCTGTGTGTTATTGATACATGTAGTTCTTACATCAAGCATCAGCACACTAATAATTAGTAAAGTTTAATCAAATGGGGATCAATGACACATGAAGTTCATGTTTCATGGAACACATTAAAAATGAATTTCTCTTGCAGTGATAATTTTGAACCCATCACCATTTATCATTTCAATTAATTGAGGTACAAATAATAATGTTTCAATGAATTTCTAACAGCCCCATTGCAACAGTAATTCAAATAGCTGGCCAGCTAAAACATATCCTTTGTGATTGCACTAACCATAAATCTGTTGACTTCAGAATGGTACTTAATTCTAATTTTTGTGTTTTTTTCAGTGTCGGCCTGGACTCTCTTTTTCTTTGCTTAGTTTTGTATTTTGTTACTGTCCTGGTTTAGCCAGGATAGGGTTAAGTTTCCCCAGCAGTGGGGGGAAGCTCTAGCCGGGTTATTCATATATCATGCTGACGTCACATCCTGGCGCCTAAGCGGGAAGAATCGGTGATCGCGTGGGTTGGCGCAGCCGGTTCTCTCACTGCTGTATCGGTATATAATTTGCTCTGTTCATTGTTATCACTATTACTGTTATTGTTATTGTTGCTGTTTGTTGTGTTGCTATTGCACTGTTGTATTAAACCTGTCCTTATCTCAGCCCTGGGGCTTTGTATTTCACTCCCTTTGTCGGGGAGGGGCAGCGGCCGCGTGGTCTCAGACCCCGGCAGGGGCTAAACCACCACAGTTACATAGTCTGCTATTCACTCGCATTCTGGCAATTATCCTTGAAAATCCCATACTGCAAAAATATTTCCTTTAGAGAGGCTTTACACAGAGCCAGTCAGTCCTCTGCCAGAAGAAAAACTGGGTTCCCTGGTGTGGTGCTGGAACTAGACAGAAGCTAGGTCATGTTTTAATAGCTGACCGAGTGCATGTGTGACTGGATGTGTGGGTGGGTATGCCATTCCCTGCCTACACTGTTGAAGGTCATTTCTCACTGCATGAAAAAAAGACAAACTTTGGTATTAGCCATTGTATGGGACCAATTTTTCATCTAGACAGTTAAAATCAATGAAACAGTGGTAATTTACTCCAGAAAATAATAAAGAGTAATATCTTGTGAAATTAAGATTACTTTATCTAGAAATTTCTCTTTTTTTTGTTTTTATTTGAAAGGATCATGTTGGAAATAAAAAATAGAACTGTTTTTTAACTGAACCTCCCAGTGGTGTTCTAGACAAAGTAAGAAAAGGAATATTTCCCAATATTAGAATTTGATTTCTTAATTTTCCAGTCTATTTCTTGTGAAATGTGCATATGTTTCAAGCACTTAAGTTTCTTGTATCAATATTACTTTACCTCAATATATATGCAACTTTATCTATTATGAAGACCTGAGGAGATGAAGCAGCAACTTAGATATATCTGCAAAGACGCTCACTTTCTTGTGCCAGAGATGCTGGGGAGATCTATTTTTGTATTCCACAGCAAAGAGGATTTCTGATTCTGATTCTTTTGGGGGAAAATGCTTCTTTTAGCCACATACATCAAAAGAATTTTTTCTGGCGCATGCACAGAGCCAAAGCTACTACCAGATGTGAGCAAAGTGACAATATTGCAGTGATGAGATTGAAGTTAGAGCAAAGAATTACACAATACTGCAAAATTACTGGCAGGAAGGAAAAAAAATACTTCCTAAGAGCTGGAAGTAGCTAGATCCTCACCCTATTTTGACCTATTAGCCTCCCATTCGCCCAGGTGATGTACAATCACATTTGTCCTATCATATTTAGGTCTGTTCATAGTCTCTCAACCAATAAGACTGATGTCTGAATAAAGACTTCTTGATGAAGAATTCTTTTACTGTGTGGCATCTAATATATTTATACTAATATATTTATATGAAGTGCAACATATTAATTCAAATTGAAACTGAGAGATAATTGTATGCTGTCTTTGCACCTTTTATCTCACCGCTCACATCAGTTTATCATCCAGACAATATCCACTGTGAAACATTACCCTGATAGGGTCTTCACATGCTCTTGTCTTCTCTTTCACTTGGAGTATTGATTTTTGTTCCTCTCCTGGAAGCACAGCTCGACAGGTCATTCTTCCAAATCCCAGTACTGCAGCACTGAGGTTATTTTTTATCAGTGGTCAGGGAACATGAGTTACAGCTCCTGACCAGACAGAGCTCTGTTAAAATGTCTTTTGAAGCACTGCACCAAGCTAATAAAATACAGTTTATAATACATAAACCCACATTATTTTATAAATTATTTTATACCATATCCCATTATATTATTTTATATATAAATATAAAATTTATGTGGAATATATTATATATAAATTATACATTTATATAAATTTTTATTTTTTATATATATAAAATGACTTGGGTCTCCCATCTCTGCTACTTTTGGAGAATCTTGAGTTCAAGTTTTCAAACAAAAAGGATGTTGAAGTCATCATCATCCCTTCATGCAACTCACCTGCCCTAGGTGTTTCTTTTTCAGTTGTTCTTCAGTAATTTCATAAAAATAAAAAGTCCTCCTAATTCGTTTTTGAAGAAACCCCTACCAATAACAGTGATCTTCTTAACCAGAAGCAAGATTAACATCTATGTGTCTACAGTTTTCACTTTCCAGAGAAACGGCATTTAAAGTGTACTCCATCATGTACTGCTGAGCTGAGGCAGAAGAATATGAACCTGTCATCTTTCAGTCCATGCTGTTCTCCATCCTTTCCAGAAGTCAGCTTATTGTTTGCTGATTCTGCATGCTTGCTTGAAATTCAGTTTCTACAGCTTTCACAGTCTTATGCAGACCCCAGCATTACATAGAAGGTTGAAGAATAATACATGAATGAAAGTTTAGAGAATAAACTCCAGAGTATAGTAATGAGGATGCAGCAGTGCTAACTTTATTAATCTTAAACTTGTCAAGAAATTTAGCTGTGCGTAGCAATAAATGATATAGTTTTGTTAAGTGGTGTGATTCATTGGATTACAAAGATCAGAGATTCAGAAAGAAATCAATCTATTTTAGAGCCATCAAACCAATCACAGCTGCAACTGCAATATTTTAAGGGGGCCTAAAGCTTGATTTATTTTACCGTTTTTGTACCTTGTACAGTCACATGCAGTGCTGCTACGAGTGTATATTTTTCAAAATCAAAAAGAAACTCTGTTTTCTATGCCTGATGACATTAAAATGTGTGCTCCTTAGTGAGAGATTTTCTGCCACTTCTTTGAATTCTAAACAAGGCAATTACTTTTCCTTAAGAAGAAATAAAAGCTTATTTATGGTCTTTAGAGCCATGATATTCTTTTAGTGGCATACTGAATGATAGCCTGAAAGATTTTAATGTAGTCATAGTAAGATTTCATTCTTTTGGTTATTTGTGGAAAAGGTGATCTTGAAGCACATCTCTGAACACATCTTTGAGGCTTTGAAAATATAACATCTCTGAGGGTGCATAAACAAGAATTCAGAATATTTAATATGAACAAATTCTTTGCAAGACCTTGCATAACACAAGCACAATATGTAAATCCATTGAAGGATGAAATGGAACTAGTTAGATGCAAGTCAAAGCACTTTGATAAGTACAGAGCTAATCAAATACAAATAAAAATAGGTGCTGAATTTTTAAACAAGATTCAGTTGATTAGATTGGGATCATTCCATATTATTCAGGAGGAACAGTTTTATGCAAGATGAGCAAACATCAGAAGCATTCATTGTTCTTTGGTTTTTTAAAAGTTTACTTGTGCATGGGTTCAAATTTGTCTTTCTTATTATTGCTGAATTAAAGTGATATTACAAACTGGAAAACATTGATTACACTAAAATAGGTTTTAAATATAGTGTTGAATATAAAAAATAGACTTTTTAATAAATATCAGGCTGGAGGCAGCCATTAAGTAAGCGGAAAGGCACTGAGGAACAGAGTTCAGCCATTATTGCCTTGTGATTGGGTTATCATTAAGTTTCATCATCCTTCTTGCTAAATCCTCTATTTGACATCCCTCTTTTAGTGGAAGACAAAAGCAAGAGTGATTTGCTGTATAGAAGTTAACGTGCTTTTCAGACAGCTCTTCAGTCTCATGGCTTTGAGCTCTCTGCTCACAGAAGGAGCTTGCCAACACGTTCTCTAGGACATAGAAAGGTCCATTACAAGCCTGTCAGTTCTCTGCACAGGACAGACAATTTCAGTTTAAATGGAGGGTTAGCCTGCACATTCTTTGGAAGTAAAGCTATTTCTTACTGTGTTTGCCTAATACCAAACATAGAATCCAGTGATTTGCCTTAGTCAATGCACATGTAGAATATGCAATTAGCAGAACTTGATAAACCATCTTGCAATCCAGATGAAACAAAGTTTATATGTCCAAAAGAGTGTATGCTCCCATTTGTAAGTACTTCATAATTCTGGTTGATAAAATAAAGCTGTCAGAAAATAAATGTAAAAAATGCCAGTGGGGAATGAGAGTTATTCCTAGATTGTGCAATCAGTTGGGGAATATGGTTCAGTAGGCCCTACCAGACCTGGGTTATCTTTCTATTTCTGTTATTTCCACAACTCAGGGTACTTCACTTATACTTACCTGTTAGACTCCTGTTTGGACATGTGTCTGGGGTTTTTTTTCCCCATCAGAACTAAGATGACAGAGCAGGCTGACTTGTGAGTGCAAATGGAGAGTACTCTTGGATTTAGCTCCTCAGTAGTAATCCTAGATGCTGTGTGTGTTTTATATGGCCATTGAGATGAGGATAACATGACACTTGTGAAGTGCTTAGCAATGTGGATCTTCCCTCATAAATCAGGACCTAAAAGACATATCTCACTTGAAAGGGAAAAAGTTCTCTTCTTCAGAGAGGTCCTTTTGGATAACTGTTATTAATATCTATGATGTGCTCAGCTGCCACCACAACAGATATTATACAAATGCATCTTGAAGCATGGCAATACATCACAAAAATACAGTCAGGCCTCCAAGCCCTATTTATAAACCCTATAGAAAGGTTGAGCTTAGTCCTTTGGCCTTACTGAATGGGTCTCAAGAGACAAAGGTCAGCAGTGAACAAAAGGCACTGGAGGTTTCTGGGACCCCTGAACATCTCAAACACCAACTTTAAATGTAATTGTAAAACCTTTGCCATTATGGGCATGTCAAATAAGATGACATATATAAGATAATGATTTTGTCACCTCTTCTTCTAACTGCCACTTACCAGCCTATCCAAAATTACCACTCATTCCAAGGGTACCTAGATAAGCTGGTATCTTTTGTAGTCTGAACAGCTGATAAATATCTTGGGCATAAGAAGTCTTTGATCATTATGAATTCACATGCCATTAATTGTAATATTCTGATGAAAGGAATTAATTTCATGTTCATGCAGCTGTCATGTGTACTGCCAGGGGTGTTATGTTCTAATTTAGTGCTAGTCAATGGGCATAATAAAGGTGTTACTCATCAAATATTGACCATGCTATATTTGTGTATCATATACCACAACCATAGCACAGGGTAGATGTAAATAGCTTCATACTGACATTAATATGCTCTAATTTCATGGCATCTTTAATGTATATGCATCATGAAGATAAACTTGTAGAATGGAATAATTAATTAAATTGCATTTTATTTTTAACAGAAACTGAGCTTGGTATTACACTTTCACCTAAATTGAATCCACCTGATTAGTATTATAGAATTAAAGCTGCTCTAAGATGAATTGGTTTCATAGCTTCAGCTTCTTCATGCTTCTAATATCTGTGAATTGCATTGTACTGCTTAGATATCCTGCCATCTTTTCAAACTGCAATACATACAAAGATTGCTTAACTCTTCCTTAATAAAATAGCTAAGCAAGAAAGAACATAATAAATGAAAAATATGTTACATAACTCTCAAAGTCCTATATTTTAGGTCTACCACAAAAGATGGGCTTTGTGGCATGCCCTTCATGCACTAAATTCAAACTATTTCATATCCAGGAAAAAAAAATTAAATTCAGGAGTCAGGCAATCACTCTAATATGCTGCCTCTCTTCTAAACCTCTAGTTCTGCTATATCACCATGTTGTGACTAATCATGAGCAGAGGAGGCATTCAAGAGCAAACAGTCCATATGTGACTTGTAAAGTGAAGATGTGATGGAGTTCAAGAAATTTAGATTAATTAAGACACAGACTGGATTCACAGTTAGTACAGACTCATCATCTCCGAAGTGAATATCAGATAACCTTCAGCATGGCTTATGCCTATTATACACCTTATATTCTATATAAACTCAATAGATGTACTATTAGTATTATCTATGAAAAATAAATAGTTTGTTGTCATGAACTGTGAATTTTGAACAGAGACCACCTATAGATCACTAGTCTGAAATGTAAAAATGTTTCATGCAAAAAATGTTGGAAATTTCAGGCATAGGAAAATGAAGTATCCTGCACAAATTAATTGTATTTGTTAATTTTGATGGACTAAACCCGTGAGGGAAAGACATTAACTCAATTATGCCATTGTGCAGCATTAAATATTTAAATGTAGTTTGGTATACATGGATACAGAGTGTATCCCCTGAGTAGTTCATAAGCAATAGTCCCCAGCTTAGTCCAAAAGCAAAATGCACTAGAAAATTAATACCAAAGTTTGGAAATGAATTGTTGAGAGCCCACAGCTCAAAAAGGAACAAACTCACAATGTACAATATTTTAAAGTTAGACAAGTGTTTATAAATCTTGATCAAACCCTACCCCAATGCATTGGTTAGAGGGAGCATTCAGTTGAAGACATAAATTGAGTAAACCCAAGCAAAACCAGGAAGAATTTAAGTCTCTGGATGCATGAGAGCAACCAAAAAAGCTTTTTTCTCTATCACCAACTGGTAAAGTACCTGTCAAAACTCATCAGGTATCTCCTTGCACAACATGAAGGTTTCTGATAGGAACCAGTGTACCAACTGCCCGTTCTGGACAGTCAGACACCAGTCACAGGCTGCCATGATGCCTGCCTCCCCAGGGAGCCTTGTCCAGGTGTGCTCATGGCTAACTTACACCAGGAACAGGGAAACAGCACAATGCACAGCAGTCATGGTATCTTTCACCAAAAGCCTAGCTGAGGGTCACGGTCTGGGCTCTTGTGATAAATCTTGCCAGAGCTATAAGCTGAAGAGCTGGGTTTTGTTTTCATCTTAGCTTGCAGATGAAGTTAGAGGGGAGCACTTCCCAAACCTATCCACAGGTTACTGCTTGACAACTAAACTGTTGGCTAACACACACTGTGAGTGCTCTCCTCTTGAAGCTGTGCTGCTATGCAGCTAAAAATGCAAGTATCCTTGATTCAAATAACCAAGTAGCAGTAGGACTCTGTAATGCAAGAGCTATGATGCTTTGCTGTGTGAGATCATTGTTTGCCTGTGTGGTACACAGTAACTCAAAATTAGATAGAAAGTAACCCTCCCATTATCTCCAGTTCAACTTACTTTTTTGGTTGTATTTTTTTGGAAAAAAAAATAATGCCAAGACACAGAGAGATTTGTGTGGGATTGTTGAGACCAGGATCCTTTGGGCATAGGAAATTCTGAGCCCTCTCCTAACGTAAGTAATGACATGTCATACTCATAACATCAGAAACTTCCCAAACTCCTTTTCTGAAAGTATTTATTTTCAGTGATTTCCTCCTGAGATAGAAGAGACAGTTTCAAATAGTGCAGTCTGAATACAAAAGGCCAGTGTCCTATGACCAGTGAAGATGGGAAAAAGCCACCCTAATTAATGTTGTTACTCATTTTCCTAAAAGCAGCTGGGAATTTAATTAGTTCTGTAACTTGTTAGTTTTGATGGATATCTGCCCTCTGACACTCAGCAGCTGTTATCTCACCTCCAGCTGCTTCTTGCAGATCCCAATCTTTTTGGAGCCAGCCTCACTGCTACCTGCTTTGCCTTGCTCCTCTGACTGAGCACTGCTTCCTCACCAGCTTTCTCCAGTGCTGAATGCTGCTCCCTGCATCCCTGCAACCTCCTTGCTTCTCCCCTGGTGTTGAAACCCTGCTGCAGCCTTGCCTTACCATGCTCCAGACATCTGCTGGTGCTCCGGTCTCCCCACAGCTGGCTCTTCCTCCCTCCTTATCCTCTGATATTTAATGCTGTGATATTAACACAGAGATCTGTGCCAACAAGCCCAGCAGAGTTTATGAGACTGGGTCAATCCTCTTTTTCACTGTGACTCATCTCTGCTGTAACCCTCCATCAAGGATCAATGGCCTTAAACCTGCTGCTTCAGGAGTGGACATGGTAGAGCTAAAGAGCTGGGTGTTAACAGCTCAGGTAAAGTGATTTCCCTCATGAAAAGAATGGGTAAAAACCCCGTATATTTTATACATGTATATATAAACTAAAAAAATAATTTGAGAAACTGAATTTCTGGTCAATCTGAAACAGAAAATGTTAGCTTTATCTCACTGGAATGAAAATAAAAGGGAAAAAAAAGGTTTCAATTAAGTGCTTAATTCAGTCCAAAGCAAAGTTTTAATTTCTTTTTGCTGCGGAATCCTTTTAAATGTATTTGGCTAAATTCAAAACAAAATTTATTTAAACGGTTCTATTTCTGTATTTTCAAAAGTATTTAATCTTTCTTTTTTGGACCTATCAAAGCTGTTCATATTCTAATCATTTTGGTACTCTCTAAAGCACAGTTTTCAGAGAAGAAACCATTCACGATAACAACTTTGTCCAAGTCTGTCATTAACCATTTTCCCTCCTTCCTTTTCCCTTGGTGGACTTGTAAAATAGATGGTCTTGGAAACAAACCTTATTGTGTTCCAACTAAATGCCCTGCTAAACTGAGACACTGCTTTGCATTTGCATAAGAAATGTCTTTTCTCTATGTCTGTATAAGAAAGGGGAAAAAAAACTATAAAAAAGGGGCTGTGCTAGTTTTATATTTGTATATCTGTCAAATTAAAAAAACCCAAGAGATTTAACCTGTCCAAAAAGCCTGTGCTTTCTCATCTGTCTCTGTATATTGTAATTATTATATTATTTGTTATTAGGATTAGCATTAATTTGGGGATTAATTTGGCTAGATGCTCAATATTTTCATACACCACTGTTGGGCATAGCAAAACCTTAAGAATAAAAGAGAATCTTCTCTTAAGACTATTTCTAGTATGAACACAGTATTAATCCCTTTTGCTCAACTGTTTTCTTTCTTTCATTTTTTAATGATCCAAAATTTGCCCTTGTCATCCACAGCACAGAAAAAAGCATTTTAAGATGTTTTACTAGAGTGACTCTGTGCTCACAAAGTCATTTTTCACAGATTATATCAGACCACATACTAATAACATATGCATACTCACTACTAGCTTGTCTGGGACAAATGATAATTTTGACACTCTCTAATGCATCACTTTCACAGTGTTTAAGGATTTATTATCCTGGAAATGTTCATGGGCACTGTAAGGGAATCAGTTCTTACAGCCTTTCAGTAATTTTCTGAAATCTCTTACTTAATCAACATTGCCATTCTTTAGTAGTTAAAGGGATTCTCATAGTTAAATATAAAGTAATGCCAACCTATTAGATCTGGACTTTTTGCTGTAGATTTTTTTTTTTCTGAATCTCTTTTTAGGCTTCAGTGCATTTTTATATGTCACCTTCAAAAAAGTGAAAATCCATGAGGATCCAAATGTTGCTAGTATGGCCACCTGTGACCCAAATATAAGATTTTTTGGGGTAATGAGATACTGACTTCAGGTGGTAGAGATGTTGCTATCAGCCATTTGAACATTTCACATTTAGCCTCAGCAAATTTTTACAGTGCTCTAACAAAACTACTTGCTGCTCAAACTAATTCATTAGTCTTAGTAAGTCTCATGTTGGTGAAATTTTAAAGTTGTTGTAATCTACATCAGTAGAAATACAATATTAATTTTTCCCTGTATTTTTGATGCTTTGGTTAAAATGTACAATTTAGGAGATAAAGTTTGAGTCTGGATCAAACCTCTCTGAAACTGGTAAGTTGTCATATTTTTACACAATACAAAGCTCTTCAGTGCTCTTGGAAAAATGGCTCCATGTGGGTACTGTTTGAGAGGGGACATACACAGCACAGTCAGAGGGGATAGAAATGGCTGTCCAGAAATGAAGGGCTATGTCTACAGAGCACAACGCAATGCCACGTGGAGGTACTGCTGCTCTTCACCTCCACAAAAGTACCCATGTCAAACTGCTTTGAGTATCTTGCTCTCCTCTTCAGTTACCAGTATTTAGTTATTGAGCACAGAATTATGCCGTGATGATCTACTATAAAAGACCAGGAAATCTCAGTACAGTCTGACCAAGCACTAACATATAACTCACAGGAAAATAATCTACATGGAGAGCTCTCAGCTTGAGTGCTCATTGAAAATATTTGTGTTGTGAATAACAAAACTGTCTTTGTCTGATTACCCCAAAGCTCAAGAACAGAGCCTTTTTTTCACTCATAAATCCATAGAACTGTATCAGAGGTACCTGCATGATTCTTTTTCTTCTTCTTTTTTTTTTTTTTTTCAATTTACAAACACTGAAATAACCCTCAGAGCTCTAAATGTTAACTTTTTACTAGCCTGAAATGGACCAGCATTATTTCTTCTTATAGCTTTCAAAATCAGTTTTACCAAGTATGAAGAGTTCTGGACATTGAAAATATAGGTCTTGGTCTGAAATTTGTCCTCAGATAAAATGTCAAGTATAGTCAACGATCATAAATCTGTCATTAAGTCTTACAGACTGCAACAGCTTCTGAACAGGCTTAATGTTTTTCACCAAGAGTTATACAGAAATCAAGTTTGCAAGTGTCAGAATCTTCTAACTGAATGTTATGGCTCTAGTAAGAGTTAAAAAACTCCCGTGAAACCTGACATAAGCCAGTGGAACAAAGTAGGGATGTAGTTACATATGTGTGTAATGATTTCAAAGCTAAAACTCTGAAATGCAGCAGTTTGAATCGTGTCCATAATTATTCTACATCTGCAAGATACATTCCCTACTCCCAGTTAGTTCTCTCTGTCTGTTCTGGTACTCTGTCCTGATCTCAAATGCAATCAGCAATAAAAGGAAAGTTTATACAGAGTGAGAAAATCTGGGATGGCATTTTTACTTGTCCCATTTAAGGAGAAACCTTTGGGACATCTTTCACACTCTCCACACAATAATGCAAGATGACAGCAAAGAATCAGCAAGCTCTATAGCTGTAATTGAAAATTGACGTTCTCCCATATTTAGATTCCTTCAGGCATTTCATGGTTACCTCCACTGCATTAAACCATCTCACAGTTTTATGTATTAAATCTTTCTCTTTTCCCTTCTGGACTTAAAACATGACAAATATAAAGCTCAGATACTTTTATAGTTTATAAAATAAAGAGATTAATAATGGGATTTTTTTGGAGTCAAATTCTTTCCACATTTCTCTTGTAAATATGTTTTTTTAAAAAAGTAGCCTTGTCACTAATAAAAATAGGTTTCAGATAACAAAGTGAATATTCCACTTAAAATAAAAGCCAATCCTTTCAAACAACTGAAATCTGAAAACAGAATAAAAGAAAACAATAATTCTACAAAGGAGAAGAAGAAAACTTGGTCACATAACAATGATATTTTTCGGAATGAATCTGTGTGTTTGTGTGCATGCATATATATGTTTGTATGTATTTTTTGTTCACGTATCTTATATTTCTAATTAAAGAAGCATTAGCAAACCCACAGAAATTATTTGTTACTCTAACTAAAATTCCATTAAAATGGTGTATCTTCATTTGTTTATCTTTTCCTGTCATTGCCGCTTCACGTGTACGTCCATCATAAAACTATATTACCCAAAATATTTGATGCTACTGAATTAAAATTATTTTATAAGAATAAATATACTTCTTTACAAAAATATTGATCTATCTATTCTGAGAATTCAATAGTTAGGAATTTAGTTATAATATCCCAGTGGTAGATAGAACTGAGTGTCTTTCATGCTTCGATGTTAAGCCATTTCTTACATTAACATATCTAGGCAGACGAATGATATCAAGGCTTCCCGAGTTGGCAAAGTTTCATTCACTGAAACATGGAATGCTTTGTACTTTCAAATACACTCTCTCAACCCCCCTCCAATTTAACATAATATTTATCTAAGCATAAAGAAAGAATGTTGTTGGACATGTTGTAAGGTTAGGAGACACTTTTCAGGTGAACTTCACGACAGTGTAGTTCTTTTCCATTAACAGCAGCAAACTTCACTTCACTCTAAAGAGTTTCCTTTGCATATATATTCCTTCCAGGTATAAGAATAGACACACTATATAATATCCTAGTCTAACATATTACTTAAGATGAATTAAGACCTCACACACCCGACTGAAAAAGCATGACATACATTTAACAGTGTATGCCAACACTTCATGTGTACTGATGCTGAAATGGTAATGAGAAGTGCAATTTCTTGTGCCACACAGTGGCAGTTTTGAAAGTTAAGAAATACAGTGTTAAATAGTGAAAAGTAACCACTTTCTTAAGGAAACAACAGAGAACATGCTTGTCGCAACTGATGGTAAAACTTTAATGTAATGGCAGCTACTTCCCTATGGGTATCCCTCAGCTTCATTGGGAGCACTAGCAAATTGTTACTTTCTTTGTTTTATTTTCATTCTTTGTGTACAGGCAGTTTCTACAAGAGTACAGAAATGCCTCCTGTAGAGAATGTCTACCTGCAAAAGGATAGACACAATGGTCAGCAACATTCCTCAAAATCATCATTCTGAGAAGCTGGAAGAGTTTAGAAGAGTTATTTTTTCCCTACATTAGTGCGTTAGCCTCAAATAAACTAGACAGAGGCAATCAGCTAATAGAAAGGGCATAAAAACCCTTAGGAAAGAAGCAATCAATTAATGTCTAAAATTTTGAATACTCAGCTTACATTAAAGCTATGAGAGAGCATGTGAGAAGGCCTCTCACTTTTTGCTTTACCTTTTCTGCTCTCAAATCCTAACACAGGCTACTCCATGTACGACTGGAAATATGCACGGCATGCCCATTATTTTAGTAAGGTAGATCAAGGAGTGAAACCCTCCAGGAATACCTATTTTCTAACTGATTATTTGACATACGCATGCTGACTTTTTGTTTCACATTTAAGGTTACAAATGAAATGAAAGGCGAACATTAACAGTGACCTCAGCAGGTATCGCTTGATTATTCTGTACTAGTTCTGAATTTTTGTTTGTGACAATCACAGCTGAGCTTTATAAAGGCACATGGATTTGACAGGATTGCTTTGACTATAAGATATAAGGCAGATCTGCTATGGAAATTTAAAAGACACTTTACACGCTGCAGTCTGACTTCTATGTTATTTAACATGTCAAAGGGCTAAAAGAAGAATGTCAAGCTTGACACTGAAATGTGTACTTTGCCTGACATAAAGAATGTCCTTCCTGTAAAGATAAAAACTGATTCATAATCAGAGTTCAAGGGACTAACTCATATACTAGACTGGGCCTTCATGGAGCTTTTATTTCCAAAGCAACTAACTGAAGGAAAGAAAACCTTTCACTGAAACAAAATCTGCAGGAAAAGTATGTATTTGTTAATTCATTTATATATTAAGTATTCTGATACCTGATTTTAAAAACAGTTCTGAAATTTTAGATTTAGATATGGCATTTATATTCAAATTACATGAGATATGTATTGAATTTATGAAATGTTTGACAATCAGCATTCATCAGCATCTGACAGTAAAATTTGTACTATATGGGACTGTAATGTAGCATTAATTCATATAGAATGAATGCTGACTGCACTGTGTTAGTTAGCCAGGAAAAGAAGATAGTAGTATCAAAAACTGTGATGTTAGAAACGTGAAGACTGTAACTGTTGCAATTATGAAAGCTACCCTGGCAAAAAAATCATATAATGTACCCAGAAAACATTAAATTGGCACATATACTATTCTTACTAAGGCATATTTAGACGTCTTGCAGTTCTATAGAAACATAGAGACATGTGCTATTACAACATGTACCATTAATGACCACTGACTTACTCAATTTTTATTATGTCTAAATTGTCGACAAAGCTTTCAGTTTCCTGTGAAACGCAAGAAGAAAAAAGTGATATTAGCACCACCCAGCCCTAAGGACAATGCTGAGTTTACAGTCAGAGCAAGAGACGGATTCCTCCTATATTGGGATTCTGCCTTGAACTGATATCTGTAAAAGCTTTTCCCTCCGCACTGAACAGATGAAGACTCTGGGAGGCTAAGCTTTTAGTTTAGGCACCTTAAACATCTACATAAGATATGCAATGTAATTACACCCTTAGAAGTTTGTTTTGGTATTACTACAGTCTATAGGACAGCAATATATTCAGCACATGAAGACATGTTCAGAAGATGGAAGTTAAACTCCACAGGAAATCCCGGGAAGCAATGAGCACAGTGGCTTACAGCTGAGCAATGGATTGTCACCCAGCAGAGTCCTACGGGCACTCATACAGCAATGGATACAATTCAGATTGTCATGAAATTGTGGGAATGGATACGGTGGGAGGAGGACTTGTGCTAACTCTATGTGCATGCATTTCATCCATTTGGAGGTTTTTGATGACAAATGGTTCTGTGTGGGAGAGACATCGGCCCGTCAGCTCTGCACAGCCCCTGAGAAGCAGCAGGGCTTTGATGAAAAACAGGCCTTGGAAGAAAGATAAGAAACTGCTGAGTTGTGCTAAGGTGGCAGGGAAAAACAACGGACAGCTGCAACACTGAACTGTGAAGTTACCGCTGCGTAAACAGCGCGTAAACAAGAAGGTGATTGGTCTGCACAGCGCGTGTTAGAGTGGTCTTATGCTGATAGGAGAAAAGGTAGATAGCTGTCTAATTGCTGATTTGCTAATTATGAAGTAAGAGCTTTAACGAGAGCATAAGTAGGTACTATTGTAAGAATAAATGGTCCCTGCCCTGCAGAAAAAAAAAAAAAAAAAAAAGCGCACTTTGAGTCGTTATTTTATCCACTACAGTTCTGGATCCAATTTCATTAGTATAAAACCTAGAGGAATTTTTCACTGATCAGTAGCTAGAGATGGCCCAAGTCAGGGTATAGTCTAGCACTAATATTTCACAAGATTTGCAGTTTAGGTACTCAAAGCTGCCAATGATAGCATCAGAGCTCAGCATGCTCAGATCTGGTGCTGTCCCCCATAGCCATGGCAGACATTGCTCCCAACAGAAGACTGATGAGTGACTGAGGGAGTTAAAGAATTACTCTTCATGAGAAAGAACTAGTATCAAGTTCTAAAACTGTAAATTCAGCCAATCAATTTTCTGACCCTTTGATATTATTTTCTGGCTAGCATCACTCATGTGTGGACATTTGAAAGAAAGCAATACCCTTTACCAAACAAAAATTGCAGAATTAATTTCAAATGGGCTCACTGTGGTGACTAAAGCTAGAATTTGGCAAGTATAAACAAATATGTTTATATTTATATATTTATTATTTATATATTTATATATAAATATATAACATATATTGCTATGTTTATATTTAAAATAGATTTAAATATAACTAGATTTAGGGAGAACAAATATGTTTTCCCTAAATCTAGTTATATTTAAATCTATTTTCAGCAGCTAAAGACAGAAAACTTAAACATTTATGCTAGTCTAAAGCATTATCAATGCATATGCAGACTTCTGAAGGTTTTCTGTATTCTGACTATTTACAGTATGGTTAGTTACAGTGGCCATCTTTATGCTTATTGCTATATATAAGCAAGAATCGTTTCCATGCCAGGTCTCTTTCCTCTCCTGTTTTAGCGGAGATTCTCACTGCCTTCTACCAGTCCACCTCCCCAATACTCATTGCCAAGGAACCTGCCATACCATCTATTAATACCGAATTTTTCTACACATTTGAGAATCCTAGACTCAGGATGGATAGACACTTGATTTTGATGATGACCACTGTCTGGAGATCTTTAGAAGTGACTACCTCTCTCAACTTATTTTAGTTTCATTTTATCTTACAAGCAACCAAAGTTAGCTCCTTCAGAAGTGCTGGATGAAATCATTATGTTGGATAGCAGTAATATTGGCAATGTAATGACTATCTTGGTGCATTAGCTTGGTTCAGGAATCCCTTCTCCACTTCCTCAAAGCTAGGAAACTACCCGACTCCTACTTGAAAAACAGATTCCCAGTGAATTTGTTGTTGGTGTTTGAGACCGTTGTTGAACACGGATTGGTGCTGCCCTTCTGCATTCCCTGTCTGACATCAGCATGAATCCTGCCCTCTGTCAGATGAGTGCAGGAACAAGCAGAAAAGAACAGGAGCAGATGCCTTTTTCCAATTCATTCTTCAACAACAACAACAAAGTCTAATCCTTTTGAGAAAAATCTCTCCAGTGTTTGGCAGTCTGTATGGAAAATCAAAAGCCACTTTTAACAGTGTTTACTGGTATGAAGAAAATACTAATATTTTAATATTTATAAATAAAACTCTCTTCATCCTTCAGTAAAAGACATTTAAGGGTAGACAATGAATCTGATCCACTGTGGCCCACAGTATGTGATGGAACACACTTACACTCCTCTTTTGTTTATTTCAGACTCTAGTGCAAGCCACTTCTGCAGAAAAAATTTTTCAGTAGTCTCAAGGACTAAGCTAAATGGATTTTTTAAACCAAAGTATTAATAGTTCAAATGTGTACCATTTAAGAAATTATATTATTATATTAATTCTGCGCAACTATGCTTATTTTGTCTGTCACCTTTCTTTTAAGCCTTACCTTTAATCAATAAGGAATTTGCAAGAGAAGAAAAAATTGATCATTAAAAAAAAATCATACATACTCAGTGAAAGTCCTTAAGTGAGTTGTAATGGTTCATTTTAATATTTAAGATTACTTACTAAGTATATACATTAATCTAGAATACAAATATTGCACAATTTTAATCCTAGAAAATTCCCTTTAAAAAATGCAACAGAACTGAAGATAGTGAAATAATTAAATTCTCAACAAAAAGTGACATGTAAATATGGGGCATTTTCCTTGTTGCAGAAGAAAATAATTATTCAGTAAGAACTTAAAAAAAAATCAGGAATAAATATTCATGGGTTATAGATAGTCAATAGTAAACTCACTGGCAGTTTGAGAACTTCTTACCATGTCTGAAGCTCACAGGCATGCTTTTTGAAAGAATACCAGAAAAAAAGCCAGCCAGGCAAACCCAACCGATCCCTTCAACATTGGGTTCCTTCAAGTAGTTTTGTTATCCATATATTACCATCAGAGCTGAACATATTACCCTGATTAACTAAGAGCTCTCTCTGTGGTGGGACATAGAAGCGGGTAAAAGCAAGGCATAAGCTGGCTGAGAGACGAGAAAAATGGAATATCCACTCAAGTGTGTGTATCATCCTCTCATCCATGTGAGGCTTATGCCCAGCAAATTCAGCACTGATGGCAGATTAGTCTCTTGAAACCAGTGGCAACTCTAAAGCTTTTTAGAGGGCTGGGACCTTAAGGAAAAACTCTGCAGGGCAAGTCTGTGTGCACACACAGGCACACAGGCATATACTACAACAGAGTTTCAAAGGATGACAATGTGAAAAATATAAAAAGTGTAGGTCGTACATTATCAAAATAATATTAACAAGATGTGACCATTTAGTTGCTATATGCTGGAAAGTAAAAATATTCATTACTTGTAAAGGACCTTGTAACTTTCTCCAGTGCTCCCTCCTGTGTGTTTAGCCCCAGTTCCCCCATGCCGATCTCAGCAAACCTGGGGACAGCCAGAGAAATCCCCACAGAGAGCTACTGTGCAAGTGCAGATTTATGAGGACTCTGCTACACATTTAAACATTAACAAATAATAAAAAAAGCTATAGAAACTTGTTACAAGTTGGAACATGTATCCTGAAACAGATGTCTGCTTGAAAGAAATCCACTGGTCATTTTGTCACCTTGACAGAAAGGTTTCTCCTTGGTCCACCCCTTTGAATGTGCCACTGACTCATGGTTTCTCCTTGAATCCTCTTGCTTTCTCCAGAAAACATTGCTTAGCAACAACAAAAATAATATTTTCAAAGTTGCTTACAGAATGCAATTTGTTAAATTCCCTTTCAGAAGTAATGCCTTCAAGTCTCCAATAAAATAACATAAACTGAGGAAAGTAAGAAGGCATGACATTTTGATAAAGGTGACATCCTCTTACTTTCTCTTCTCAGCCTATTGCCTTTTTCTTGTATTCCACTTGGTCAATATTTCTGCTTTACCTGTGTAGACATCTATCAGTTACTTAGTTTCAGATAAACATGAAGCATGAACTACAGTCCTATCCATCACTTTAATTTACAGGACACTCAAATTTTGATTAATACCATTAATACATGGCACTCTAGAGTAGTGTGATTAGTTCTGAATAAAATATCAAGAAACTTTGCTATTATTTAATTGATTATACCATCTTACTAGAATAATAATTTTCAGTTTTGCTTGCTAGTGAAAAACCTTCAGTTTAAAACAGTGTGTGTGTTGGACTTCAGCTCTGAAATTGTTTTCCTTTGGCTTGTTTATGCTCAAGTATAAATCATAAGAAGTAAAACTGAGATCCATTTCTGAGTGTAAAGATCATCTGCATGAATTGACTGAATATTTGCATTCAGCTACAGTATATAGTTCCAAAAAATCACTTATTTGGCCTCAGATCCTTTAACTATAGGAACGTGTTTCTACAGAAAGAATATAAGACTGAAGTCGAGATAACCAAGCACAGTCAAGTCTTCCACCAGTGCAAGTAAAAACATAATGCAGAATCTTTTACAAATGCTTCAGTTTTCATTCTAGGTCTTTTCACCCCCTATCTCCATTGAAAAATATTCAATCATTACACTATTTTAACCTCTTGGATTTTTTTTTTTTTAATTTCTAAAAACACATGTTCTTGTGGCAACACTGTCAATTAGCTTTTTCTTGGAAGAGGTTCTTCTTTTTATTGTTTTATGTGAGATATTTATACAGAGCAATAATTTGCCTTTTTACCTTTCATTTTATACTTAGCTGTTGATTAAAAAGAGAATTAAGGTATTGTTTGGTAGATGGTAACGGCATCAGCTGAAAATGCAACTGTTACATAAAGTTACATTTCCTTTTCATCTGTGACTGGATAAATTTATCATATATATGCTATCCCTTGACCTAAACAATAAACAACTGGAAGGAAGGAGGCTTAAATCGGCCAGACTCTGGAAAAAATATATAGGCTTTTTACTGTAATGGATTGTGCTTCTGAGATTAGAATTGTTGAAATCAGAATTTAAGCCTTCATTTATCAGACAAAAAGCTATCTAGTTGGAAAGGAACTAAGTAATTACCTTAGCAACTCATCTGTCAAACCTTTCACAATTCTTCAACAAAGGTATACTGAATGGAGACTCCAATGCACAGCAAAGAGTAATTGCAACATGAAAAAGTGATGTTCATTTTGGTGGACCTGCATTTAACAGGACTGTGTTTTTAAAGCTGCCATTCCATCTTTAGTTTTCTCCTTTATCCTGTATTGTCCTAAAGCATCTAATGAAAACAGACTTCGATACTGCATGAATTAGAAGTCACTCTAAAACCAGTGAAATTATCACCAGCAATCAATGCTGTAATATAATGACAGCTTAGCAAATTCCTGACCTGCATTTATTTTAAGTAGTTTGAAACTCTAACTGGGAAGCAAAAATCAAAGGAAACTGGGGTAAAACATACAGGAGCATCTTAAAAATAATTCTTCAAAGGAGTCTCAAATTTAACTAAGGTATTTTTAAAATATTTAATATTTGATTAAACAGAATCAGAATTCATGCTAATCACGAATTTACTTCTGAACTAGAAAGACTACTTGAGTAGATGTTGAGAAGTTCATTTTACAGATTACAGGCTAAAGATTTAGCAAGGTACTTGGTCCTTCAGATGAGAAGTCAGATGGAATCAAAGCACCCAAGTCCCAAATTGTGACCTATAAATCCAAGCACTGTTATTAAACTTCACTCTATTTTGGTTGCCCTAAGCAATTCCTGAGACCAGAATTCTTATCAGTATTATTGGAACATGCTCATTGCACACCGATGAGGCTTCTTATAAAACAAACATTTGGTTACATTCTTTTGAAAAGACCTCTAGGCTCTTCTAAGCAAGATGGTAATGCCTCCTAGTCCAAAAGATCTAGAACTAGAAATTCCTTTCAATGAGTAGTGACCCCTATTTCAGAAAAAAAATGATGCTCAAGGCCCATATGTAGACAGAGGTCATCAAATGCCAGAAAAAGGACAGTTGTAGCCATTCCCCTGGTACTTCATGTCTCCTGCTAGAGAGATCCTAGACATATGCAGTCTTTTGATTTGGGTAACAAGGCTCCTTCCTGTCTATGTCCCCACAGGAGGGAACCTAACTCAGGTTTCTGTTTTGGGTATTACAGTTTAAACAGTCAACACTGAAGCTTCTAATGTGTTGGTTTCAAAGTCCTTTACTGGATTAAGATGCAGGTTGTTAAGCACTGAGGTATAATTATTTGGATATTACCATAAAACAATTACAATTAAAGCAAGTAAGCTGATGTGCTGTATGAAGTGGCCTTTTAAACCTAGCATCATCTTGAGAACTGCTATAAAAAATTCCTCTCGGTGATGTCCTAATTTACAGTAACATTTAAATGTGGAGTTACCATGCATGAATGCTTTGTTATTCTCCTGAATTAATATCAGGCAGGTCAAAGCAACTGCTAGCAACTAGATTCAAATATTGGTGGTTTTGAAACTAAAAATTTTAAAATTACTGTGACTCAGTGATGTCCTGAAGCAATCCAATGCATTGAAGAGACAGGGTACAAATTTGGCCGGAACTGATTTTTGCCAATCAACAGTTAAAGTGTGGCTCACTGTCTCAAATACAGGACACTCCCTATGGCTCATTAGTATCCAGTGCCTCACCAGTTGGCCATTACTTATTATCAACTAGATTTTCAGCTATGGAAAATAAAACATATTTCTATTCATCCTTACAATGATACCTGAAAAATTCAGGGATCTTTGAAATAATCTTTTTTTTAAAAAAAAAATTATATATATACACATATATATACATATACAGTAATGAAAGTGATAGATATAAGGCCCCCAGCAGATGGCCTGGATCTTGATTATACAGCCTAAGATCAAAAGAGCATTTATGCTCCTGTACTTTTCAACATTTTTATTTTAACATTTTACCAAGCTCAGACTTTGGGGAAACCAATGTGTCTGTCTCTGAGGTCTCAGGCAGATCGCTTTTTGAAAATCAATCTTATCCCTTCCTTCTTTTGACGATTCCCAAACCATACGCTGACTACTGTCACACATCTCTCCATAACAATGTGGGCAATGAAAAGCTATAGCTCGAGTCTACTTTTCTGGAGCTGAAAAAGGCGTGGACTGTATGACCTACCTGCAGACAAAGTAAAGCACCAAAAAGTGAATCCTGGTCAGAGTGAAACAAAGTAACAATGTCTGTGGGTTTTGTCCCCTTTCTCTGTAGTGTTGCAGAGATGTACTACAGAAGGCTTTCCCTTTGGTGTCAGAGGGTTAGCTTGGCTATTGGAATAGCAGAGAAATATTACATGTTTATGGTTTTGGAGATAAAGGAGTGATACAAGAATACAGAATAGCATACTTGACTTTGCTACTCTATTTCTGATGGGCAGAGGACAACTAAAAGAGTTACATACTAAACATTTAAGTCATCCATTTAGACAACTTTGTATATTTAATCATAGGCATGGTAAGTCTTAAGGCATGAAATATATGTAAGTTGTTCTGAACAAAGCACTGAATCCCCACAAATGAGTCAAGGAAATTACCTTCTTGGACTTTTAATTACTTTGTAACAGTATCTCAAGTTAAAATTTTAATTCAGTTCATATCTTTAATAGGTATTTGTTAATCTCGTTTTAACAATAGAACAGTTGTGTAACAGTTGCATAAAGAACATTCTTTAATTTTATGACAGAGCAGGTTACAAAATCTTCATCACGGGTCAAAGTTTTATTCTATTATGGCAACCAGTTTTTGTGTGACTGGAAAATACACTGGCAAGGCTAATAACTTGGGGGAAAAAATGTTAAGGATGTGTCATAAAAACCTTTTTATCCTGGTATGACTGCTAACAATTTCTACATCTAATAATCAGAGTTGATACACTATCATCTTTTTCAGGCTTCAATTCATGATTTCTTTAAATATAGTATTTCTTTTTAGTAGTTCCCTGTAACATGTCAGAAACCTATTCATATTTTGGTAGAAAAAACAAGTTATTTCTGTTCATGGTAAATGTGTAAAGCAACACATCTATCAGCTCTTTGTAGGAAGTCACTGACCTATTATGTATATAGTCTCTATAAGACAAATCTAAGCCTTCCAGTGTTACCAGTTTCAAATAAAAACCAAAATGGGGATGTGTTATGCTCAGGTCATTCCTGAAACATGCGGTGTTTTACTAAGTAATTTGGAGTCAGATCTGTGTGCAGGAGAGACAGAACTTTCCTTAGTTGTAGGAATATGTAGCTTAGCCCAAGACCTCTCACACTCCAGGACACAGAGCTCTCCAGGAGGCTTCTCAGCAGGGTCTCTCTGGTCTGTCTGTGCCTGTCTTCACAACTCTTACTTCAGACTGACAGTACAGCAACTCATTTGCACTGCCCTTACTAGGAGTTTTATTTGTGTACATGATGTAAGGGCATGCAAGTTTCAGTAGCTGAGCTGTAATCCTCTCCTACATTAGTGATAATCTAGTGACTCCAGCAGTTTCTCTTTCCAATAAAAGAGGTTTTTTTCAATAGTCTTATTATTATTCCTGGCTCTAGTGAGCTCATGGTTGAGAGCTCATCACATTCCCCAGGGAAGTTCTTCTGCTGTGAGAATAGATATTTGTATCTTTTCCATTGCCCAGACAGATTTTTCTAAACTTTTCCTTACTAAGATTGCTAAGATCTGATCAGATGATCATAGTAAGCAAAACTCTAACATAAGAGCATTATTCTTAATGCGCCAGGTCCATCAAAGCTCCAGAAATATGGATGTAAAACAAGCTGCACAGAGTCATTTTCCATTAGGGAAAAGAAAAGAGAATTTCACTATGCTCAAGGATTGACAATCCTTCTGGCAGCTCTTTTGGAGGAAAAAAAAAAAAAAAAAGTCATTGAGAAAAGCATTTACATACTGTACTTTATATAAAGTATTTATATCAAGAGGGTTTTCTCTGAAAATGGAAAAGACTAATCCTCAAGGAAATTTAATTCTATTACAGAGAGAACATTTTATTTAGTTCTTAATTTTGGAAATAATGATAGAGATAATTAAGGTAACAATTCCATGCAATTCATTTCCAAGTAAAATTAAGATGTTTACTCTCTAAGCTAATTTTTCTTTGAGAGAGAAACTTTTGAGTGCTTCTTCCTACAGAACAACAGCTTAGTATGATTTGGATCTAATAGAAGTCCTGGGCACATGGAGCTTCCAGCACATAAAGAGCTACAGAGGTAATTATTTCTTGTAAAGAATACAACAAATCCTGATGCTGTTGAGTTGTTCAGAGCCCTAGCTCACACCTACTCTCTGGTGGGATTCACAGACAATATATTTCCCACCAGACTTACCCACAGGGTTCACTACATGAGTTGTTTCCCAAGTATTCAAAATGCAAATACAGTGGAAGGACAAAGTCTTAGATTTCTGCTGCCCATGACAGCAACTATTATGCACGTTACTGCAACAAGAATGTAGGAAACATACACTCAAGACATTTCTTCAAATCCAACTGTGCTCCTCAAAACAATTTTCTTCTAGTCCAGCTGACAACCCACATAGGCTACTGGGTTTTGCTTTTCCCTTAAGGAATTTGTTAGATACTTAATTCCTCTCTCCTTTACCTGACTCTCCCTATCAGCTACTGGAACAGGCTCTATGCTCAGCATCAGCATTTATGAAACTCCTTGCTAGGCACCTAACTTGCTCCTTGTGTTTTGTGGGTCCCTCACTTGGACTTGAAGTTACTTGAAGGGGAATATGTACATTTTAAGGAAAAAGCCTTTGGCCTCTATGAAACCAATTTGCACACTCTCAAAAAACTGAATGGTTTTCTATTTTTAAAAATGTTTACCCTCTTTCATACAACAATTTGTCTATGCTTTTTCAGAGTAGCGAGAGGTAAGCAGAAGTTTGAGAAAATGTGAATTGTGATAAATTGCTCCTTTTGTTCTCAAGACAGAGTAAACAACACGTAATTGAAACTGATGGAGGTACTGAAGTTTAGTCGTGGTGTAATTAAGAGCAAAACATGGGTCATCACATCTAAGAAAGCTTCACTTTTTTTCCCTGAAGCATCTGCAGAAAAGCACTAACATCAGTTCTCTGCAGACTGAACTGAAATGTGAGGAATTAACTACTATAGCTTTGCCCATTTCATTGTTTTCTTTTCTTGGGCTTGATTTTCTCCCATATTATGGGTTATTCCTTGGACCTATCCATAAAATCAGTGACAGGGATGCCTTTATATATCAAATATCTATCACACACTATAATTTCTTGGATGCATAGAAAGAGAGATAGTAATTTTTACAATGTTCCAGTTAATTAGTAGAAATTAGTGAAACTTAAAACATATATGTAGCATATATTTTAAAAAATACTTTGTATTTAAAAATAAGTACTGCTGGATAGTTACTGCTGAGGGACAAGTAGTTGGCCACAGGTGGTTACTGTGTGCAATTTGTGCCTAGCTGCACCAAAGAAACATATTTAGAAATGAATGTAGCTCTTCTGTTTTTTAAAGGTTAGATCCCTCTTCATGTTTCTTCCACTCAAACCCAGCACTTTTCCCACCAACTTTGATTTTCAGACATGTCCCTTTCTCACAACTTTTAAAGAACCTTTTATCTGCAGACCCCAAAGATTTCAATGGAGAACAGCATTTTCCCACCTGGCACAAGTCTTTGGAGAAATCCTAGGTGAAAAAAATTCTGCAGGCAATGACAGGAGAGGACAATTGCAGCAAGAGGCAGACCATCTCTCAGGCACATAAGGAAAGGATGTTTCTCAATCCCTGTTATACCTCTGTTGTGACGTGCGACCTCCATCTTCAGGGAACTGATCAAACTCACCCCACCTGGGTCAGATAAATTACCCAGTAATTGATCTTGCTGTAGTTTAGAGGATTAACAGGACATGAGATATAGCAAACTACAAGGTAATGTTGAGCTGAAGCTCCACAAGCTGTGGAGGACCATTTGTTTACAAATAAACATAAACTCCTACAATTAGCTAATGAAACTAGATGCTTATGTTGAAGAAAATTTTTGTGTATTGTGTTAAGCCAAGGACCCAGGAATAAATTAGCCTAGTATGGTAGCACAGGGATGAAAGTGGAGTCCACTGTGGCTCCACTGCCTCCTTCTGCACAGTTGTGGTGTGTGAGTGGAAGAGAGTCTTCTGTGGAGATGAGAGTAGGCTGCAAAGGGGGTGCCAGGAGCAGGGATGGACTTCAGCTGGGGGAGCAGCACCAGACGCAGGGAAAAACAGTGTAACCTTCCATCATTGGGTGCTTCTATCAGCCACTTCTTACTTTGTGTAAGGAGACTTTTCAAGCAGAATACAGCCAATTTAAGAGTACAGTGCAATTATTTATTGGCTAATACACGATATATATATAGGATTAATGAGTTACTGAACTAGATATTAATATTCTCACCTTAATGACACATTCAATGCATCTTCACTGGCTGGCAGTCATCAGTTCGTGTCAGATAGGGCTGGTCTCCCTTGTACCTTCAAATGGGCTGATCATCAGGGTTCCTGAGTTTTCACCTATTTTTCTGCTTTATTCCTGGGATTTTCGTATCTTGCACAGCTTTAGCTCATACCATAATTTTCTCAGTAAAACCAAGCCAAGGTTACAGAGCTCTGCTGCACCAACCTAGGCCTTGTGACACCGACAACTGAATCCCTCCATTGTCAAATTATCCCACTTTTTCCAAGTTATCCCTACCCTTTGCCCCCTACATTGAACTAGTTAGTGTTCCTAGTGTGCCAGCAGACTCTGCTTTTCATCCTATATTCAAAACCTGTTGACTCAAAGGCAAAATTTTCTGGTGGTGAAAAAGGGGAGGAGGAAGAAAATAGTGTTTGAAAGGTCACAGCTGGTGAGGTTTCTCCTTGTTTTGCACACAGGTTTTGAAGTTTGCATCCCAAAGCCCAGATGAATCTGATTCCCTACAAATGACTGGTTTCAGCATATTCTGAAGTAGGTCAGGAAGAAAAATCGCTTGGTCAAGTGACCTGGACAGCTTTGTCCTACTTCAACACAAGGAGAGCTGCTTCTATCCAAAGTGGTTAGGTTTTTGGTTTTGCCCTATTGAAGGGGGTTCTGCCTCCCTCACAGTGCTCACAAGCCCTTTCAGGAGCAACCTGGGGCAGCCAGCCCCTGCCAGGGTAACCCAGACACTCTCTTAGAGAAATGAGAAAGCATCTTGAACAAAAAACGGTGCAGAGTAAAAGAAATCGGGTAAAGAAAAAGGACAAGGTCATCTTTCATATTCCACCACTCTTTCACTCAACTGTGCAGTACAACAACAATTTTATAAATTACTTCCTCTGAGAACTAAGTCAATTCTGTCAGATCAACAAAAAGTTAATCCTCCTTAAAATATTTCACCTAGGGCTATACTTATTCCATAACTTCTTCAAGAAAATTCATCATTCAAACTCTCATTTAAATCCTCAAAATGGGGCTTCAGTGATGCATAGATGCATATAGAAACAGAAACTAAGAGCTGTTATATCTTTTGTCAATTTTATCTCACTAATTCACTTTCTTTCATACACAGTAGGAGTGTTTGTGTTTCACTTTTGATATAATCTCAGCTTTCTTTTCCAGGCTGACAAGTTTTTGATGATATAAAGGAAGAGCATGAAGTATTTTATAAGGTCTCTCTGGTACCTAATTCACTCTTTATTCACTAAGAAAAAACAATATTGAAAACTGCCTTTTGCCTCTAGTGCAGTTTTAACATTGATCAGTTTTAAAGAAACAAAAATTCTTCTCCCAAAATCTCATGCAAAACCTTCTATTTTGAAGGACCTGAAGCACTTACACTTGTAAAGAAGTAATCTTCTGTTTTCAATTAATGTGTAGTTTTCCTTGAGTTCTTAAAGTAAGTTTTTCACAACATACATATGGATGGGAAAAATGAAAAAAATTGGTGGCAGCTTCAAGGTTTAAAATATGTATTTTCTAGTAAATTTTGCATAGACTATTAAAGAAATACAATCTTTAGCAGAACCTATTTTTCCAATGACTTCTGCTAGGATAGCTTCTTCAGTATAAAGCAGGAATAATGTGAGTTATTCTTTTGAAATATTATTCCTGAATATATACCTTTCAATAAGAGAGAAATCAGATTATGTTTAATCCTAAAGACATATTATGATAATTCAGAATCTGTCACGATGTGGTTTGTGAGTGTCAGTTTGAGCTCAAGTGCTGTTCCCTTAAGTCATATAACTCTCTTTCCCTGTTTTCTGTCTCATTCATCTTGCACTAAGAAGGCAAGGCAGTGCTATCACAGGCTGATATTAAAAACCATTAACAGCTGAAAAGATCTGTCTGTAGGGTGAGCATCTTACCTCCAAGATATAGCCTATTTTCACCTGCAAGGAGCTGAAGGTTGAAGAAGAGAACAGGTGTTTTAGAAAATGCAGGATCTGAAAAACAATAAGGTTGGTTAACTTTAAACAGACAGCAGCTCATGAAGACATATGCAAGCTGATGACTGATAACAAGAGAGCTAACAGTCTAAGCACAGTGGAAAACAGCTCATCCTAGGTCAGCCACTCACAAATTTACCCAGTTCTTTGAGATACATTGATATTATATCTATATGGCTAGTGGCATCCAAGCTAGCTAACCTAAAATTACATCATGTGTACCTCTGTGAGCTATAGTCATAAAGGGAAAAACAGATCAGATAAAACAGACCTACAGATTTTTGTAGCAAAAGGCCCCTTCTGACTGAGGAACAATAGAAAGCTGCGTGGTTTCTAAGTACATCTATTCCAAAATCCCCTACATCAACTGAGATGCTTAGAGAAATGCATCAGAAGACAGCAGACATATGATTGTGATGCTTTCCCAGAATATTTCCTCAGATTGAACAATCTTTCTGGAGAAAGAGGCAAACTGATAGTATAAGAAAGACAAATGAAGAAAGACACAGGAGAGCCTGTATGTACAGAAGAAGAAGATCCTGGACTTTTGTGTAAGGGACAGCTTTCACGAGAGGGTTCAGGCGGGAAGAGTGGCATGTTGTGAGAGCAAGCTTGATCCTTTGCTATTCCTAAACAAGGACTCAACCATGCACTTGTAGTCTGTTTGGGCCAATGTATTGGGTTTACATGACAAAGTTTTGGTAGCAGAGGAGAGCTGCAGGGGTGGCTTCTGTAAGAATTGATCAGGAGCTGCCCCCATGTCAGACAGGCAGTTTCAGCTGGTTCCAAGATGGACCCACTGCTGGCCAAAGCTGAGCCAATTGGCAACTTTGGTAACACCTCTGTGATAACATATTTAAGAAAGGGTAAAAGTGCTGCACAGTAGCTGGGAGAGAGGAATGAGAAAAATGTGACAGAAACAGCCCTGCAGACACCCAGGTCAGTGAAGAAGGAGTGGGGGAGGTGCTCCAGGAGCAGCAGCAGAGATTCTGCTGCAGCACATAGAGAAGACCATGGTGAAGTTTGTTGTCTCTCTGCAGCCCATGAAGGACCATGGTGGAGCAGACATCCACACTGCAGGCCATGAAGGACTGCATGCTGGAGCAGGTGGACATGCCCTGAAGGAATCTGCAGCCTGGAGCCCATGCCAGAGCATGGTCCTGGCAGGAGCTGCAGTCCATGGGTGACCCATGCTGAATCAGTCTGTTCCTGAAGTACCCCACGGAGAGGGCCTATGCTGGAGCAGTTCTTGAAGAACTGCAGCCTGTGGGAAAGACCCATGCTGGAGCAGTTTGTGAAGGACTGCATCCCGTGGGAGGGACCCCACACTGGAGCAGGAGATCAGCGTGAGGAGGAAGGAGCAGCAGGGATTGAGTGTTATGAAATGACTATAATGCCCATTCCCCATTCTCCCTGCACTGCTCAGGTCGAGAGGAGAAGGTAGAATCGGAGTGAAGTTGAGCCTGGGAAGAAGGAGATAGGGGGAAGGTATTTTTAGGTGGCTTTTCCTCTTTTTCACTATCCTAGTCTGTTATTAATTGGCAATAAATTAAATGAATGTTCCCCAAGTTGAGTCTTTTTTGCCCATGATGGTAATTGGTGAGTGATCTCCTTGTCCTTATCTTGACCCACAAGCTTTTCATCTTATTTTCACCACCCATCTTGCTGAGGAGGAGGACTGAGAGAGCAGCTGGGTCAGTGTCTGGCAGCTGTCCAAGGTTAACTCGCCACAACCATTCACTCTCCAAACCAGACATTCATCATCCCAGAAGCAATGTTTTGGGGTCAAAGCTAAGCCAATTTGACTTCATGGCATTAGGGTTCTTATTAAAAGGGCCCAAACACTTTTTGTCACAAAAGCAGCTGGAATGCAAGCAGACTGAAATGGATGACCTTTGTGTGGGCTCCCGTGGTCATATGCATCCTGCAGGTGACATTGTAGAGGGTGGGCCACTGTGCACACTGGGCTTTAGATATTACAATAGAGATCAACTACAGCCTCCATAGACAACTTCTGGAAGACCACCAACAAATAAGAAATAGTTACATGCAAGATTTTATCACAGGGAGCAGGCAGCCTCCTACCATTTGCTGTCACCTTTGAGGTTTTTCTGTCATAAAATCTTATTTTCAGTTTCTTTCTCTGCTTGAGGGATTTCAGATCCATATCTCCAAGGAATGACTCTTGCCCACCTGTTTATCCAGGCATCTAAGGGCATAGGAAAGTGCTGTCAACTCTACCTCTTGACATTGTTTCACAAGGCATGAAAATAAACCAAGGTTCCAATCTTCAATCATTAAGTATTTTGTCCAGTCCTTGGAACATGGATTGTAAGAGTTTCAAATGTCCTAAGTCAACAGGGAAGAGAATTTTATTTTCATTTTCTGATCTAATGAATCCTGAATCCTTTTCTGCCTGACAGCAAGATCTCAGCTGGAGAGTGGAAATTATTTTCTCCCTCACACAAAAAGCTGGCAGCTGATGTATACTCCAGAGCACTGGGAGCCAAATCTCTTCAGCAAGGGTGGAAACTGCATGAGACATATTTGATGGGAACTGTTGCTATTCTTGGGAAAGAAAGGACTCCTCCAAGTCCAGAAGTGTGATAAAAAAACCTGCTGCTGCTGTAATTCCCAATTTGGTAAAACTCCAGTAGGAATTGCACAACACATCCACAAGGACACAGAAAAAAACCTAACTTCAGGGACAGGTGCAAGCCTAGCTCTGCATTGCTCTATGCTATGGAAACCGAATTGAAGCCTCTTATCAGTCCTGGTTTGTATTTATGGCAGATGAGGAAGAAACCGGGAGCTGCAGTAGTGTGCACAGAATCATAAGGCAGTAGCACCTCAGGAGCACTGCAATTATATGATGGTACCACACAGCATTGCTACTTGAAATTAAGTAAAGTTACTAGTCTAGATAATTAGTTTGTTGGATAAATAAAGTAAGGTAAGTAAATTCATTGGATGAATCTGACTGGATGAATCAAAATCTGAGATGATTTTGAAAATTTGTAACAATATATTGACTTTTTATCTTCAAATCATGTACACACTGGTGACATTCTGTATTTACCACATAGGCAAGCATAGTATATGTTCCCACATGATTAGTTATTCAAGTATTTGCTCTTGATTTAGTATTGATATTATAGGATGAAATATATGATTACGTGCACATTTGGAAATTTCCTCTTATGTTCTGCCATCCATGTAATATATTTCACAATTCCTGAAGTCACATAGAACACATAGAAACCTAAAAATATATAAATGAAATGAACAGTGTTTTCATTAAAGTTTAGGGCTTCCCATCTTACTAAAACCAAACATTTCCTGTACCTGAATTTTTATCCCAAGAACTAACACTTAACTTTCCTATGAATCACCATTACATCACATTTTTTAAGACAGATCTATTTGCAAGCATAATGGCAGTTGCTGAATGGTTTTAATTCCAAATGATTCTTGATATGGCAGCTTTGCACATATAAGTGCAGTCACTAAATCTACTTCACAGTTAGAACTCAACAGCAGTAGAGAAGGATGATAGCTGTTTTAAGAGAAGAATGAAGTGCTCTACCCATAGCAATGTCCTCAGTAGACTCACTTAATACACGTTCTCAATATTTGACCCATGGCAGCCTAAACTGTAGATACAATATTTCAAACTATTATTCTGAAAAATATAACACCAAAAATAACATCTTAAAAGTTACCATGCTACCTTGCAATGACTAAGTCGACTCATATTTCACACACAGGTTTGTGTTATTTCACAACATTTAAGTGTGGGCAAAGTCCTATGTGGAGTAAAGAAAACTGACTTTTGGGAATACTCTAGAACTCCAGGGGACAGACAGGGAGGTTCTGCACTGCCAGGGTTACAACCTAGGAATCATCTTACATGCTTCTTTTCTGTCATTCTGTAATATTATATCTGCAATATAACTTGGATTACTAATTTTTTATTATTATTTGTCTGGCAAGTTATGAAATTATATATGAGTTGACAAATGCTATGCACCGATATCCTCCACCAATATGCATAATTTTATTCGGTGAAGTTGTTGACTTAATAGTTGTCCACTACATTTCGGTTGAGGGGCACCTGGATGATGAGAGAGAGATTTTATATAGTCTCCAGGCATAGGTAGTAGGATTGTGACATGGTGGCTAGAATTTTAATGCATTTTAATGCTGAATGATTTAGTATCATTCAATTGGTTGCCATCCCATGGTGAGTGCTGTAATAAACCCAGACTGACAAAGGGTGAGAAGGAAAGCTAATTTTCCTGTGATGTCTTTTTCACAAAACAATTTATTTTGATACTTGTATTTGTTGTCACTGTAAGCCTTAGAAACCTGTCGATGGCCAAATCCCTATGAGGTCAGTCACTTGAGATCTGAAGATAATTTTCTAGGATGCCAAGCTTATGTGTCCTTCAGAGGTGATTTCACTAGTGATGTCATGACATAAAGCATTTAAGACTGCTGCAACTAGTTAAAAGTATCATTGGTGGATGCTCTGATATAAACACAGAGACTGACCCAAAGCAGCAGAACTCACACATACATCTTCTGCAGACATCTGTTAGATTTCTAGCAGCCAGGCAGGAAGAGAGAAAGTTCTGTCATTTATTAAATAAAAAGGATAATGTGATTTTCACTAAATGTCAGACATACCTCAGGAATCTTTTTCTTGATATATTTATTCACCTCTCCAGCTACTAATCTGATTTCATTTTTCATTAGATCTTCTCAGTCTAACCTTGTTGATTGATATTAGAGCTGATATAAGAAATTAAAAACAATCAAGGAAACTGCATCACATTTAATGATTTGTTACTTTTGACAAATGACACATCCACTCATTTAGAAACAATATTTTGATTATATCAAGTTTTATTGTTCCAGAATAATTCTTTAGAGCATAACAGAAAATGACCAACATGAACATCTGATAAAACTATTAATCACAACGTAAGGCTTCTGCATAAGACTTCATAGTAACAAAAGATCTCATTTTTCTGTTGCTTGCTATTTCTACTGAGACCAAATTCTAATCTCAGGTAGACTGAAACTAACCACTATGGAGGGACTTTATTTTGCCAGCAGAAACAATCCTTGTTCACATTCTTGTAGAGAAAAATGGAATTTGGCCCATTTTGGTTAAAATGCAATTACAGTGCAACACAACAACAACAAGATTAAAGGAAGGTAGGTCCATCTCACATGATACATTGCTATTTGCATCCTCTGGAACCCCAGGTTTCCCTCCATATATATTTCCTTCTCTCTCTGTCTCCAACTGAAAGAGACTTGAGTAGCTGCCTTAAGCTTAAGCAGCTGGGTTGTTGACAGCTCCTCAGTGACATTTAAGAGCAAGTAGTGACACTGAAACCCCGAAAGCTTGCCTTGACTTTAAATGCAGCTGACTCCAGCTTCTTTATCAGAAACCAGTTTCTGAAAGCATCCTGCAACACTTAATAATGAGGTCTCTTTCTATTCGCTAATGACCACTGTAAATTTTTTAAAAATCCAGTTTAAGTCCAATTATTTTGACAATTATTCCTTTCTTTAGAAAGAAAATTAAATATCTGAAATAGAGCTAAGTGCTATCTTTCTAATCATGTCTAAACTTAAAATATTTTTTCTAGCTGTCTTTATTGACATGTTATGTTACCAATTTTTTCCCTCTCACAAATGTCACTGTAGCAAATGAATTGTCAGCTTGTCACAGTGAATCAGTAAGTTCTTTCCTGTGTCCCTCACCTTGGACGTAGCATCATGATAGCAATGCACAGCCTGAATATTTTGTGGCACTTTCTAAAATGGGAATTCCCACCACCATGAACCTAAAGCCAAGGACTACATCCCCCAAAAGAATTTACTCTTCACATGCCTTTTTTGGGTGCTTCAATTCATTGGCTTTGTTTCTGCTCATTTTCAGAAATATTGCCCTTCACCTCATGCCTGACCCTTACAGCACCTCTTTCTCTGCCACAGGGGAAGCCCCATCAATACGCAATTGATGGCGCCAAGCCCGTCCTCCTGTCATTGGATTTCACGTCCACAGCTGTCAGCTCCTACTTCTGGATGTGTCCCTTGCTGAGCCTGACCCTGAGCTGCCTGACCTGCTCTCCCGTAGGCAGGGTGCAGGCAGGGCTGCGGAGAGGCCAGTGGGGAAGCCTCCTGGTGTGTCAGGACCCGCCATGCACCTTCACGGTTGTGCTGTGCTGCGCCAGTCACTGCTGTGTGTGAGACATGCCCGATGGCGCCTGGTCCTGGGTGCCATTCCCTCCACCCTCCTCAGTGGCATGGCAGGCCCAGCACCAGGCTGTTGGCTGCGTGTGGCAGGCAGCTCTGCTAATGCCACGCTGGCACTGGCGGGATGAGTTGGGTGGGTGGGTAGAGGCTGCCATGAGTCTGTGATGGATAGAGGCCCTGACGACTGAGATCAAAGGTTAAATGGCTTTTTGCTGCCATCTCTTGATAAACCAGAGGAAAAGGCAGCAGAAACTGATACAGTGTCTGGGCAACACCCACCAGGCTGGGGCAGGCATTCAGTGCTTGCTGATGAGGATGAATGGTGGGTGGACAAAGCACTAACGAGTTGTCATGAGTGTTTGATGGATGAGCATCAGAGCTGCACTGGGAGAGAGGTTCATTATAAATAAACCTCATCCTTGCTGCCCTGACTCAGGGCTGCGGGAGGCTGGGAGGGAAAAGTGGTTTCTGCCTTTGAGGGAATGAGTAATCGCCTAATGGCACAGTATCTGTGTACCACAGAGAGAGCTTTCCACTGTAAAAACAGACTTGAAATGCAGGCTCTGTTATCATAAGAGATTGCTAGGAATGGACCCTGGGGTGGCCCAGGATCAGTGGCTGCAGAGCTCCATAGGGACCCCAAGTCCCTGACAGATCTCAGTGATGGGAACATTTCTGTGGCTAGATTATTCAACCAGCTCCCCACAATTTCACATGCCCCACAGCTTCCCTCTGGTACCTACACGGCTCCCATTTTGTTGGCTAGCTAAATCTTCTGTGTTCACACATATGGGCTGCCCAGGGAGATGGTGGAGTCCCCATCCCTGGAGGTATTTAAGAGCAGGGTTGACATAGTGCTTAGGGATATGGTGTAGATGGGAACTGTCAGTTTTAGGTCAATGGTTGGACTAGATGATCTTCAAGGTCTTTTCCAACCTAGATGATTCTGTGATATGGATCACCCACAGTAACAAATACCCACCACTGCAGATCAAGCAGGTCTGCAGATCAGGCCTCGAAAGCAATGAAATCTAAATAAGCACACTTTCATTTCCTTTTTCTTTTTGAAAATTATTGGGAAAAAATAGAAATGAAGATTTTAAAAATAAAAAATATGTTAATTCTTAATTAAAGACTCTTGAAAACTTTGGTCCATGAATACTGTTTTTATGAGCTCCAAGGCTGCCATAATTTCTGCTTAGCAAATGCTAAGCCCCTGCTTCCCCAGGATGATGGGAAAAAAAATGAAAGCAGAATAAATTCAAATCAGCAGAGGATTTACTGAGAAATTCCTTTAAACAGGCATTGCATAAAATGCAGCTGTGGTCCCTGAACAGAACCCAGGATCCCTGTAAAAAGCTCAGCAGAGCCCTGCAATACCATGTCACGTTTGTCCTTGCTCTTTTTTGCTTCTCTGCCACCGCTCAAATGAAGATATTGCCTGATGCTTTGGTACTCTTCTGGGTGAATTGGGATTGAGGAGGCAACTGAATGAATCCTCATTAGCTGTTGGGTTCTGAAATGTGTACGCCACACAAGTACTCCGTAAAATAAAGTTTTCCTGGAAAGCTTTCCAGTGAGACCTTGAGATGGTGTGCCTCCACATTAGGTGGCAGCTGAGTAAAGGGGAATTTTAGATTAAAGTTTTGGTCTTAGATACCTTCATTCTATCTAAATCCTTCTTTAGAGATGCAGGGGTTTTTTTGGGATCTGACCCTGAGAGAGAAGAAGAGTGAAGTGGCAGGAGAGATTAGAAATAAATTAGCAGAACACCAAAAGGATTAAGATGGTGATAAATCTAAACTAGTAAAAAATCAATAGAGGAATTTCTGCTTTTTACTTCAATTATCTATCCTTAACTTTTCTCTGGAAATCATTTCCCATTATTGAAGATTGCTTGGAAAGTTTAAAATATTTTTAACATTTTTATTGAGGTAGCCATCAACAGAATAAAAACTAAATTATAACAAGAATCAATACTTTCCTAATTTTTAAGATGTGACATAAGTATCATCACCAACATGCACACAACAAATGTATACTTTTCATTTAATTAGACTGATGTTCATATACAACATTTGGCATTATCTGGCAAATTGAAAAAGCAATGTAACGCTATTGTGTCTGGCCTTGAACCCATTAATATAAAGAAACACAGTCACAGTTTGAAAAATGAGAAACAAAACACTAAAATATCTGTTACATTGCTGGTGGTGGCCTAGGCATATTCCTGACTGCTAACTGAACAACCTTTACAATTAAACGTGGAAATTACCTTGTTAAGCCTATGAATATCCTTGAGGACCTCCTTTTTTAACAGAACTTTGTCCCCTATCCAGGATATAACATTTATTTGAATGAATAGGAAAAAGTTTCAGTCCCCTTCTTTCCAAAAAAGGGTAATGCAAATACAGTAAAGAGTAGTAGTGCACACTTATTAAAAAAGGAGAATGCTGGAATAGCCAAGCTGTTCCCCTCCTTTCCCTTCACATTTTATGTGAAGTCAGTTTTAATTGTGTTAGAAAATTATCTCTCTTTCCCAGTTTTAAATTTTCTATCTTATGTCCATAATATTTCAGTGTCATGGCCTCAGCTTTAGTGATTTTGAATTGTCCTAGACCATCTAGTAAGACTCCTGGTTGCACAGGGGAGAGTTAGACCAATGGCTTTCTAGTATGAATTGCCTAATCCCTGCAGGATGCTTGGAGAAAAGAATCCTTTTGAACAGGAACATGATTTCTGTGCATGTATTTAGAGTTATACTCCAATGCCTTGCTGTATCCTCTAGGAAATTCTAATTGTGTTTAGCTGTCATCTTAAGTTCTTATGTGATTTAATGATATGGGATAAGAAGATTATTCTGATAGGATATTAAGGGGAAATATCAGTTTGATTTAATCCCATGTTTCTGCATCAGCATCCTCAAATGACCTGTGCTGCTGAGCCACTGTACTTCCTACCGAGAACTAAGCTTTCTGTCATTGTTCCTGTAAAACTTCCGATTGGAAACACCAGTCCAAGAGCTACCAGTCCAAGAGCTGTATTTCAACTTACTCAAGTGTGGCCTGAGACAGACAGGCAGACAAATGTACAAATAGAAAAGCTGTCATTAAGAAAGAGACAAAAATCACACTAAGCCATTAAAGATAAAAATGGTTTTTGATAGTGTACTGTCCAACTGTCCAACCTCATGACCCACAAGTAATCATAACTGAAGTTCTTATATTGATGAACAGAATTCCAGAATAATAAAATCATTGAATGGTTTGCATTTGGCCTTGTTGATCTTCATGAGGTTTGCACAGCTCCACCTCTCAAGCGTGTCAAGCTCCCTCTGGATGGCACATCCCTTCCCTCCAGCATGTTGACTGCACCACACAGCTTGGTGTTGTCAGCAAACTTGCTGAAGGTGCACTCAATCCCACTGCCATGTCCCCAACAAAGATGTTGAACATCCGACAAAGATTTTAAACAGCGTCGGTCCCAACACCAACCCCTGCGGAACGCCACTTGCAACTGCTCTCCACTTGCACATCAAGCCATTGACTGCAACATTTTGAGTGCAACCATCCAGTCAATTCCTTATCCACCAAGTGGTCCATCCACCAAATCCATGTCTCTCCAACTCAGAGACAAGGATGTAGTGTGGAACAGTGTCAAATGCTTTGCACAAGTCCAGGTAGATGACACCAGTTGCTCTTTCCTTATCCAGAAAGTAAATGTTTTCTTAAGTATGAGTTATGTTGATGCCATATGGCTCCATGCATTAGAAAATATTGCTAAATTAATACTTAGCTGCTCCCCATTGTCTTCAACAGCCAACTAGAAAATGAGAGTCCTGTTGAATCTTGGGAAGTTATACAAGGCTAAAAAGAAGTCTAAGAATGGAAGAACAAATTAGAACTCCTACCTTCTGCTCCTGATAGTCTAGATGGTCTCATACAAATTACTTTATTGTAGGCCAAAGTAATTTGTGTGTCAAAAATGAAAACTCTCCTTTGCTTTACTTTTGTTCATGTCATGTTCTTAGATGACCCAATATAATTTAATTGGTTTATAAGCACATGTTTACTGGATCATATTAAAGCACAGGCCAGTGCTCTGTCTCTGACAGCAGTTTGCCCTCCCTCTCCATGTGCATTCTCAAACAACAGCTTCAGTTTAGGTTAGATTATAAAAAGAAGGCAGTGAAATTTCCTTCAGAGTACATCTAGACTCCTGCAAATCTCTAGGTTAAGTTATTACTTCCTACCAATTCAAAAGGCAACTAGCCTGTGAAGATAAAAATACCCTATCAGGCTCCATTAAGATCAATATGTGAAGGGGTAGCAGGTTTAGATGCAAATTTGTACACACTGTTGTCAATTTTTAGCTCTTTTGTGCTGGATTATTCCAATGCTGTCATGTTGCACGATAGCATGTTACAATGCAAAATGGACATAAAGCTTTCTCAAAGCCTAATCTTATGGCAATTAAAATTTTAAGGACAATGATGGGATTTTTTTTTTAGAACAGATAACCTGGGTCTCCAAATACCTCATAGAAATCTAAACATCACGTAACCTGAGTAAATGGAAATATACTTTCTTGTTTCAGTGCTTTGAGATTTGATATTCCCCTTTTTCTCTTCAAATAACAGATGAGCTTCAGCATAAAAATGGAAGAGAAATTCATGAACCCTATAAAATTGTGGATGAGAGAGAGGAGATATGGACTCATCTTCCAGGGTGCATCTAACACAGACTGGATTTTCTGCAGCAGTAATAGCCAAACCACATGGAGCTATTCTGAGGACTTTTACATTATTATACTGATAATCTCATATTTAAAGTCATATTAGAGAATGCTAATATAGCCATTATTTTGCTATAATAAAGGAATTTAAAAGATAAGCTATTTTTCAAGAGGTTTTCCCCTGATGAGTCCAATCCTTTGCCTATTAGACAATATGATCAGAGTGGGAACTATGAAGTCACTGAGACATGAGGATGCCTTTCCTAAATGAGATTGTCAATCGGGAATTTATGGAACTAATAGAAATTATGAAATAATAGAGTTCTCTATTCTTAGAGAGACCAGGAGAGGGGGCAGTAGAACTGCCATCCTGGACTTCCAAAGAGCTGACTTTGTCTTGTTTAGGCACCTGCTTGACAGAATCCTTTGGGAGCTGATGGAGCAGATCACCCTGAGTACCATCATACGACACCTGTGGGACAACCAGATGATCAGGCCCTGTCAGCATGGGTTTATGAAAGGCAGGTCCTGCTTGACAAACCTGATCTCCTTCTATGACAGGGCGACCTGCTTATTGGATGAGGGAAAGGCTGTGGATGTTGTCTACCTTGACTTCAGTAAGGTCTTTGACACAGTTTCCCACAGCATTCTCCTGGCGAAACTGGCTGCTTGTGGCTTGGATGGGCACACGCTTCGCTGGATCAAAAACTGGCTGGATGGCCGGGCCCAAAGAGTTGTGGTGAACGGAGTTAAATCCAGTTGGCGGCTGGCCACAAGTGGTGTCCCCCAGGGCTTGGTTTTGGGGCCACTCTTGTTTAACATCTTTATTGATGATCTAGACGAGGGGATCAAGTGCACCCTCAGTAAGTTTGCAGATGACACCAAGTTGGGTGGGAGTGTTGATCTGCTCAAGGGTAGGGAGGCTCTGCAGAGAGATCTGGACAGGCTGGAGCGATGGGCTAAGGCCAACTGTAGGAGTTTCAATAAGGCCAAATGCCGGGTGCTGCACTTTGGCCACAACAACCCCCAGCAGCGCTACAGGCTTGGGGAGGAGTGGCTGGAGAGCTGCCAGTCAGAGAGGGACCTGGGGGTGTTGATTGACAGCTGGCTGAACAGGAGCCAGCAGTGTGCCCAGGTGGCCAAGAAGGCAAATGGTATCCTGGCTTGCATCAGAAACAGTGTGGCCAGCAGGGACAGGGAAGTGATCTTACCCCTGTACTCGGCACTGGTGAGGCCACACCTCGATTACTGTGTTCAGTTTTGGGCCCCTCACTACAAAAAGGACATTGAATGACTCGAGCGTGTCCAGAGAAGGGCAACGAAGCTGGTGAAGGGTCTGGAGCACATGTCGTACGAGGAGCGGCTGAGGGAACTGGGGTTGTTTAGTCTGGAGAAGAGGAGGCTGAGGGGAGACCTCATCGCCCTCTACAACTACCTGAAAGGAGGTTTCAGAGAGCTGGGGATGAGTCTCTTTAACCAAGTAATAAGCGATAGGACAAGAAGTAATGGCCTCAAGTTGCGCCAGGGAAGGTTTAGACTGGATATTAGGAAGCATTTCTTTACAGAACGGGTTGTTAGGTGTTGGAATGGGCTGCCCAGGGAGGTGGTGGAGTCCCCATCCCTGGAGGTGTTTAAGAGTCGGGTTGACATAGCTCTGAGGGATATGGTGGAGTTGGGAACAGTCAGTGTTAGGTTAATGGTTGGACGAGATGATTTTCAAGGTCTTTTCCAACATAGACGATTCTGTGATTCTGTGAACTCACTGGGACATAGGCTAACTTCTCCCGTACACAAAATACAAAAAAATAAGGAGTATGTAGCCTTGAAGACTTTAACTCTGTGGAGTAAAATAAGGATTCCTTTACAAAAATTAAATAATCAAATTTTTCATATGCAGAATGAATCAGTGTCCAATATCCCATGAAATTTTAAATCCTCGGGACAAAAGTACACTGAAAACACAATCAAACATTTTGCTGGTACATGCTTCAGAAGAAGGGACAATTACATAATGATGAATAATCCATTAACATTTAAAATATACAATCAATAAACACAGGCATGACTGCAATTATTCTACTACCTTAAAAAATCTCAATATGAAGTGTTCACCAAACAGCAAAACTATGAGGACTATACAGATTCTGGAATTATTTAGACAGAGAACAATTCTTCCTTTCTAATTTTGCCGATATTAAGAACTTTTCTCCAAATCTTTATTTATTATGTAACTATCAATGTATCCTACTAAAGGTTATCCTGATGTATGAGCCACCCTAACCTTGGCACTGCCTATTGATGGTGCATGTTGACATGACTTCTTCACTGTTCTATTGTTTCTCTCTTTCTTGTCTAGACGTTAGTTTATTTTGTGTACATATAGTCCCCTAGAAATCCTCTATTAATTCCAGTGAAACATTTCCACCCCATCCTAGAACAGATCCCAGTATAACACAATAGCCAAAGCAAAGAAACCTGCATATGGCTTTGCATGCTCAATGCATTAAAAACAACATAAGGCCTGCAACTAAGGTTTGATTCATTTCAATGTTAAACTGGAATCTGAATGTCATTGCACCAAAAATTCATAAAATTTCATCCTTTAAATTAAAAAACTGTATCAGAAGTTTGTCAATTAATGCCTACAGATGCAAGGTAATGCACAATTAAGTAATGTAATCTAACATATGTCCTACATACTTAGGTACAGTGGGGGGCAGCCATAGTATTAGAGCACCAATCTATGTATTGTAGACCATATGTCACATTTGTAGACCACTTGGAAGCTGCAGCTGGTGCAAAATGAAGTTCCTGTTTGCTTAGCAGATCTGGCAGTAGGAGAATACCTTATGCTAGTGTTATTTTTATTATATGTTCCCACAGTACGAATTCACACTGTTGATGCTGATTGCTAAACCTGTGTATGTTTTTGATGCTTGTCACCTGAAAAGCTCCTTTTCTTCATGGTGAATCTCTTGCAATTCATCTTATGTCTGCAGTATTGTCTCTGTTTTTCTTTATATCTTACCACTCTTAATTTTAGGACAATTATGGTGCTTTCCCTTGTTGCTATTTACTTTCATTCTTCACAGCAGTTTTTTAAATCTCTTCTCATCCCACCAAATTTTTAATTGAAAAAGTTGTTACATTTTTCCAGGAAAAGTTTCTCCATGACCTGCTTTCTAGAATGCCATTAATTACTGGAAGATTAGGAAATACTGATGATTTATGCTTCTCAGTTATTAAGAGCTACGTCTGAAAAAGTGTCAGGCCTTATTTAAACAAATTGCTATATCCTACATCACTCTCTAGAGCCAAGAAAAAAGTTGTATTTTAGATCTTGACCTTCTCTATAATTCAATTTATTTGTCCATATATATAATTCTTTTGTCCTATGGGGCTATTTTTTTTCATTTTTCACTAGGTGATATGTGACAGGCTTCCCCAATATACCACCAAACACAGTACACCAAAACTTCCTAGTATGTCCAGGTCAGTAATTAATTTCTTCTACCAGTCTCCATCAGAGTACGCCTTGCAATCATTCAATCTTATTATGATACAGTATCAGAGCTATACAGGCTTGATTAACTACCCAGTTTTTCAAGGGTGTCATTTGCTACTAGGGAGAAAGAAATGTTTCCTCCCCCAGCAAATCCCTCTAGCATACGCAGAGCATTTAGTTATTTCAATTTTAGAGGAAGAATGATGGGCTAGGGCGGTGACTGTGGTACACCTAACAGTACTTGTCCATCTTTCCTGAAGATGCCAAGATCCATCCTTAGATTGTGCAACTCCGCTGAATGTTTATATATGCGTAGTTCATATCTGTTGACCTGCATCAAATGAATGTCTGGTTCATTCTCTAGTATTCCTCCTCAGATTCTGATGCACATCTTTTAAAAGAGAAGATGGTTTTTCTTGTTTCAGGAAAATGGGATAATGCTGAAAACCTGTCAGAATTGCATCTAACAACAATTTTTCATAGAAAATTCATTTCAGAAAGCTGTCAGTTTTTCACCCTGCCACTATAATAACCAACCTACATAATCGCATAATGATCAAGAACACCACCAAAACATATTAAAGACATATTTTGACTCTCTGAGATGAAGTAAGGAATCTCAGGTTCTCCTGGTGTCCTTCTTTCTCATATTCAAAACTGTCCCACTAATATTTTGAATAAAAAGGAAGAAAACTTTTCTTTCACTTGTGGTATTACTGTCACACCCCTGACAAAAAACCTGCAGGGTGTGCATTTATGCAAGATCCTATCAGATGTGGTCTGTAAATTACTGAATTCAGTTGGTAATACTCCTCTCAGGACCAAACCCTCTTGTCAAGATAGAGGTGCAAGCCCAGGGCTGACATTTCTGTGTATCCGTGGTCTCAAATGCAGCAAAGCCCTTACAGACATATTTAACTTTAAGCATTTGCTTAAGTACCTCCTGTTTCTGGAAAGCACTGAAGCTTTAACTCTAACACTTTGCTGAATCAGACAGCTGGTTAGGTGCCAGCTTTTGTCTAAGATGTTAAATTGGAGCCCCTTCTGACTGGGTTCTTTGACTAGCAGCTGGGAAAGAAGAACAGTCCATGTCATTTAAAACAAAAAAAGAAAATAATGGCATTTGAGAGAGATGTGCACCTTGGTGGCCTTTTTCTTTGGTGTTGGGGTTTTTTTGATAATACTTCTGACATGAAAGTATATCATAGAATCATAGAATGGTTTGGGTTGGAAGGGATCTTAAAATCATCTCATTCCAACCCCCCTGCCATGGGCAGGGACACCTTCCACTACATCAGGTTGCTCAAAGCCCCGTCCAACCTGGCCTTGAACACTTCCAGGGAGGGGGCATCCACAACCTCTCTGGGCAACCTGTTCCAGTGTCTCACCACCCTCACAGAAAAGAATTTCTTCCTTATATTTTATCTAATCTAATCTAATCTAATCTAATCTAATCTAATCTAATCTAAATCTACCCTCTTTCAGTTTAAAACCATCACCCCTCATCCTATAACTACACTCCCTGATAAAGAGTCCCTCCCCATCTTTCCTGTAGCCCCCTTTAAGTACTGGAAGGCTGCTATAAGGTCTCCCTGGAGCCTTCTCTTCTCCAGGCTGAACAACCCCAACTCTCTCAGCCTGTTCTCATCAGGGAGCTGCTCCAGCTCCCCCCAATCATCTTCGTGGCCTCCTCTGGACCCACTGGGGTCTTTGCTGAGTGCATATAGTTACTGTTCTGCCCATGTCTTTGCAGAAAATAGTTTTGAAGATTTTTAGAAGCTTAAAAAAATAAGTAAATCACATGGTGTTCTATTACATCACTTTGCAAGTGCAACACTCTTTTGTTTCCCTTAACATGCAGCTTTTAACTTTCAACAAAAATACTGCCAGTGACTGACACCACAGTTGTATGTCTGCCTTCTTAGCTAGAGAAAGATTCAGCTATGTTCAGGATGACTTTCACCACCCATTTAACACAGTCTTACGCTCTTCTGAAGCGTAGAGCACAACCACGGAGGCCACATTTTAGTCCTCGCTGGAATTTCACCCGAGACGTTCACAGCTGCTCCTGCCTCAAGCCGTTGCATCATCACGTCAGTTCCGCACACCATCATGTAAGCGGGAGGTGCGAGCATCCCCAGCCCCGAGCGGCGGCGGGGAGCCGCCGGGGCGGGGAGCTGCAGGGGGTGAGGCGGCGGGGAGAGCGGAGCCACCTCGAGGGATCTGCCGAGGGGAGGTGCCTCGCCCGGCCTCTTTCTGCGCCCGCCCGCCTGCCTTTCTGCTCCCGCCCGCCTTTCTGCGCCCGCCCGCCTCTGCGCCCGCCCGCCTCTGCGGCTGTGTTCCGGCGCCCCCTGCAGGAGGCGGGGCGGAGGCGCACGCCGCTGGGGGCTCCGGCGGGCGGGCGCGGGCGGCGGCCGCGGGTTCAGTCCCTTGGGAATGGTACCTCGGGGTGGCTCCACGCTCATGCACCAGGACAGACCTGCGGCTGCAGTGTAGGCGCGCCACGATTTAGCGGTGGTCGGGCAAGTGGTGGTTTGGTTTGGTTTCTTTTCTTCACAGATTGAAAAAAAGAGAAACTTACAGGATGCTGCAAAAGTTTTTGAAGTGTTTCTGCAAGCGTCCAGAGAACAGCTGGTGCTAAGGGCTTTTAGTAATTTAACTACTTAAAAATTTTACCATACTTTGCATCTTTCTCTGTTGGCATAAGGCATTTCCTCCTTATCTCTTGCTTTCTTAGAAAGAATCAAGCATGAATCTTACATAGAGTACAACTTAATTTATAAGGAGCAGACCATCTGTCTCTATGGTTGTGGAGTGTTATTCATAACCTAAACCCAGGTTTTGTATTGCAAAACTGGGTTTTGCCCTGATTGTACTAATGACAGGCAATATACTGTTGTTATGGTATTGCTGCAGCTCTAAATGACAGTGATACTGACAATACTGAAATTAAAGGTGCCCATAGCACTACCATAGCCACAACACTCTGTGGACTGTTCTGGCCCTCTTCACCTAACCCTCTCATGCTTCTACATCTTCTACTCCCTATTCATTGTCTTAGAGTGAGGTGGTGATATTTAGATGGTATCTAATAATGGAAAAAATAGCGGGAGGGAAGATTATGTTCCATCTCTGGTGAAACTTTTCTGTAGTAAATGCGGGATCAGATATGGGGTAAAGGGGCATCATGCAGTCCCACAAGGAAAAGAATGAGGCAGGAAGGTGTGAAGAGGCAGATCTCCCATGGAGACATCCTGACATGCTACATTGTGGAAGTTAGCAGGAGTTAATTAGGGGAGAGATCCCTCTGTTAGCCCCCTTGAAATCCCTTTGACCCCTGTCCAAAGGCATGACATTACTGGAGAGTGTATAGAGACAATTACACAGAAGTATTATGTCACTGGTATTACCTGATGCTAGCTGGGATGACTTCTGGCAGAGGGGGTCCTTAACCCATGGTTGGAGCCAGTAGTCACTAAGCTAACGTCACTGAAGCTTCTTGCTGTGACTTCTCCATCTGTGTATCTGCAGAACTGCTCTAGCTGAGTTATTGATAGCCTGCATTTACAACTACCACTCCTCTCTGGTTAGAATAAAGAAACAACCCAGAGCAAGGTACATAATGCAGACCTGTTTATCATAGATGAAAGACTGAATTCAAACAATTCTACTTTTGTGAGCCATAGAGACACTGCCTCCCAATACACAGCAAACTCCTACTTGCTCAGAACATATATCAGGTAGATGTACAAGACAGAAGACCATTTTGGTTGTGGAGCTTTGCCTTAGAGGAGTATTTGCTCAACATCCATTTGTTAGGCCAGTTGTGTTTATTGAATGCATTTGAACTGCACTGGTTTTCTCTGGCACATTCACTGTGTAGTGCTTGAACAGGCAGGAGAGAAGGCTTTGGGGGTGGGAGGGAGAAACTAAAGACAGTGAGGCAGAAAACTGACCTTCCTGTATGTTTGTTTCTTGTGCTTTCCTTCTCTCCACTGACAGCCAGTCCCACATGACGCATAGTGATTGCTACCTGCTGTGTGAGTCTGCTACTTTCCAAAGGCTGATTGTAGCTGAGAAATGGATGACCCTTGCTCTCACACATCCACGCACAATACAAATAATATTTCTTGGGCAGAAACAAGATGGGGATTTTTTTCCTCCTCTTCTTCAGTCCACATGGAGAAGGCACTACCTATTATTGACTAACCTCAGTTATGGACTCTGGGCTAGTTTGATACAACATGTAGTATTTTGTGGTCTGTCACATCATTATGCTGATTGTTTTTCCCTTGCTGTAGTTGCCCAACATGGAAATGTATGCAAACAGAATGCATGCAAAGTTACTTACTCATAGTAGTATCCTAAGTGGTACTTTCATTGGCTTTGCATTTACCTCCTTATGATTTATTTTGCTGGCAGTTGGAAATGTCCCTGCTGTGAAGCTCATGTGCTCTTTCTCCAGTGCTCATGTTCCCTTTCTATTATATGCCCTCAACAGATTTGAGAAAGGATAAGGAGACATATGATGCAAATGTCTTACAGAGGTCATGAACGCAGCATGTTTCACAGGCTGCCCAGGTAAAATATGAGCTCTTACTAGGTGTTACTAATCATGTTGTGGGGCAAGATATTTAATAACTTATGAAAGACAAACATTTATGAACTGCAAACAGACTAGCACTAATGAATGGGAGTCCACTTCCAGCAACAGATGTGATTTAAGAGTTTCCACCTCACCTTTGAGGTGCTCATTCCTCATCTCCTGCAAGAGATCACTGGTCCTTGGTTGTGCCCCTTCAACGGTGTGACTGCACCATCCACCAGATCTATGCATGCAACATTCTCAAAAAATAATAAGAGGCTGTATTTTTCCCAGATCACACAAGCAGTTGAATTGGCACAATTAAGGTGTGTGTGTGATAACCTCTTAGAGAAGAACCATAAATAATTGTCAGTGAGTGGGAAACTGACAGAGACACATCTTAAATCAGATGTGTTGCAACCAGAATAGCGATATGGAAATATATTCTTATACTGTGATAAAGCCTGAAACATATTGTGTGCTAACAAAGCATAACCCTGTAAGAGACATGCATAATCCCATCCAGAACATATAGTCTAAGAAGAAAAAAAAGATGTTGGGAAAAGAGATACTGTTTGCCATTAATCAAACTATAGATGGAATCTTATGCCATATTACATGCAAAATTTATTTTAATGCTATCTTAAGTATACTTAACAGATACATTACATATCATCTTCTCACCTATCCTCTTTTCTTCAGCATCATTCATAGAAATTCTTAACTAGTTTTCAAAAAAATGAAAATACTCAGTTTTTCTTTCAAACTAAAAGTATCTAAGATTAAGGGAATGTTGTAGCACTATCAACACAGAGTTGTGAAAATAAAAAAATTACATAATTGCTTGCTGTTCCTCAGTTCATAATAAGTTTTGATTACACGGTTGAGTGGAGAAGAAATCTATCAAAAGGTTGTACAGGTTTAAAATCTGGGGGTTTTAATTACTATTTTGAGGCAAGTCAGCTTTTGGGTTTATAAAATGATGAATATTTCAACAAGAAAGCATATATTTGCATAGAAATAATATATAAATAAAAAGATAATAAAATATGACTTGTAATGTTTCAAAACACACATGGAGCAAATCACTGCTCTCTGATCTTGGCATTAGCTATGGTGTTTTCACAAATCTTGAGTTATTTTTGCCTTGCAGTAGGAGAAGGAGCCATCTAATTCAGACCACAGGAGGCCCCCACAGAGCAGGCAAAAAAGCAAACTTCCACAGCCTCCCTGGATTTTATATTAATGGGTGTGCAGAATATCTGCTCTGTGGTCTTAGCATGCAGAGGAGACTCACAGCTGACAAGATGAATAGAGCATTAGCAGTTCTGGAAAGGAGTAGACACAGAGTCTGTACTTTGGATGCTGATAAACAACAAAGCTCAGTAAAATAAAGGTAGTCACTTTAGTTATTAGAACACTAAGTACAATACCTTTCACACTTTGAAATAATTTCTATAGTAATAAGTCACTGTGACAATATACTACCATTGTTGCAAATTTCATCTATTCCTCTCTTGTTTATAAGCTCTGCTGTAATAATACTTTGCCCATCAGAATTCATTGAAATGCATTTCATTATCCCAATCATCCCCCTGAGTCACTGTTTTATTGTATTACATTTCCTTCCTACTGTATTTGAACTTTCTTCTAATACTAAAGCTTATTCCAAGCCCGTTACAACCAGTTGCAAATTAGCTTTTATTCTGCTCTGACTGCTGCAGTGTGTTTTATTAAATTCATGCCAATAATTTTATAACCTAATATTCATGCGCTTTATCTTTTAATTACTCTACCCTAAATTAATCTAGCTATATTTTTGATTTATTTCATGCTTTTTCTTGGTCCCAGTGGGCTAGCATCTTTCCCATTTTCACGAGCATGGGCAGTTGTAGTATTATGCCCTCCCTGATTTTAGGATCAGAAATTAACATGATGTACCAATGTTTTATAAGGGGAAAGGAATACACTGTATTTTATGGGCATGTTTTCTTGGCAACACACTTTTGGAATAATCTGGAAAAGCTCTACAAGTGTGATGTATATATATATACACAAGTAGGAAACATGAACAATTTGTTGAAAGCAAGAAGGAAGGTCTATCTCCCTGATTATCACCAGCTAATGTGCTACACGCACTTGGAGAAGTTAACTGCATAGTCCTCCTTCCTCATTATTCAGCTCTTCCAGTGGATACCAGCATGCAGATACTCACTGAATCTCCACTGCTCAGTATTATCTTTGCAGTATCTATACACATTTCACAGATCTGAAGTACACTCATAAGAGAACTATGCCTTTAAAGGCATGAGTGGCAGGGCCAGAAAATGTATAGAACTGCTTTAGCAATTCAATTAGAATAATTTAAATTCTACACTTTCTAGCAGTGTTTTTTCTTCCAGAAAAATTCATTCATGTTATGATATTCTTTGTTGATTAAAGCCCTGTCTTGGATCAGAAGGCTATGGTTGTTCTGAAAATGTCTGTTTGATGCTAGTGTATGAAGACATATAGATGTCTTCATCTAGCCAGAGAAGAGATCCATCAAAAGAGAAACAAGAGGAGGAGAGTCAACAAGTCCCATCTGTCAGGTGACTGACAATTTCCACTATGAAAGATTTTGGGGAATATTTTCTTTGAGAAGTTCCCACACCTCTGAGGCTGTCAGTGATGCCGAGACCCTCTTGACAGGGATAGGCTGTTAGACTGGGGAGTACGTACGCTTTATCTCACAAAACTCACTCTATGTTTGCTGAAATAGAAGTTGCTAACAATCACTTTTTCCTGTCTTTGCCTACATTTTTCAGGTCAACTTTTTGTAGCATGTTAAAAGTAATGAAACAGCTTGCTACTGAAGTTGCAGCAGCAACACATGTAGTGAATACACATGAGTGTTAAAAGTGGGAACAGGGTCAGGGCCCACATTTGGTTTCTTGATACTTTTTTATCTTTTTTTTTTCCTCTGAGTCATTCAAATGGCTTGAGATTGTTAAAGGGGGGGGGGGGGGGGGGGGGGAACATATATAATTTTTGAGGCTAATTCCACTACTTCCACAAATACTCTGTGCCAAAGGCATGCAAGGGCATAGAAAATGTGCTGAACTTTGACACACTGGGATCTTGTCCAAAATGGCATTTGCGGGGGATCTTAGTTCACTCTGCTTTAAGTAGCAACAATTTTTTACCGGTCTGGTCTCAGAACAAAAGCTTTATCTGGAGCTAAAACTTTCCTCCCAGCATGTGATGCTAAGGGCACTGATGCCACGTCCTGGCTCCATGGCGAGGACTTGCCTGACTTGCCTGGACTTACTAGTATCCCATGTGTTTCTAGTACAGTATGAACTGCTGGTATGACTTCATGGTCATGAGGAAGTTGATTCAGAAAAGTGTCTGTGAAAATTAATTCGGTAGGAATTAGTAGGTGATAATGGTTAAACTAGTTCTGCAGTCACAGTCTTTCTCTAAGCTATAAGAAAGTGAGACTAAGATAGGGAGAGTGTATCAGGAAGAACAGCTATAAGCAACTCCAGAAGAGAGTAAAGACTGAAGAAAGAAGGAAGGTGTAGGAGAAGTATTCTACAACACTGAGAAAAAAGCAAGCAAATAGATCTCTGAAGAAAACTAGTTGTAGAGAGACAACAAAATGGAAGAAAAAGGAAAAGCATGAAACACAGGTTTTTTAAGCATTAAATAATTGTTAGGAATAATTTGATATATTTATATATTACTGCTTTCTTTTACATTTGCATTTCAGACGACAGAAAAATTGTCATTGTTTCTAAGAACTGCTTTTACTTCTTTCTTCAAGATCATTCAAATTCTGAGTTCCACCCATACATTTATTTTCTATTTTTATCTTTTATCTTTGCATCCTTGTCCTTCTCTAGATTACCTTTATGGAATCAAGTTTAATCACTAGACTTAGAATAAGAAGTTCTTCTGTCCCTCAGACAATATTTCTTTCTATGCAGTTAAATATTCAAAGATGCTTATATATACTGGAAATAATTTTCCTATTAATTCCAAATCGTCAAATTCTCCACTGACTGATCATATATCTGCACTTGGCAATGTGTCACTCTTCAAATAAAAAGACTCCATTTTTCCTTAGTATTTTTTTTCTTTTTTATTTTCCACTGTAAACTCTCCTAGCTCAGGTTGACACTATCTTTTAAGGTTGACCTTTTCCACTAGATGGCACATGGGGCCATATGAGTGGTAGGAGATACACAGGTTGCTGGACCATGATGTAAAATGCATGTAATGCTTAAAAAAGAAATATTCAATTTAAGAGCAATACATTCCTTAACTACTGGTAACTGGAGTAGCTTCATTGGCTTCACTGGTATATGCTGATCTATAATAGCCCAAACTTAATATGTATTGCATAATAAATTGTTTTCTAGGATGTGTTATTTTGCATCTTGGAAGTGAAGAATTTCTGTGTTTAATATGAAAAGTGTCCCATATGTTATATCCTAATACCTCATTCTTCATCGTTCCTTAGAGACGACTGGTAAGAAGGTTTGAGCATCGGATAGAATTGTACCCGTTTACCATACAAAAATGCTGGTAAAGGAGTATACAGGCACAGTGCAATGGATAAAATTATGCATATAACTTCAGTGAAAAGGAATAAAACCAAAACACATCATTAATTCTTTGGAGATATGATATCTCTTTAAAACTGGCCTAAATTATGGTCCTTGCTTTTAGCTCCTCCAACCTCTTCAGTGATAATTACTGATGCATCTTCTTTATCTAAGAATTTCTGAGCCAGAATTTGTATATCCTTCTTTGCTGCCAGAGGACTGGTTGCCCAACAGTCTTTGACTGCCCATCTGCTGTTGGCAGAGACAGGTATTCAAGCCTATCTGTTAGATCAGTTTAAAAAACCTTGCCTGACCTGGAGGGTGAGAACCTTGGAGGTAAAACTTCTGAGTGAATCTCAAGCCTGTTATTTGTCTGGGAGTCACAGAAATCACCCCTGTAAAGACCCCCTTGTTGCTCTAATGTCTCAGATTACATTTGGTTTATACCAAATATAGTGACTTCTGTCTTTCATTTCTTGTCTCGGGCCACAGTGGAATTGCTGATAGCTGGGAAGCTGTCCAGCTCACCAAATGAAGTCCATGAGTACATTCCACAGGGTCCAAGACACTTACCCAGGTCTTCCCAGCTGACTTGTTCCCCATATGGAAAGACTTTAAAGAGATTTATACTTAAAAGCCTTTATGCAACTGGTGCAATCACATAACATTTGTTGCTGTAGAGTGATTTCCAACTCTTTTTTTGTCCTGAAGTGAACTCCAAGCGTTCTCTAAAAATAGGCTTTCAATTTTGTTTTTTTGTTATCACACTGACCATTGTGCCGTTTATGACTTCTGCAGTTATCAAGACTCTAGAATATCCACTATCAAAAACTGGCACAAACCAAACCATCCTAGTGCTATCTTTCTTCTTTGGCTATTTGCCCAGTCTAAGGAAAACCTAGAGTAAGTAAATGTGACTTTTATCTAAGCTACAAATCTGAGCTACAGACAAGGTGACAATTCCCATAGCAAGGACTTGCCATGAGAAATGTTCAGTTGTTTCTTCCCCAAAAGAAAAGAGAAGACAGAATTGGTCAATAAGATATTTGATTTCAAATACTATGCACAAAGAAAGATAGATGGCATAGAGACTGCATGTTCATGCCAGCCATTCCCACATAAAAACCAAGAACTGCTTTAGATGAGCTGGGTCTTTTTAGTGGTTTTGAAAATTCATCTGGATAACAGACTGTCGGGGTCACCATTAGCCGGGGTCCTTATTTCTCTGTGCGGGAACAGGAACGACACAACACCAATGTGATCATCAGATCGTCCACCTTTATTTCCCAATCCTGATTACATTTATATTCTACTAAGTTCCGTACACACACTCATCTGTCTTCTAATAGGCTACAGGTTATCTGCACGTGCTGTTCATGGGCCTCTACAAGCATTTGCATTGGTTAATTGCAATTAGTACGTAAAGCCCAAAACTTGCCAAAACTCCTTTATCTCATACCCTGTTTTGCTCAGACTTGTGTGCTTTTGCTGACCACAGATGTTTCTCACTTATCTGCTATCTTGTGTGTTTTTGCCAGCCTTATTTTGCTGGCCTTGTCTTCGTCCTTGCATTCTTCTGCCTGCACTAACTTCCCTCCAGCGCAGCGCAGACTCCTACAACAAACTGTGCAATCGCCCACCTTTGTGATATGAAGTCACTAGTTCTGCCCTAGGAACACAACATGAAACACATGAACATGGGCATCTCCTGAGGGCAGTACATATGGAAGCTCTCCAGTACTCGCCACCATGCCACCAGTGCCTGCTGTGCCTCATCTGACCCTCAATCTTACATCCCTAAAGTTGGTCACATCAACCATTGTTTAGCTTTTCTTGTCTAAAGACTCCAGATGGGCATCCGGGACTGAATGGGATGGGCCTGAAGAACATCAACATCAGCAACGCTCTTCTCCATCATGAAGAAAAGGTCAGCCTGGAAGCTTCTTGAATAGGAGTGAAAATATCTGCTGGGTAGCAGAGGTGAAATACACAGTGCTGTAGTTGTCTACGAATCACCATCCATTTTTGTGCTGCACAACTGTGTGACCTGTTCTGAAAAAAATTTTCATTTGTGAGATAGTACGTAAACCAAAGCTGTGAAAGATAAGAAAAACACTGATAGAAATGGAATTGTTGACATGCTAGCCGTTAGTGACTCAGGCATTCAGGAGAAAAATACCATCATGATTTAAATTGTGATCTGAGCTAGAAATCGGTGGAAATCCTGGAGACCTCAAAAAGATCAAGGAACAATCTTTTCCAACTTCTCTTGCATGACTGATGACTGCCTGGCCAGGAGGCAGTCTCACTTTCCGTGTGTCTACATTGGGATGGTGATCATGTTAATGCTTAGGCTAGTAGCATGTAAATCCCATCTATCTACATCTCCTTTGGGTATTACCCGGGAAAAAATTGCTAGCTACTCTTGAATTTATTTATCATACACATTTAAGAGTTTCAACTCAGCCCTTCAGTCCATGCTGTTACTGGGTATTATGGATGCAAAACCTGAGCTTTCTCTGCTCAGAAGTTGTCTGTCTGCAAAGCAGTCTAGAAGAGACAGTCTGAAAAGAGAGAACAGGAGTAATCAAACCTCTGTGTTTTCTCTCACGCACCATGGTGGGACCACCTTAAACCCACCTTCCACAGCTCTAGGCATTAACCCCTGCACCACTGGCTTAATCAGAGCTGGAAGTGCCAATAGTCATTTGCCTACAGAGAAATGTACCTCTTCATCATTGTTAACATAGACACTCAAATGCCAGTCTGATAATATGGTTATAAATAGTGATCACCAAATCACAATGTTCCTGAATTTTCCCTGCAGGCCAAATATGTTGAGAAGGAAAAAACAGCAGAAAGTAACCCTAAAGGACCTGTTAGGACATCCTTAGACTGCATGAGCAATGGTGTACAGCTGTGTTTTCTGTCCCCCAGCAGGAGTAAAATAGACCCCTAAAAATCAATTCCTGCCACTGCTGCTAGACCCTGCAAATGAATTAGCTGCAGTTTACAATCATCTACCTAAATGGCTGCCAAAAAAGCTAATGAAACTGGCATGAGCACCTGATCACAGTCCAACAGCAAAGTATATCAACAAAATAAACACACTTAGTCCCTACACTAGGTATGGTAAAACAGCTTGTTAAAAATGATCCTGGGAATCAGATAAAACCATATGTTATTGGAAATGGAACAGTTCTTCCTGTTACCTAGAGGTTAAAAGGAACAAAAAACTTGATAAGCACAAAACACTAATAACTTAGGAATATTAGCTTAGACCTAAACAACTGCAACTTCTGACATTTATTTAATAGTCATGCTAATTATCAGCAGAGTAATTCATAAAAAACATAAAATAACCACTTTAATTGGTCAAATGCTGCTTTTTCAGCATATCCTGAATCTTGCTCTGTGAGTATGAATGAAACGCGTGAACCAGGGTTTTATTTTTATCCCTGACTCCTCAATCACTGCTTCAGTGGTGTCCAACTAACTTCAGTGTCATATGTCTGAAGAGAGCTGGTTAGTACTTTCAGGATTTTCTTCTTCCTGAAAAATTGCTTTTAAACAAAAATGGTTAGATAGGAGCATGTATATTTGGGTAAACCTGTTCTGAAATACAGCCAGGTTTTCCATCTAAAATCTGGCTTGTTTCCTAGAAGTTTGTTTTGGAGGTTTCTGAGGCCTAGAAAAAGCTACTGAAACTTTTGCCTAAGGAGACCAAGCATTGTAAGGGCTGCATAGGCAGCAATGATATTTCTTTGTGTCCAAGAAGCCTCATTTACAATCTTTACAACTGGAGCCCAGAGCTTTTCAAGTCCTTAATGTGCAGCAAGACCCCGAAAACCCAGGAAGATGCAGAAGTAGCTCAAATGATCAGAAATTGTAAGCATCCCTTTTGTCACTGTTTTCTTTCTGTGGTTGTTTCCAGTTTACATATCCTGACAGACCTATAACTGTCATACAGCCAGATGTTCTGTTTTCTTCAATGTCGCTAAAGACATAGTTTACTATTTTCTTCTTTGTTGGGTAGAGTTCCTGTAGGTCAGGTTTTGCATGAAAGCTTTCAAAATTTTGAAATTTCCTTCAAAACAGATGTGCAAAATTGCATCACCAGGAATTTAGAATTTTGTCAGATTTTTTAATTTCACAGAATCAAAGAATCATTCAGGTTGGAAAAGACCCTTGGGATCATCGAGTCCAACCATCAGCCCTACTCTACAAAGTTCTCCCCTACTCCATATCCCCCAACATCTCATCTAAACGACCCTTAAACACATCCAGGGATGGTGACTCCACCACCTCCCTGGGCAGCCTATTCCACTGTCTGACCACTCTTTCTGTGAAAATTTTTTCCTAATGTCCAGTCTAAACCTCCCCTGTTGCAGTTTAAAGCCATTCCCTCTTGTTCTGTCACTAATTACCTGTGAGAAGAGACCAGCACCAACCTCTCTACAATGTCCTTTCAGGTAGTTGTAGAGAGTGATGAGGTCTCCCCTCAGCCTTCTCCTCCTCAAACTAAACAGTCCCAGCTCCTTCAATCTCTCCTCGTAGGATTTATTCTCCAGGCCCTTCACCAGCTTTGTTGCCCTCCTCTGCACTCGCTCCAGCACCTCGATATCTCTCTCGTATTGAGGTGCCCAAAACTGGACACAATACTCCAGGTGTGGCCTCACCAGTGCAGAGTACAGGGGGACTATCACCTCCCTACTTCTGCTGGTCACACTATTTCTAATACAAGCCAGGATGCTGTTGGCTTTCTTGGCCACCTGGGCACACTGCCGGCTCATGTTCAGCTGCTTGTTAATTAGAACCCCCAGATCCTTCTCTTCCAGACAGCTCTCCAGCCACACCTCCCCAAGCCTGTAGCGATGCATGGCGTTGTTGTGGCCCAAGTGCAGGACCTGGCACTTGGCCTTGTTGAAGCTCATCCCGTTAACATTGGCCCACCAATCCAATCTATCCAAGTCTCTCTGTAGAGCCTCCCTATCTTCATGCAGATCGACACTCCCGCTTAACTTGGTGTCATCTGTGAACTTACTGATGATACACTCTATGTCCTTATCAAGATCATCAATAAAGTTGTTAAACAGAAATGGTCCCAACACCGAGCCCTGAGGAACACCACTTGTGACCGGCTGCCAGCTGGTTTTAACTCCATTGACCACCACTCTCTGGGACCGTCCATCCAGCCAGTGCTTGACCCAGCAGACCATTTGCTCATCCAGGCCATGGGCAGCCAGTTTTTCTATGAGAATTCTATGGGGAACTGTGTCAAATGCTTTAGGAAAATCCAGGTAGATAAGATCCACAGCCTTTCCCTCATCCAATAGTCGGGTCATTTTGTCATAGAAAGAGATCAGGTTTGTCAGGCAGGACCTGCCTTTCATAAACCCATGCTGACTGGGCCTGATCCCCTGGTTGTCCATTATATGACTTTTAATGGCACTCAAGATGATCTGCTCCATGACCTTCCCTGGCACTGAGGTCAAACTGACAGGTCTATAGTTTCCTGGATCGTCCTTTCTGCCTCTCTTGTAGATGGGTGTCACATTTGCCACCCTCCAGTCCAATGGGACCTCCCCAGTTAGCCATGACTTCAGGTAAATCATAGAAAGCAGCTTGGCGAGCACATCTGCCAACTCTTTCAACACCCTTGGGTGTAACCCATCTGGTCCCACCGACTTGTGTGCATCCAAGTGGTGTAGCAGGTCTCTGACCACTTCCTCTTTAATTGTGATGACCTCATTCTGCTTCCCCTCCCCATCTCCTATTTCATTTGAAGCTGATGGAAAATGTGCTAAGAAAGGTAATGTATTCCATTTTTAATGGGTTAAAAATTGATCTTACTGGCTTCATAACCCTGTTAAAACTGTAACAGTATTGTTGTACAGCTTAAAGTTCCTTGGTTATACAATTGGTATATTATAAATATTGGAAGTGTGTTATGATTTGTTGCAAAGGTCCTTTACATAACCATGAAGTCCTAAATATACCTAGGCTATGGAAGTTCTCATTTATTAAGCTTTCTGTTGATATTCACCTGCTAGTGAATATTTGCCTGTAATTTACTTTCAGTCTGAGGAGTGATGATGAGTCCTGAGAAGTTCCCCTGGAAATACTGTCCTCCGATGCTTAGGGAGTGAACTCTCCCTTCAGTTTTGCATGGAAGTTGTTGCCTGTCATAGATGGAGGTACAAATTTATGTTGCTTATTTGCTCCAAGAATCTCGTATTAGTAAGTACAGCAAACTGGACCCACAGGAAATGTAAACAGCAGTAGGGCAAATGCAAAGCCATATTCTCCTATCTGGCTTCTCATAAATATGAGGTCATTGTTACTTACATTCTTGTTAGGTTTCCTGTGTGCTTTTTCATGTTGTTGACCTTGAGAGTTTGCAAGGACTTTACTTGACACATTTCCTCAGTATTAACTTGATTTCCATTTCTCTCTCTCCCTCTCACCCTCCATATGTCTTTTATTCAGTGAATTGGGCATGAATCATTAAAATAGAACTACAATGGTTAATATGATTTTTATGCATTTTGGTAGAAATTTCATCTGAAACTATGAAGCAGATGAGCACAAATTTTGTTATCATTTATACCAGTGCAACAGAGAGGACCAATTAAGCTATCTCCCTGAGTTCCCAGCAGAATTACTGGAAAGAGATTGAGAGCAGGACCCTAGTTTAACTGGTCTCCATGCCCCCTGAAGGAAACTATTTCTCTCCACCACAAAGAAGTTAAGATTGACTTTGTGAATGCCTCAATCTTACTTTATGTGTTGCAGCTTCAGAGTGCTGGAACTGGTCCAGTCCAGTGGGCACTCCCTGGACTTCTCCAAATACCACCCACTTCCCAGCAGAAGAGCAAAGAACTGAGCAATCCTTCCACCTGTTAAAACATATGGACAGTATAGCAGGGATTCCCAGCTGGCCAAATCTGACCCTTTCTAAGCTGCTTTGTACAAGCAGACCAATCTGGTGGGCTCAGAGCATACCATGAAAGGAGAGTCATTCTTTTAGCTTTTCCTACATTTTCCATGGCTCCTGGAATTTCACAGCCTAGGATCTGGGATTCCTAATGGTGTTTTTCAAGCTTATTTCAAAGAAAATTAAACCTTCTGAGATTATTGTTATGATAACTTGGTTTTGTGGTGTTATAATTTGTCCACACTTAAAAATGTATTTCCTTATATTATAAAACATATTGCTACATGATGAAAGGGAGTTCAGTGACCCTGAAGAGCAGCTGATCATATGGTTTTCAAAACACAACTTGAAAACTGTGCAGAAACATTTCAAGGTCTGTTTCCAGTTTGTTTAGCAAGCAATTGCTTATTGTATTAGGAAATTTCCACCACAGTAGCAGAGGATGCCAGGCAAACAGTTGGATGGCTTAATCTGAAGGAGCAGTAGCAGCTGTATGGCAATAACAGTATGTATGGCACCATGGACATTTTACTGCTTATCTGCAATAGTGTTGTCAGTAAACCTATAGTACCCAGGAGCACCGAGTCTAGTGATGTGCAGACAATGGAGTTTTTCTCACATGGTCAGTAATAAAGTGCCTAGAGATAAAATTCCCATGTAAGAGAAGATATGCCGCTACCAGAACTGTAGATCTGATAACTCATGGCAATTTGTATTCTCATCTTCAGCAAGAAGACCATAACTGTCTCTACTCCCAAATCATTTATTTAAATACCTACAAATTCCTAGTGGACAATTAAACTTGCAAATAAATCCACAATCCTCTCTGTATTTATTAATAACATTCTTTCTGTATTTTTTTTAATATATTATGTATGTACAAATAATTAGCTAGAATTCTGCTCAGGACTAGTGAAAAGGACCTAGTGAGTCACCATTTTAAATCACATCTTCTATGAGGTGATGTAATACTGCAGAACAATTGAGGCAGCTCTGGGGCAAAATTCTTGATAGACATCAATTTTAGATTTTGAACAGGGCAGTTACTTTAGGCCCCTCAGGATCCCCTCTGGGTTTGCACACTGGCTATAGGGGTAAATCACCCTATGTATCTACTGTGCTACTAATGGAGGACAGACCCTAACCACTAATTTCAACCTACATCCTCCAGAAGTCTAATACTTTAGACTTCTTGCTTAGCTTCATCAAAGAGATCCTGTCACTTCCTTTGTCATATAAATCTAACTGAGGTCTCCAGTGTTTACATACTGCTAAGCAAAGAAAGCAAGCAAAGGAATCTGAACATACATCTTCAGACAATCAGATAATATGAAATCTGATGGATTATGGAAAATAGTACTTGTGAAAGACATGGGAAGATAAGGAAATTTTCTCTGGAAAAAAAGAAAGACAAGAACATTGAGTAATATCTTTGTCAATAGCTACTGGGCACATAACAAATTAAGAGAGTCTGCTTGCAGTTTAAGATCAGCCCTGAGAATTTAAATGAGTTTTGCTCAGGAAATGTGAACCTGCTTGAAAATGTTTTCAGTTTTTAAATTCACAGATGAAAAATTTGCACTGAACAGAGTGCTTGCCCACTCTGGAGTTAGAGGCATCTGGGTCTCTAAGTGTGTTGCATGCTAGCGCTTCCGAGGTCTGGGATACAGTTACGACTACCTTAGAAAAATATGAAGGGCAGAGTGTTTATGACCCTCCCTCGTGCATCTTTTCAAACGTACATGCTGCATATCCAGTTGTCATTCAATCAACCCTCTCTTGAAATGAAAAGCTGGGAGGGATCAGCAAGCAAGTTCAAGGGGAACTCAAGGGGAGAGGAGAACAAAAGCCAAGCTCAGTGCAATGTCAAACACGGCAAAAGTTCTGCCTTCAGCTACGTACTAGAGGGTAGTGGTGACAGAGGTACTGGCTCCTTGCTGCCTTGGTGGGGGTCCTGCTACCCTCTGTTGCATCCCAGCTTTCCCTGAACACACACCGTGGGCTGAAGCCCAGCTGTGGGGTCCCACCAGCCCAAGCCAATGCTCAGTGGATGGCATGACAGGCCAATTTAATTCATTAAAATTGCAGAAAACAAATCTAGCAAAAAAAACAACTAACCACAAAACATTTGGTTTTTTGCAAGGTTAGTAGATTGACCCAGCTTACTGTGTGATCAGATGAGTATCAGAGTGACGCAAAGGAGGAAAAGATCAAGCAGCTGGGAGCAGAGGCAAGGGGAGGAAGGAATAGAGTAGGCTGGAGAGGGACTGACACCTCCTGCTTTCACTGGAAGCAAACCCTTAGTTTAGTTTAGCTGTAACGTGACACTGCACCCTGGGTATATATACCCTGACTAAGTGTCATTGCTACGTGAGGACAGTGCTCAAGGCACCTCTTGAAGTGAATGAACAAGTCTCATAAGACCAGTTTTTCAGGCCCTCTGCTGATTCAAACGGGCATCACTGCACCAAATTCTATTTATAGGGGATTTATAGAGCCATGTTTTTAAATTCATACCCAGCACAGTGAGAACTGAAAAGGACTATCAGAAAGGAGGGTACAGAAGGAGAAGATCATTGTCATTCTCTGCACACCTAGACAGGAGTCATGGCCCTGTGTCTGAGAAATCCCCTTCTAGAAAAAAGTACATGTATTTGGGAATAATTTTTTGCTGATATAGTGTGGGAAACCCTTGCTGTATGTCCAATTGGAGTTCAACAGAAATTGTCAAAATCTGAACACACACTGTGCCTAAGGATAATGATATCAGATCACGATCGTCCTTTCTGTTATTCCTTTTCAAATCAGTAGACAAAGTAAAGGCTGGAGCCTGCAAACAGTGAAGTCAATGTGAAGTCTGTCCCTGCCAGGTTTACAAGATCAGCCCATATGTCTCACAGGATGGGAAATGGTAACATCGTGATGATGCCACAGGTAAGAAATCTGAAATGTAAATCTGGTGGCATAGGCTGATTTTGACACAACCCACAGGATCACTGTAGTTGGTGATGCTAAATGTATTTCCTCTTCATAATCCATTTGAAAACTTCATTTTCTTTCGAAAGAGAAAGAAAGTACAGAGGGCTGGGGGAAGGACCAAGTTACATGACTGTAGTATGCTTGTTAAAAATTAAGGGGTTTGCATGTTTTAATATAGTTCTATGATCAAGAAAATAGTTATACCAGTGAGTTTTACTTACACAAAATATTTATTAAAAACTGCAAATGTACTAAATATTTCTGAATGTAAAAACATGACATTTGTTTTCTGGTCTATACCTAATCTGACAAACCCTTGACTGAACACTAACAGCGTCCATTGACTGAAAATCTGAATACATGCAGTAACAAAATAAACCTCTGATTTGTCCATTTCTTTATACTATGAACAGGTGCTGGGGGTTAGATCCTCAAAAGGACAAAGGGGCCACAGCATCAGGCGTTGCAATGCCCAGCCTGTATGGGCCCTGCATTGTAGTGATTGATTAGGCTCCAGGTTTACATGGCACATGGAAGAGGTAAGCCAGTAAAAATGGAATAACCTGCTGCCAACAAGCAGGGTAGGAGATGTGTAAACTGTCTGGCAGCAAATGCTGTTCTTAATCAATATTCATTGACCCATAGGAAATTACAGTAACTTGGTAATACAGTGTCTGGGAAGTCAGCTGAGGTCTGTGTGCTAAGTAACAGCTATTTTACATGGACACTTATAACACTGGTAGATGCTGAAGGTCTCCACTCCGCTGCATACCCACCAGCCTGGAAGACCTGAGAAGCAGAAGTGCAGCCTGCAGTCTGTCCCAGGTGGGATGGAGGGACTCCTGTCACTGACTCTCAAGCAAATTCCTTCATATATTGCATTACTTACTTTGAAAACATTGGATCATTTCATTTTTTTATTTATGTTAGTCTGGTTTTCTATATTGAAGATTAATCACAACTTGTCAGTGTAACCTGGAGGAACTCAAATGCAGCATTTTCCAAACTCACATTTCATGATCCTGTGTTAGCAATGACCCAAGAACATCCCAGCCATTTCCCTGTCTGCTTTACTGCTTTGGTGCTAATGCCCACCTTCTATATATTATCTAACAACTTCTACATGACACAGTGCTTGATTTGTGACCTCTTCTTAGATGAGATCTATCACATTTCCTTTGTTTATAAAATCTATTACCTGATCAAAGTAAGATACAAGGCTTTTCTACTGTGATGATCCTGGAAAATCCATATTGCATCGTATTACATTTTCTGTTTACTCAAATGTCTTTAATTATTAACATCTGTCTATTTATTCTAGTAGTCTTGTGTAACCTTAAGATCATGCTACAATTTGTTCAGGTATTCAATTTAATTTTTTATTTTTTTCTGAAATACTGTACGTACTGCTTTCCAACCAGGCAGTAACCATGTGGGTTTATTTAAAATACCTGCTGTTTCATTTATTAGTTCTTCAGAACTATAAGAGAAATTATTGGATCCCTTCATCAAAAGAGTGTTAACTATTTGAGTAAATACTTTCATCATGTTTTGGGCAATCTGCTCTCTAAATCCTCATCCTCACTGCCAGTCTTGTCTTTGCCCCTACTTTCTACATTATTGTTTTTATTGAAATATTCTGGCTGGCATAGTAGAACATAACTAAGCGCTGCCTCTAATAGCAGGGTTTTTTTCCATTCAGTACCTGGGAATTCCAGAGTGCCCCATAGTGACATGAGGCTTCTCCTGGGAATTCTGTTAGTATTTTTCTCTAATAATATTCTAAATGTCTCTATCCATATTCAGACTCAGCTGTGGATATTTATAGCAGAGTCTGATTCCCATTGCTGTGCAGGAGAAGGGTTTTTTTCATCTTGCTCTTTTCCTCACTTCCCCCTAAAAATATTTAGACTCAATAAAATTCTACATTATACTTTATCTCTCTTTGTTTCTTTACAAACTTTTACATAATGACTTTAAGCAAAGTCACAAAATTGGTGTTATATTACAAATAAAAATCAAACTAGCACAGGTACAAACTAGCACTACGCAATACATTTACTACACCTTAACTGAAATAATAGTTGCATAAATGGTGTGACAGTTTTTCTCTGATGTTTCCATGAGTTCATCAGTGAAAGTTGGAGAGATCTGCGAGTGCTCTATTTCTTTTAAAATTGGGCTTCAAATCTCCTTGTTTCTCCATCACTGAGTCATTGTTCTGTTAACACCCAGTCTTGAGCCAAAATCCAGTCAGTAGCATCATAAGCTCATTTTGATTCACAAATTAACTGGTAAATTGGGTTCTTTCAAGTAATACTTGTGCATGGCATTCCCTTTGTCTCTGAAATGCAAAACTGACTGTCCCATCACATTATCCCACAATGTGAACAGAAGTGGAGAAGCCATCAGGAACATTCAGCTTTGAAATGTATTCACTGTTTCTGAGGGGAAAATCAGCAACAAATCTAGATTGGTCTTTCTCAACCATTCATTCAGTATTAAAACCATGGTCCTATCCATGCCTAAATGTCAGAGACAGAAACTAATGAACACACGAATAAATTGCAAAACCACACACTTTATTTTATGCTCTCCTACAGCACCATTTTGAATTAGAAGCAGACTTTAAACCATTAACCTATTTCATTTTGTAAAGATAGTTCTATAACACACAGAAAACATTAAGGAGATATTTCTTAAATTTTTAAAATTAATTTCCAAGCTAATATGAAAGTTATTACTCGAAGCTTAATATTATCATATGCACCTGTAAAGGTTGGTCAATTACAAGTTACCCATAAACCCTTTTTTGTTATTTTAACATCATAAATAGTAATCTGGCATTAAATATTTGTGATCTGGGCCAGTAACCTTTTTCAGTCTCACAGGACTTTTTTTAATTAAACTATATCTTTGTCCCATGTCTATAATCCTCTCTTTGACATTTTATATACAAGACACCTTGCTGCAAAAAGGTCAAGCAGTACAGTTATAAATGGAAAAGAGATTAAAAGTATTCTCAAGCCACAGTGATCTAAAAGAGAGTTAAATATGGAGTGTTCTTCACAGGCTTCGTTAGATGAGTTAAGAGGAAACCCTGTTGGCAGATTTTTATTATAAGAGCAGCAAAGCAAATGAAAATTATTTGACAAAAAAATGAATAATGCACAATTTTAATTTGCATATTGGAATAATTATCTCTAAAAGAACCCTATAGGGTTTTGTCTCCATAAAACTTTTATGTAGACCATTGCCAAATGCAGCTTATGTGTTTATATAATTTTTCCTTCTAACACAGTTTCATTATAAAAATAAAACCCCCAAACAACTACAGTAACATCTTGCTACAGTTAATTACATCTTTTTTTTTTTTTTTTTCCCTGCAAAAGAAACATGATGGAAATAAAGCACTCCTTCCTGAAAAGTCTGTGAGAAATTCAAGAATGGGGAATGGCATAAGATATTGCAGGAGCTGGTGTAAGTCAGAGAAGGGTAGTTTTAAAGTAGTGTAACTAAACATATCCGCAGTACAAGTGAGTGGCTTCTTTATTTTCATCAGAACATTAAGCAGAAATTGAAGGAACATTTTTCCCTAATATTCTCCAGCTGGCATATTATGACCTCAACTTGCTCACTCTATGCCACACTGGAATAGCTTTAATGGTGTACATGGGTACAACTAAACAATACATTACTTCTAATGTCTTAAGTAACCTAGCAAAGCATGGTACCCAATTGCTGAAATGCTGTTGTGTATCTTTCAGAGTCTACTTTGTTACCCCCAAGAGGCCAAACCCCGATCTGGAAACTCTTTACTGCTAATTTCTTTCTATCAATTTTATGTAGTCCAGTGAAAGAAGGATGTTTCTTCTAAGTCTGTGTCATCAGAGTGCCTGTTTTGTAGATGCAAATGCTGGACACATCATGGTTTGCAATGACCCCTAGTTTTCCATTTCACTTTTGGATGATCTGTTAGTATGTGTGTTTTCAAATGGTCCATTGACTGACTTAGATAAAAAAAGAGGGTTTTTACACTATCTGCTTAAGGCTATCTGAGGCATGTAACTGAGGGGTGATGCAGAGGACCTAAGTTTAGGAGCTGAGTTCCCTGTAGTCTCTCTTCACAGACAGCTATTCAGTATGCCTAAATTTGCATAGTGAGTGAGGATACAAAAAAGATCCCAGTGTAGACATAGTATTTGTGGGGACAGCAAAACCAGAGTCAGTATACTTATATTACAGGCTTAAATTTACATCAGAGTACTACTATTCAAAATCTTAGATATGAGCTTCAATCCTGTTGTTTCTTTCTTCCTTTCTGCCACTTTAATCTTTGTCTGTCCAAATAAAAGGTTACTTACTGTTTCCAATTTCTTTCAGCTGTTCGGAGATTGCATAAAGCAACCAAACTCTTGGTATCCAACAAATCCAGCTCCTGTCCAAAGAAACTAGACACCCTGTTTGTAGAACGTCATATCTGACAGGGCTAGATTAGCAGCTCTGAGCCTGTTGACTCAGTCTTATTAGATCTGTGTGTTAATGAAATAAACAGTTGAAAGAGAATCCTTAGCAATTTATAAGCTAAAAACTTGCCAGTAGTGCAAAGGCAAAATATAACAAATGTGAAGCTCAACTACACATTATTGTGCAGAAGCAGTGTGATAAATTAGACACCCTCCCCACATGCACATAACTTTGTTACACATGTGAAGACCTATCTGCTTACTTGTGTACAGTTTTCCGTTGTCTTTTCAGCTGTTCAGAATAAAATCAAGCTTGTGATGGTCACAATCCACATACCTCTGAGGCAGCTCTTGCTAGATGAGGGAGCTCCATTACAAAGGGTGCACTGCAGAGCTTGGGCTTTGGGCTTGGCATGCTGTGAGACTCCCTATCTCATCTCTCTATCTCTTACATGCTCTGGCACTCCTATGACTCAGGATTTTTGGCACCTTTCATAAAGCACCATACATGAGAAACATGTAAGAGGAAAACAAATGCCATTAATTATTTTTGTATTACTTACTTAAAGTACATTTCCACTGGAAAAGAGAACTCTAACTGTATTTTAAGCACATTCTCAACATTGCAATGGTCCAGAATTGCTTTAAGATCAACAAATCCATCCACCTGAGAATAGGGTTATATATATTACACTTCAGTTAACCTAAAAGCAACCTGGCACAAAAAGTCTCATTTTTACCATTCTTCCAGTCTTCTCCCTTTGTGCTGGCTTTGGCACTTGCCCATCTCCAAAGTAAACTGGTTCAGCTCACTAAACTGGCAGAAAAATGTTTGGTTACTTAGTCATCATTATTCATCTCTTTGCAAATGTTAGTTTTCTGCTGATTTAGCTCCCTAAATCTGTTTTCAATGAGATCAGATAAGTCCCAGAGACAGTGCCAGGAAGTAGCAGAACCATATGACTGGGACCAGGGAGGAAGGGGGCATGGCCTGCTAATGTAGTGGCTCAATAGTGACACAAGCTTTTCCCTCTGGCTCTCTTCTGCCCATGGTGATTCTCATGTGATGTGTGGCTTACCTTGGCACTTCAAGGCTGCATTCTTTCTCATTGTCCTTGCAGATGGTATAGTTAAAGAACAAGAAACATAATCATGTTTTGATCACTTTCTGGTTGTCCGAGTGTTCATAGAATCAGTGAGCCTAAAATTTGTCCCAAGAACCTATGGCATTGCACTTCTGCCTCAATTTCTGTAACCATGCCAAATATGTCTGGGTTTCTTTCTGGACATATCTTTGGCAATACTGTGAGTAGCAACACTATATTTATAAGAAGTGAGACAACATCAAACATCAAAATTATATGAAGTGTCATTTGCTAGTTTCTGTGAAAATGCTGAAATGATGTTTTAGGAAAACTACATTATTTCAGTATTCACTGAGTAGTGAATAGCAGTCACTATTCAGTTGACTAAACAAAGTTCGTGTTGGCATTTCCAATGCATAAGGAGTCCCACCTGGCCTCCAGTTTCCACCATTCCTAAAGGTCTTAGGACTGTGTCACATCTGCCAGTCCCATGTGGATATTTCAGATAACTCCAAGGGTATCTCAAATCACCGTGTTTTGGCAACTGATTCAAATCCCATGGTCTATCACTGAGATTTAGGTACTCAGGTCTTGTGTGAACAGCTACATGTAGATGTCTACATCCAGGTATCTTAATCTCAGACTGAATCCCATTCTGAAAACTCAGTTTGTTTCTTAAATATAGGTGTCAAGTGCCATTTTAGAGGTTCCAGAGTATCTCAGATATCTGCATGGGAGTGCCAGATAAAGCATAGGATATATGAAAGACATCTGTGCCCTCTTGAAATGACAGCTGGAGTCAGAGGATCTCTGAGATGGTGCTAGATCTTTTATTTAGACAAGTGAATTGAGTCCTGAGCTGTCCAGATTCACAAGTAGGCTCTCTGAAATGAATTGTCCCAAAATATATCAGCCTAAACACTTTTCACAAGGTATTTTTTTGTCTGGGGCCCTTTTCTTCAATTAAATAATTTGGTCATCTCTTCTCCTAGCTCCATGCCCACACATGGGTGAATACCCAGACTTTTCCCATCTGCTTCTAACTCCTGCAGCCCCAGCATACAGTCACTCATCTCCCTTTACAGGTGTATGCTGCTCAAGGCATATCTACCTCTTGGTGGGCTGTGGACAGGGAGCTGGCAGGAAAACACCTTCACACTTCAAGCTCCAGCAAATCTGTCCCGTCCCCAGCATTTCTTGCTTGTGGTCCCTCAGAGGAAAAGTTCTGTTTTCATATGGCTTCAAAAGAAGACATGGAGAAAATGCAAGGAAAAGGGAAAGACATAGGCCAGCTGACATATTCATAATGGCTTCAAACATATACTGCACACCCCCCTGGGGTTGTCCACCTTGACAGTTGAGAATCAGCAATTAAGAACCAGAAATGTAGAAACACCGCAGGAAGGGTAATAGGGAAACAAAGAGTATATTAGTTTCTTAATCACTGCTGTCTCTTATTTGAAATTAAGGAATGCATGAAACTGCATATATATTTTTCCCTCCATGGAGTTCAAACTATATTGCTTATGTGATAAAAATTATTTTCCCATAATAATTTACTTTCCCATTCACATCAATATTCATACCCTAGTGTATGGCTTTAAACAGATTTTTCCATTGCATCTGTCCACAGAGCAAACAAATCTTTATGCATGTTCTTCAATTAACATTACTTGGAGCAGACTCCATTAACATGTAAATGAAAAAGTCACTCTGGACTGGCCTACAATGCCCTAGAAAGTTTCACTGGCCTATTTGGTTGCAGTTATGAAGAAATCATACCTTTAACAAACACAGCTAAACTGCCAAAAGCCCTAATATGGTATGGTTACATTAAGAACTAATTTAATTTACTATTGTCTCCCCTCTTGGAAAGTAGCAACATTTAATTAGTTATATAACTCTGACAAAACTTTAAAACATAGTTATCTATGTTTTGCTAGCTCAGCAACAAAAGGAATAGTCCATAAATGTAACAAAGCCACAATTTTTCTTTTTAAAGTTTACCAAAAGATATATAGGTTCACTTCAAGCCATCACTGAGGTTGTTAAGATGTCAAAGCTATATTGCTCTACCCTCATTGTTGTTGATAATCAGTGAAAACTATAGTTACTGTTTAGCTAAACACTATTCCAGACCTTAACTGCGATTACAGTAAGCAAGTTAGCACCTGCCAAAACTTACAGTTCTGCTAATGAAAAAATTCACACAAAGTGCTGGATTTAGCTGCAAACCACTTTTCAGCATCAATCTACTTCTTTCACAGGTGATCATAGGCTATGAGAGATCTTGGGATGCAAAATTTTTTGTGAAATATTTTCCATCTAGTAATTCATTGTGTATAGCTTTGCATATTATCCCTAATGATTTAATGTGCCACAGAATAAGCCTATCTCCATTATTCATCATGATTTTCACAATCTTTCTTTCTGCAACATTCTGCAACAATTTAATCACTAGCAAAGTAAATATCCTCCCAAATAGTTATTTCTTTCATGAAAGAAAGGCCAGAGTCAAAGAGCCTTCAGTTAATTGCAGTAGTGAGGTAAAATGTAAGAACATCCCGGATATTTGGCTTGAAGACATTCCCTGGTATGTTTGCCTTCTTTTTTTGAGACAAACCTATTTCTACACACCAAAAGGTAGTCTATGCCCTCCTTCACTGTTTTTGTTCCTGCAGGTTGCAGTTTATTTTTAAAAGCTGAGCTTGCAGCTCTGGGGCAGCTGTGCTGGCCTCCTGTGCAGCACGTCCCACTGGACGTGCTGAGGAGTGAGTTCTCCAGACACACACGTGTCCCACAGCTCAGGGGTCCACCTGGGAAATGATGGTCTCTCCCAAAGATTGCTGCAGGTATTTCTGATGGATTTTTTTTAAGTAATACAGTTCTCCTGGCCCCTGCAAAATAAGAATTTACCTGGAAAAATTGACCATTCTTCCCGCAGACCAGTTGTGAATTTACAGTATGTTAATTCTTGAGTCGCTCAGACAGGGTCTCTGATGAGTACTCACAAACCATATCCCATCCACCAAGCAGTTTTTGATAGATGATAGAATTCTTTTTCTCAGCCTGCTGTCATTAGTATTTGGCAACACTCTTTAGCAAGGGACATTGTCGGAAGCATTTTGGAAGTCAGGGTAAATTATATCTACTTGTATTCCTAATACTAAACCTCTGTGGCTTCCTTCCTGGATTTCTGTAAAGGCGGAAAAATTAAAATTACAACCAGAGAAGCTGTGAAGATTTTAAAAAGTATCATATATCTATAGCAATAATACCTATGTAGTTTTAAAAAGGTCCTTTAATGACTGGTTATGGAAATGGTTTTGGACAATTTCAGTGGTACTAAAGCACTGTTCTTTTTTCTATAATTCTCAAGGTCATCCTTTGTCCTTTCTGTCTTTAAATAAAAATCAATCTTTGGGAATGGCTTGTGCTATTAGAGCTATATTATGTATTTTAGTTAGTAGTTCAGCTACTTTTTGTTTTTCCCTTTTAAAACTCTCAGATGAATACTATCCAGCCCCAGGGATTTTGTACCATTAACTTTATCTAGTTGCTCTAATGCCTCATCTTCAGAGGCCACTCTCTCTGACAATGCCTCAGCTGTAAAAATTAACCTTGAGTTAGAAGTGTCTGCCTCATCCTCATTAGTGAAGACTGATTACAAAGAATTATGTAATTTCTCCACAATCTCTTCATCCTTTTTAATTACAACTTTAGTGGTCCAGTTGACCTAGACGCTTATTTAGTGTGTTCTTCTTGGTACAGTTAAAGAATTTCTTACTGTTGGTTTTAATGCATTTTGACTATTAGCCTTTTTAAAAAACTTTTCATTGAAAATTATCATTCAATCTATAAAAAAATTATTTTTTCCTCATGAGAAGTCTAACTGCTTATAACAAGAGTAGCATCTGTTTTTCCTTTGCATGACTTTAAGAGGAGTGTTAAGCCTGCAACCCAGCAGATACTAAGGGACGTTGCCCACCTTGACGTCTATTATTCATGTCACTAGCAGCAAGAATTTTGGGAGCTGCAAACACAAACACCACTTGGAGGAAAGGGATCCTTTCTGTCCACACCATCCAGCAAGATGCAGCAACATGAGGAAATACATGCTGGATCCCACCTGGATCCAGGTATGACCTGCAGGTTATTCTATAAAAGTCTCCTTTGTCTAAGTGCACAAGACATGTCTCCATTTGGTTAAGCTTCCTCTCTTCCCTTTCTTGATTAAATTTTTTGTACAGCTTAGGAATCAACATTTTTCTCTTGAGTTTGTGTATTATCATTGAAGAGAAAAACTTTTACTGCATTTGGTCATTTAAATCCTTTACCAGAAGAGATGATCTGAGTCATATCTGTACAGACCCTGTCACATCTTCATGTCTGATAGGTTTTTAGAGAGAAATTCTGCATTGTTAATAGAGGTTGCATAAGGGGAGCAAAAAAACATCTTTCATCTACACCTAACTATCTCAGGGTACCCTGAATAAAGATGTCTTTTTTTATTTTCTGCATGAAATTGTATCTTACCCAGGATTTCTGAGAAATCTACTTTTTCAAGCCGTTGCTTCTTCATGACAATTGCACACCATTGAATAAGGTTTCATAATAGTTTATAATACCTCTTAACTGAGCTATATAATTATATAGTTTCAGGTATTCCAATACTTTCCATTTTAGAAAGTAGAATGCTGAGACGTTCACTTTTACTCATATTTCCAGAAGTAACTGCTTGTCATGTCTCTAAACACAGACACATAACACACATAATAGAAGAAGAAATGTTGGCACTAGTACCTACTCTACCCATTCAAGAAAATTTCATCCCTACATATTCTGAAAGGGATTTTGTTATTTAAAAATAGGTGCATATAACTATATTCTTTTTTTCTTGAAATGTTTCATACAGTCTTCCTCCATGTATTTTTAATACTCAAATTTACTTTCCCAGGAATCCAGATTTGTACATTTCTGATTTATCCTAAAGAATTAAATATCCAGGAACTAAACTGAATTTTCATATTTAGAAATTTGCTTTTAGGAAGAAAACTCAGTCTTGAAGAAATTGAAGCATATCTACTGCAGAGAAAACTGTATTCTATTCTGACTTTGATCTGTCCTAGTTGATAGTCTTTTCTATTATTGCATTATTCTCTGTATATCTGTATTTAACCTCATATTAATCACACTGTATCTCTATTCCTTAATGTTTAGTAAACTGTTGTTTGTAATACGTATTGATCTCTTTGTTTGGCTTTTAGGTGTTCTCCTGCTTTATACTAACCATCTAAAGATTTACTGGCGCATAAGGAAGAGTATGACTCTACACGCTGACTGGGGTTTTGCCTGGGAGTGGATATTTCTGTACAAGTCTGTGTCGCAGTTCAGCTGAGTATGGAAACCAAGAGGCAGTCCTTCTGCTCTTTCCCTTCCCTGGCCTAGAAATTCCATCCTCAACATAACAGCAGATTTCTACAAGTATGATACATACATTAACAAAGCAGTGTATTTTGCTGAAAAAAATCATTGCTGGTTCAAGTAATCCCTAGGTTTTCTTTGACTCTCTTTCATTGCTCATTTTTGGATTTGCAGGTTAGTAACAAAATGCCATGCAAGCATAAGCAAACCAATTTGGCTGAGGCAGTGCAGTTACTGATGCTGTCTAGCTGCATTTAGCAGGGGTGTACTGACAACAGCCAAACCATCTGATTGAGGGCTGGCAGGAGCACTGTTGGTTAGGATACCACATTTTACCCTGCAGCTCTTGATGTGGGTTTTTTTCTTTATACAATACAAATAACTTTCTTATACTGATATTTTAACTGTGTTTCAAGGTTGTTGGCAATTTTAAGAATACATTTTTGAGATAGTCAGGATCAATTCTTTTCATTTTAATCTTATCCAGGTTATTTGGTCTCTATTGTGTCACAAGAGGAGACATGTCTGTGTTTGGGATTTGAGTATTCATGCACTCTTACATATGAAGGCAGTTAACCTGTTAAAAGAAAACAGGTCAATGAAATTTTTAGTTTTATTTAAAAGCTGCAATCTTATTGATAGCTACTGAGATGCCAAGAAACTGAAGGCTAGACAGAAGCCATAGAGACTTGCAAAGGGACTTGACCTGAGCTCGTACCTTTGTGACTGCAGTTTCCACTGCTGATATATAGCACAGTAGCCCACTTCGAGGACTATTCTCATAATTCAGAACAATCTTCTGTAACATGGGAAAATGCTTTATGCTCCCCCTAAGGGTGAAGAGAGTATTGAATTTGGGTCTTCCACAGCCTCAACCAGTGCTCCATCAACCAGGCTGTTGCTTAAAGCAAAGACTGATAATTTTAAACAGAAGAGTGAGTCTGGCTCAGCTGCTAGAAGGAAAGTGTGTGGGTTTGACCTTGGCTAAATGCCAGGTACCCACCAAGTCGCTCTATCACTTTCTCCCCCTTCCGCCTTTTTTTCTTAACAGGGCAAAGAGGGGAAAGAAAATAAGATAGGGGAAAAAAAACCCCAAACAACCCTTGTGGGTAAAACAAAAGCAGTTTTAATACAAGCAAAGCGAAGCAAAGGTCCGCACGTGGAAGCAAAAAAAAGAAAACAGATTTATTCTCTACTTCCCATTAACAGGCGATGTCGGGCCTTCTCAGGAAGCAGGGCTCCAATACGCGTAGTGGTTGCCTTGGAGGACCAAGGGTGATCCCGCCCCCTTCCTCCTTTCTCCCAGCTTTATACTGAGCAGACGTCATATGGTATGGAATATCCCTTTGGTCAGTTCGGGTCAGCTGTCCTGGTTGTGTCCCCTCCCAAGATCTTGCCCACCCCGTCCCACTGTGGGGGGGGAAATGTCAGAAAGAGCCTTGGTGCTGTGTAAGCACTACTCAGCAGTAGCCACACCACCAGTGTGCTATCAACACCCTGCCAGCTTCCAACATAAAACACAGCACCATGAGGGCTGCTATAGGGGAAAACCAATTCCAGCTCAGCCAGACCCAGTACAGGGACCCACACTTCAGCAGGGAGTTAAAGACTGTGGTGGTGTTGTGGTTTGAGCTCAGAGGGCAACTGAGCACCATGCAATCACTCCTTCCCCCAGCACTGGGAAGAAGAAAATAAAGCAAAAGGCTCAGGAATCAAAATAAGGACAGGGAGGGATGACTCATCAATTACGGTCACAGGCAAAAGACAGACAGTCTCCTTAGGGGAAGAAAAAAAGAACATAAATTCGATTCAGACACTAATAACAGCAACACTTAACAGACAGAGTAGAACAGTGAGAAACATTACCACATGTTGAAAACACCTCCCACCCATTTCTTCTCAGGCTCAGTTCTGCTCCCAATTTCTTTACCTCCTCCTCCTCAGTGGCACAGGGGGCAGGGAATTGGGGGATGCAGTCAGCCCCTCTGTTCCTTCCTCCTTGGGGTGAGGGGAACTCCTTGCATTCTTCTCCTGCTCCAACATGGTGTCCCTCTCATGGGAGACAGTCCTCCATGAACTTTCTCTGATGTGAGTCCTTCCCATGGGCTGTAGCATTTCCTGGGCTGCTCCAATCCCTTCCACATGTTGCAATCCTCCCAGCACTGAACTACAACAGTGGGGGCTTCTTCTTCCCACAAAGTCCTGGCCTTCTTTGGGCGCAGTCACCTGCTCCAGTGCAGGGTCCTCCACAGGCCACAGGTCAGCATATGCTCCACTGTGGACCTCCACAGGTGGCAGGGCGGGCGGCCCTGCCATCTCACCATGGGCTGCAGGGGGAGTGCACTGGCGCACCTACTCCACTTCTCCTCCTTTCTTCCACTGATCTCGGTGTTCACATAGATGTCCTCCTCACAACTCCAACTCCTCTTCCCAGGTTCCCCTTCTTAAATACATTATCACAGAGGCATGGCCAGTATCACAAATTGTCTTGGCCTTGGCCAGAGGCAGGTCTGACTTGGAGCTGGGGGAGCTTCAAGAAGGTTCTCACAGGGGCCACCACTGTAGCGCCCTCACCTGCTACCAAAAACCCCCATCACACACACAAACCCAGCACAGGTGGCTGAGCTGTCTTTCCATGTCCCCAGGTGCAAGGACAGACACCAAGCATTTGAACTAGCCTCAGAGGCACCCAAAGCCTTCATGGGGCTAGCTCTTTTCTTGATTGGCTTCTCACTAAGAAGATGAAAATTTGAATTGATATCTTAGCCATCCTTTTAGACCATCAGTCTCAAATCTGTTGTTAGTTGGGGTCCAATTCTGCCACCTCTTTGAGCAGCACCTTAATGCACACGTAGAACCACTGAATTCAGTGTGACTAATTGTGCAGTAAAGTACTAATCAGGTTGAATAATGGCAGCAGAATAGGGCCCTCGGTAATAAGAATTAATCATACCAGATCTTTGAAACTGATTTTTTCATTGTACAGCTGAGCTGACAGAACAGATGAAAGCAAAAGAGACAATACTCAGGAGCATAGTTACTGATAAATAATTACAACAAGGACATTATAATTATTTAATTAAAATTTGTGCATGGGGAGAGATTATGAGTCTTTCAGCTTGCTGCCTCATTTAGATGATACTAGTCATTAACCAATTTTGCTGTAGTCAGCTACTAAATGTCCACACAGCCAGCCTTATTTTTTAAACCTCTTCAATCAGCAAAACTGGCTGCATGCACTGTGTAATGCTACTGAAGAATAAAGTGCCACACTTAGTAATATACTTAAAGGCAGTCTCAAGTTTTTAAAGGAAACTTGTACTTTAATTAACCAAGACCATCAAATAAATAGGAACAATAGAGTGTTCATCTCTGCTTCTGAAGTTATTAATTACCAAACCACACAGAGATCACTGTGGAGTTGACAATGCCCCTGTAATTTCCCCTACTGAAGTTATTTTGTTCCTTCCCTTAATATAATTTTCTACTGGCTTTTGTCTGAGTATATAAACATCACAGACATATAATGTATCAGAACTGTGGCATCTACACCACAATAAAAAACACATTTTCAAGATCACCTTCACCAGCAATTTCTTCACATCTACTAATTTTCTAGTTCAAGGCTGTCTTTAGGAACTTTTTCCCAGCATGTCTTTCTGCAGCTTGCCATCTGAATTTGCACCCTTAAAGCAGACATTTTGCAACCAGCTGTATCTTTCTGTTTTCCAACTGGCAGATATTTTATTTCTTCTTATGTTTTCCCTCAGTTTCCAGCTGGTAGGTATTCCAACACCTCTAATGTTTTCCCTCAGTTTTCAGCTTCCCATTGCCAAACAGATGGCATGTTCTCACATTTACACAACAAATCCTAATGTTCTTTCGTTTATACTAATACACAATAGGAGTGACACTTCTGCATCTTGAGAGTTCAGGCTATGTAAAATAGGTATTTGCAATGGAAAAAAATGAGGCCCACAAATATAAGGAGGTATGAGTATACAAAGCACACAGAATTTAGTGTGATTCACAGAATTTAACTTGAGTGAAAGAAAACAAGCACTTCAGAAATTAATGTATAACTATTGTAGAATAGTATCATCTTTCTGTGGGCTTTTTGAAACACCCTGTTGCATTTTATAGCATTACTTCAACACTTTCTCTTTTCCTTCTGTTCTAGCAGACTTTCCAATGAGGACTTACACACTCTGAAAATCCAGTAACGTTGGAGCAGAACCATCTAATTCTCTGGTGCAAAAGAGTGCTCAAGGTCCATGTGTGCATGTGTATTTTGGATTTTCAGGGGGAACAGTACATTCAGACCAAAACATTAGATGCCCTTAGCCATCTGACTGAGAAATTTTAGATGGGATCATCCCACATGTGCGACTTCAGCTTCCTGGGCTGAAAGCCTAAGATGCGGATGTAAAAAGCGAGAAAAAACGAGAATGTGAAAAACAAAAAATCCATTTAAATGTCATGGATCAGGGTCCTCTTAAAAATGCTTAACCAATAGGCATGAAATATAGCATTTTGACTCTAAAATGAGCAGGATGAGAAATAAAGCAAAAATCTCCTACAAACTTCAATGTCTGAATATTCAGCAGCAAAAATAGAAAAAAACCCAGACTTTCAAACTCATTCCCTCATCTGTAGTGCAATAATAATCACTCTGTGATAAACAACTATCAGAAACAATTGATAGCAATCAAGAATAATTATATTTATTTAATTGATATTGAAGTGATAAAACCTCTTCAGGTTTTTGCTGTGTTCTCAAATTATTTGTTGGTTAGGTTCCTTGCAATTCACATGAAGCCCCATTTCCCCTTTCCAGTCATGAAAAAAATTAGACTACCTATAAAAACCATTCATTAGAATAGATAGCAATGCCAAAATTTTTTCTTACCCTCTCTGCAGGGACAAAATGAGTTTTTATTGTACTCAGTGGTCCTCTAGAATAATGCATAAACCATATCCTTTAACAGTTTCAGTATTAGATGCAAGTGTTAAAGACAGCCCTCATTTACTCTGAGACCACTGTTTCTTCTCAAGAACTAACTGCACTTTATACCTTCTGAACCAACCAAAAAAGTCATGCCTAGTGTCCCCTGAAACAATTTTTTAATTAATTATTAATCATTTTAAATCAATACTTATTTCCATTTTAACATTTCCAACACAAATGATCAAACTTGAGAATTTACTCTATAAATAAGACCAGTTCTATTCTGAGGACCAGGCTGCTAAGGAAAAAGGGAGTTCTGTGGTTGTACAATCTGGCACATCTAAACTCAAGTTCATTCCATGACAACTTCACTCAATTTCTTGAACATCTTGTTTCATAACAGTAGAGGACTGAGTGCCAATAAATTACACTGTGATTTTTTTTTTTCCTGTCAAAATTTACCAGCTCCTTTGTATGTAAAGCTTTCCCACATAGCGGTCATTTTAAGGTGCATCTTAAATGAAGATTTTTGATTTATCCTCTCTGAACCATATAATTTATTTTCTGCTGAAATCTGTCTCTTTTTTTGCTAAGAATGAAGAGCTGTCAGCTATTTATAAAGGGAATTTATATATACTTTATAGCATAGCTTTTGATACCTGAACTAAATGGACTCTGTTTCAATGATGTTATCACACTCCACCTGGTCTTCTCATGAGTGATTTTCAATGTAGCTAGAACTCCTATGAGAGCAGTGAATGCACTGGTGTATGAACATGCATGGACAATTTTTGTCTGTGCAATCTAGCACTCTCTTTGGACATGGGCTTGTTTTGAAGGATATCATGGTCCAGTTGCAAAGGCTCTGTTTAAGATTCCCCTAGGGAAATGCTGAAGGATGGGGACAGTATTTCAGACTGTGCATTCATCATGTACTGAACCCTGTTGATGGAAGATGCCATTTGCCTTCAAAATGCACTTTTCTGAACCTTTTTCTAGATATATAAGCCCTTAAAAATTGAGATAAGTCTCGCTTTCAAAACACCATAGGAAACAATAGTGACACAAGCCTTTTTTTTTAATCCAGGCATTCATAATTTAAATTCACATCATGTCCTAAGGAAACACATATTAATCAAGCTATAACAGAGGGCAGCAGAACATTTTGAATCTGTCTGCATGGACTAGGTATATATTCTGGGAGCCAGAGAAAGTGTGACTTCATATGTGTGTGACTTGGTGGTTAGGACAGTAAGTGCCCAAGGACATTAGAAGCTGACATGAAGGATGGAGAAGACTGTTCTGATGACTGTTTTACCTAAAGCTATCCAACGATCCAATGGTTATGAAAGTGTCTTGGGAAACAAAGGGTCACATCCCCTTAGACAAAAATTGCATGTTTCCCACATCACAAATGGCTACAGAAACCACTGAATTTGGGAGGACCACATGAAGCAGGATTATTTCAGAGTCAAATTCATTAGATTTGATCTAACAGTGTCTAATAAACCATGCTCTGAAGATAAGGTGAATGGAGAATCGTTCTTGGGCAAGGTATGAGAGAGATGTCAGGCTGCATTGTACTGAGCTGTAGCTGGCCGTGGTCAGAAGCAAAACAGCAAACAAGAAATACTCCTGGAGAAACTGCTGATGCTTATGATTTTGACACCTCCCAGATATTGAGCAGGCTAGAGGATAAGGAGAAAGGGGACATAGAGTTTCATTTTGGCTTTAGATTTTTAATCCTACTGACAATTCTTTTTCTGATCTGGCCATTAAAAGCTTTGCCTTAAAGAGATGAATGTATGTATTAACATTGGTGAATAAATTGATCATAAAACAAACACACTGAAACCTCCTCTAGGAAAATTGTCACTCTTGCATAAGAAGCTGAGACAATCACAGAAGTAATCAGCCAGTGCTGCTGCCAGTAGGTCAATTGGCAGAGAAGTGTTTCAAAGAGTTTATTTTGATTCAGAAACATATCATGTCTAATTCAGGCTCACAAAGGCCATGAGTTATTTCTTTTTATAACAGACTAGCAGTGACAATGACAGGCTAGCATGTTGCTGCTGATGACACACTAATGACATACTGATGACATGCTGCCTCATGCACCAGTTTCCCAGCTATTCCAAACCTTTATGACTTACATGCCCAGAAGTCCTCTCCATTTTTACTGCAGTGAAATCACTCTTGTACACTCCAGTTTTATCGGTGTGTGTGTTTTAGTTCTCATGATTTCGAGTGCTTCTTATATGTAGATGAGGTTCAAATTTCTTTCCCAGTTTTCTCTGAGGACATTGTGCTTCAGAACCATTTCCTGCTCTTTATGTGAAGTATCTATTGGAATGCCTGAGAAATATGCTAAGATAAATAAAAATTATATTTTTAGGTTCAGATCCTACTCAGAGGTCTTTTTTCTTTGAGGTGAACTCCTAATTTATTTCCCGTTTCCCCGGCTGGCAGTCTAGACAACATGCCCATCCAAGTCAATCACATGCCAACAAGCCATCACTGCTGTGTGAACTAGTTCACGTCCTTTGCAACAGCAGTCATACAGCTTGTTGGAGACATAGATGATACCCAGAGAAGCATCATCCTGTAAGGATCCAATATGCAATGGTACAGGGTAGCTAAGAGCTGAGTAACCAAAAATTGGACTGTGTAACACCATGACCATATCAAGGTATGGCTGAGCAGAGCCAGGTCATGGACCACATTGAATTTGGCCCACTTCGTCTAAGCTACCTCCACCATATACAGCATAGACAAAGTTTTCGCATCCTGCTCGCACCCTGTGTGAGAAAAGTGTGGGACACTCTTCCCCTCTGGTTTATTGCATTCCTCAGATGGATTTGCTTCACAATATTGCTGATGCTCTGTTGTCTTATTTGAGAATACACAAGTGGCCAATGAGAGCACAGTCCTTTTGGGCATCAATCCAAAGCAATATCAAGCCTCCCGTTAGCTTCCCAGCTGGGAATGCCATGGTAATTAAAATTAGTCACACATACAAGATGAGTGGATAAGAGTGAGAGAAAATGAATTAATGTGAAGTGTAAAAGTGCAGCTAGATAGTGAAAATTAAATACAGAGAGAAATGATCAATGATCATTGTTATGAAACTTGGCAGCAAGACAGTGATCAGAAAACACACAAATTATGAGAGTGGCATTCAAGCAATACTAGAGGCTGGCACTGTTAGTAGTGAACTGGATGTACTTGACCAGCTGGCTTCAAGGATCTCTGGACCCCAGGCAGGGAACTTTTCCAGGGTTATGTAAGTTGTGAGAAAGATGAACATTATTGAAAATATGTTCTCCAATACCATTCCCTCTGCCTTAATACCTGCATGGTTAAGCTTCAAGAAAAACGGTGGGTGCTTGAGACAGGGATCTTCTGCTACTGATTACCCATATTAGACTTAATATTATGGCCTTTCTTCACTGTGCTGGAGTATATTACAGTTTACTTCTAATTTTATCAGTCCCACTTTTCTTAACAATTCATGAAGGAGATGGATATATAGGAGATAGTGGACATCAGGGAATATTTCTTCTTGGCAGTCTAGGAGGAGACTGAAGCTTTGCAAGTAGGGGTTTTGCAGATATGGGAAGAAGTCTGTGACATAGGAATGCTCAATATGTTGATGATGGGAACAGGATAACCTAATTTTAAAATTATTTAATGACCACTTCCTAGTGGAGGGCTGGATTTATGCTAAAACAGACCACTTCCATTGCTATCTTTTTATTGTAATGGTTCTTTTTTTGGCCACTGTTTAATCTGTGTTTTGCTTTTGACCTCTTCATATTCTCTAACTCTTTATCTTCCTCTTATTGAACAATCCATGTTGATGACCAAATTGGAAATTTTCCTAGGTATTTCCAATGTGCCCTCTTTGTGTTACACTGAGAACACCCTCTTGTTCCTGTGCACCTGTAGAAAAGGAAGGAGCTGACTGCTTTGTTGTTTTTAGAGAAAAGCCTTTAAACTGCTTCCACTGTATAAAGAACTTGCCCAAAACCTCAGATGGATAGAATCTGCCCAGAAGAAATAGGTTGCTGCCACTGCCCAATGGTGTGTTGAGGAATAAACATTTACCAAAACAATATTTGTATTATGTCAGTAAAGTCTCTAGTAAGAAATCCCCCATTACTTTTTTATGAATGACTCAAACTGTGCACAAGGTTTGAAGTAGTCAGTTGATGGGACTGAACTTCATGCATGGCAGCTTCTTCACAGTAACAATCTGTACATGGGCACTTCAGGCATCTGCAAATGGGGGTACATTAGCCTGCCAGGTACATGACAGTTATATTCGTTAACTCCTAGTAACTTCATACTCAATAACTCTGCCTCTTCTAACAAAATTTTGCTGGTGTCACACAGTGACAGGCCTGAAAAGAAGAAGCTACAGCCTACTAAGGAGAAAGAGAATCAGTGATTCTAGAAATGCTTTTTCTTTTCTTTTTCTTTTCTTCCTAATTGCATGTATTGATTTTAGCAAGTATCTATATTTATTTGAACCTTCATTTCCTGGAGGTAAACCATGACAAAAACTGCACAGACAACGTAGACCACCCCAAGAAATATGGCAGCAATCATGAAAGCAAAGCAAAGCAGCAAAGCAGTTGCTGTGAGTGGCTGGGTAGCCCCCGGAGGAAGCACGCACCTCTAAGAGGGGAGCGTGGCAGGGACCTTCACCTGAGTCATCTCCACCATTTGGCAATGGAAACAGCGTTGTTCACAGACTGTCAAGACAATTGTTTAGGATTCTTACTTCAAGTTAGTTTTCTAGGTGATTACTGTATAACACATTATACTTGGAGGCTAGATTTATGTAGTCTTTGAGCATGCACAGAAACTTATTAAAATTAATTTTTTCCCCAAGGGCTTCTTCATTTTGCTTTTTCACACACACTCTTCGCAAGAGAAATGGCTCTTCAAAACTCATGGTTTTTGTCGTAATAATTGCTTTACACCTCTTGGCAACTTTTCACACTATGTGTAAAGTACTGTTTCATTAAGGTTCATTAAGAGAGAATATTTTCATTACAGTAAAAATCACAAAGATGCCTGCATATTGTTTTTAATGTTAATCATGTTATGTCATTTATAGAGAAATATAAATGTATATGCAAACATACACACAGACACAGAAACAACTTCTGAAAAGCACTCAGAACTGAAGTTGTAGGATAACAATTATTATTAAAAGAAATATTTAATTCTGATTGACAATAGGACATGAACAATAACTAACATTGCATGGTTGGAAAAGAAAATCAGTTTTTAAGGAAACTTTAAATTGCTATGAGAACTTCATGGTAAAATGGAATAAAACTGTACATTGCAACTTATTAGACCTGCATGTTCCTTTATTGTTTTTATCATGCAATATTCATTTCTGATCAAATGAATATTTCATTTCTTCTTATATAGGAAAAGAGAACTCAAGGGTTAAATTACTAATGTAAAGCTCTAGTATTTATTACACTTGATGTATTTATAGTCTACTAAACAGAACAATCACAGAAACACCTGCTGGACAGTTCCTGCTTTTTTTCAGGCAGGGGAGCTTGTTCTGCGATCAAGCCTCATCTAACAATAGTAAGAAGCATCTAGAGCTTTGTGTCCAGAACAGCCTAACCATCAACTTACCTCCAAATTTTTCCATTTCATTGTGACTGAGAACACTTTTTTTACAATGATCACCCTCAGTACATAAGTTACAAGAGTGCTCAGCAAAGCAGCTGTTATATATGGTTGCTTATATTGTAGTTAAGAGATGATATGCCAAATAATGATGCTCAAAAATAGGTAGTATTGTTCACCAGTGAAAGTTGTACACTGCAAATGGCTTCCCATGTGCAGCTCTTTATGTGTGACCGTTATCACCAAGAGCTGTTACCTAGGAAACAAAATGCGCTTACATACTATGTATGAATTTCTTCAGAGTTACCTTTTCCACTAACACTCTAAGACATTTTAAAGTTTTGATCCAATACTTATAATATACCCTTGTCTGAATACCACTAGAACCACAGTCATGAAATGGCCAGATTGGCTAGTGTGGTCTTATTCAGACAAAAATAATTTGTTGAGACAAACCATCTTTTATCTATTATTTTTCTCTTGAGGCAGTGAGTGTGCTACTTGTATCCTTGTGGGCAGTAAAAAGATGACACAGAAAGGATTAAAATATGTAGCCATTGTGTTGATATCTTAAATCCAACATTCTTTTGTCAAACATTGATACCAAAATCTGAGGTGAATTTTATAAATAAAAAAAGAATACTGAATCACACAACTGATTTTCTTATTCCAGTCCTGAGATTATGGACTGTTTGGGCAAGTATCCCAAGACTTTAGCTATCATGCAAACCTTTTTGCCTTTGCATACATATGTACATAATTCAACTGCAGTTTGCTGGGGAGATAATGGTCCTTAGGTGCTTGTTTTCCCTTGCATATTACATGTGGTGGGAAAGATGCCACTGAGTTTTAAAAACTATGGAAAGGCAAATATGGAGGATTATCTTTACATCTAAAGTTTGCAAGAAAGATTTCTTGGAACTGGAGAAGTATGGTCAAACTGTAATTTGGGATATACAGATACTAAACTGTATATAAATATGTAAAGCCACATATGAAATGAAGTTGCTAAAAAGTGCTGAATCTCATGGTCACTAACTCTGAAGCTTGTTGTATTGGCTTTTGAAAAGTAAATTTTGAGGGTTCCTAAGCATATTTTACCTGATGGTTGTGATGTTATTAACAGATGAGTGTTGAGAGGCTATGACCTAATGATTCTGAATAAATCCAGACTTGACCAGTCTCTATGCTGAGTCATTCATAACTCTATTGCAGTAAAGTGACTGGTTCTTAACATGAGAGAATTTCTGAGAGGGAAGGAAAATATTAGAGGTCTATCACTATAATAAAAGAACAAAGGATGATCCGAAACAAAAATACAAGATGAGGCTGAAAGCATATGCCAGTGATGAATGTGTATGTCAATAACCTAAGGTTTAGAAATCCTCACAAGAACTCTTTGTATTAAAAATAGGGAAAATGTCAGAAAATTTAGCTCTAAATGTAAAAACCATCACAGTGATACCCAGAACATTCTGCCTGTGTTAGCCATGCTCGACAAAGTTTTATATTATTAGCTATACCAAGCAGCTCTTCAGAGTTTGTTTGTTGTGCAAATTGGCTTATTTTTCTCTATGGTCATTCCATACAACAAAAAAACTCCACCTTTTTTTCAACTCTTGTTTAGTCAGTTAAGGACTCTTTTTCTCCCTTCATCATTAATGAACCAATTCTGCAGCCAGGCATTATAATTCTATAAAAAATCAACCACCTAGTTGTCATTAGGGAAGTCTCATATACACGTCTTTGGACTAGAGTCATTTTGTTTACATGAAAAGGGGCTGAACAACTTGGCAGGAAGACACAACATTTTTTGTACGGCTCTGTAAAGGGAGACACTATAAAAACAATGTTCTGCAGCATACCTTTTGTGGGAAGATATGAAGGCAGTAGGGTTAAGAAAGTCTAGATAACTTAAGCTGTCAAATCAATTGGTCAGAGGCTTACAATTAACTTATCGATTGAAATGTTTCGGTTTTTACTGCTTAGAAATGTTGCTAACTGTAGTGATTTTGTAAGAAATGTCCAGCTATTAACTTACTGACTTGAACTTTCCATTTTCTGTACTTAAGCAAAGACTTTTTCTTGGGAAAAAATGTACAGAAATCAATAAGGTGAATTCCAGAGCATTGAAGTTCTCCAGACTCCTGAGGTTGTGATCCCCATAGCGGAAGGAACCTTTTGTTTTGCTTTGTCTTGTTTTGTTTTAACTGATCACCTCTGGCAGAACCAGAAGTATTTATTTTCTCTCTCCACACTGTGAGTTCAGCAGGAGGCTAATTACGAGCCAGCATATCGTGATTGTCCAAGGAGTATCAGAAATGAGCAAATGTATCAAGGTTTGCACCATGGCTCAGGAGTAACAGTTATAGTCACTCACCAGCCTCAACTGTCAGCTCCATCTTTCTCCTGCATAAAAATAAACATTTCCCCCACAATAAAGTCTTTTTATAAAAGCAATAAAACAACTCAAGGGAGCATTGTTATCATGAGCTAATCACCCCCTTAGGGAATTAGAGGCACTTAGCTGCATCTAGAGCTTCAACACCTGAGGGGCTGTGATTATTTCATGATAACCAACAAGGCATGACAGACTGGGAGGTTAATTAGATAATATTCAAACTTGGTAATATTGAGTTTGAAGATTTCTTTTGAAGTTGTACAAGCAAAGCTCTGCTTATAAAACAGCAGTGGGATATCAGCACAGAAAGGATAATTAACATTTCCTACAAACGAACCAAGGTTTTGAATAGCTAAAGGAAAAAATAATAAAGTCAAAGTACTAAACCCTGAGGCACTCCTTTAACAATGAGTAATCCTGATGAGTTCACTCCCTGGAATCTTGGGCAGAAATTGACTCAAATTATATAATGCCGTTTAGTTGCTAACCCCTAAATGGTGGAGGCACTTCAGTCAGCTTCATACTACTTAACGGTCCATTGTCTCAAAGAATTTAGTGAGATAGTAAACGCAGTATTAATAATAAATAATCATCCCAGCTGCAGTCATAGCCATTGGTTTGAGAAACTGTAAGAAACTGTGCCACTGCACTGCGAGAGATTAAAGACAAAGGATGCTGCAAACATTTAAAATTATACAAGCAGTCATTTTTCTGGAAGATAATTTTATTTTTGTGGACAATGGCAGTGAAGTTTCGGAAGTATCTGCATGTGTATGCAGGGATGGAGCTTTGCTGCAGACATCTATTAGTGACTAGCTGCTCTGCAAGGACCTGGCCTACTAGTCCATAGGCTGCTGCCTTTTCCCCCACTCCTGGTCCAGCGGGCAAGGACTGTGGGGTGAAGTGGAACAGCTGGCTGATCTGGTTGAAACTACACTACCAAAGCAGACAACTGGCCTTCACATCAGCTTGCTGACCTGAGTCATGCTGTGGCCACATGAGCTATGGATCCCACACAAGGCGTGTTGATGAACTGCAGCTTCCAAGAAGAGCAGGATGTTCCCTCTTAGTGGACAGCTGGCTGTAACATCAGTTTATAACTCTCAGTTTTAATGCAGCTTCTAGAAACAATCCATAACCTTTAAAGGTAATTATTTGTATTGACCATCATTTAAAAAAAAAAGCCAAAACCAAACTTGGCTATCTCTGATTTGTCTAGTTATAAAATGGAAGATTAAGATGACTGTTGGTGTCCCAAATATTCTCTGATTTGAGTAGCTTTCTCTTTAAACTAACTTTTTTTGAGTTACCAGAACTGGCATTGAATTAAAGAATGTAGTCAAGAACTTCTGGTCCTAAACTGCATATGTTCTGCAGAACACATCACTACAACGAAGTTGAGATTGCTGGTCAGTCAGAAATTTGCAAGAAAAATTGTTCTTCATCATTAAATTCTGATTTAATAGAATAAAAACATTTCACTGAAACCTGTCAATTCCATCAAAACCTTCAACAAGGAATCAAGTAATTTTGTGTGTTTTCTTGCCAGCCTTCCAGCCTGCCGGTCAGGGGCTGGCAGTTTGCCTGGCTCTGCAGGCTGGCTCCTTCCGTGGCTCCCCACTGCCCATACCACGGACTGCCAGGCTGCCTGCCTCCCCAGGCTCCAGGGCACTCACAGCCACACACACTGCCGCTCCTTCAACATTCCCCATGTCAGCACTCTGGCATGCCTGGTGCATGTCCAAGATTTCTCTCCTTACAAAAAAAGATGAAAAAAACAATATAATTTGACAGGAAGTACAGATTTTTTACATGCTGCTTCTGCAAAAACACTCATAAATCTTCACTTTCATTTTCATGCTAAAAAAAAAAAAAAAAAAGTTGGACTCTGGAATCCTGCACAGAACTTAAAATTAAATAGAAAATAAAAAACTGAATAGGTTTCAGATAGGAAGGAAAAATTACATATTTAGATGACAATGAGACAAGGATAGATGTGTACTAGAAAAAAATAGAAATAAGAACATACAGGAAGGACTCACATAATTTTTCTCAGAAGCTTAAGTGTTTGTAAGTCGTTTCTTCTTTTTAGATATGAAACAATGGGCAGTTACAAGGATACCCCAAAACATCTCATATACCTCTGAGAAGTGTATCAGAGTGGGATGAGTCAGCTTCTGAAGGTGCCTGTTGCAGTGGCTAAAGAGGACAGTCTGATGGCCACCTGGTAGTAGATTTCTAAGAATAGATTGCTCAAGTTGGCAGAGAATTATTCCATGTGAAAAGCTGAGAAATGGAGGGCAAAGGATAAAAGCTACATGAAAATACTTAAACTACATCTTCCTCAGTAACACATGCACTAATCATTATCTAGAGAGCAGACTGCTTTTTTCAAAGTGTTCTTCCTTATATCATTTGCCTCCTTCACCAACATTCTCTTTAAGAGCTTTCTTTTATATTTACTTAATTATTTATTCCTTTATGTGCTTGTATGTTTTTATCACTAAGACATCAGATATTTAAGTCACTAGGAACACATTCTGCTCTTAGACTACTTCAGATCATTTGTCCTTTATCTTCTACATATGAAACGCCTAGTGACACTTGTGGAATAAAGCACATGATTGTGGAATAAAGCACATGAATGTTTAATTAAATGAATACATGCCAGTGCAATTGCATTTTAGAAAAAAAAAAAGTGAAAACATCTCCCACTGGATGCAATCCAGCACCCTCTAAAAACCACAGGAAAGACAGCCAATGGAGTCACTGGAGTGTTTCAGACTTTTTTGAGAAAATATATCTTCAAGACCAAAGCTCTGGAAAAAATGCACCAGGGCGTTGTGTGGGTTCATTAGTGGTCCCTGTGGCTGCTGATCAATATAGCCTTTGCTGTTTCTGCTGTTGTTATCAGCTATGTATTTGAGTTCGGTAAATAAGTGTTAAGGTCTCAAGAACCTCAGTACCAGTAGGGATAGAGGGAAGAGGTCTTAGCACCAGGCTCATTTGAAAGAGTGATCACAGACTCAGTTCTGTGGCAAAGATTTGGTCAAGTCTACTGCACACAAACGCGGCCCTAACACAGTTTGACTAGTAATGATCACACCAAGAATTAAAGCCCAACCTATTCACGGCAAGGTGAATGGCCCTAACCCCAGAAGCCTTCCCTTGGAGCACATGCATATCTCCATGTTTCCACTCTCATTTATACCATGCTACTTCTATATTTGCATTACACCAAGTCTTTGCTTCATGGCTAACAGTGTTAGATGTTTTCATTTCAACATCCTCACTTTCATCCTGCATCTAGCACAACTTCTGTTTCCTCCATCCTGATAAGGTTGCACACTTAGCACCTGAGCATCCTCATTAGAGATGCAGTATTTCAGCTTCTTGTTAGGTAATGATTTCACATATCAGGCTTACCAGCTACACCTTCTAAACCTTTTTATGAGCAATTTACATGGACCACAATTCCAGTGAGGCTGACATAGAGTATACCTATGTGCATGGGTAGGCTGGTAAAAATCCCTTCTATCAGCAGGTGCACCAGCAAAAACTAGAATTTAACAGTGACCTGCTTTGACTGGTATGAAACTCATTTGGTATTCATGAAAGCCATGAGGATGTTAAGCTTGTAATGGTATAAACATTTAGCTACAGTTTTTCTTAACATTGCCTCCCATGGGGTTGCCAGAAGGGAAAAGAATATATGTGAGTCTATAGAATAACTTATTTATATCCTCGCCTATAGCTTTTAATGTCATCTATAACTGTATACATAATCTTTCTTGCTAGAAGAGTGAATCAAGATCTATGTATGAACACAGATATCTATGTACGTTGCATGTTACCAGCTTTTATTGATATGTAGTAGAATTCTGCTACTTTTACTCACAGTGCATAGCAATTTACCCCACAGAGGAACTGCTGTTCCTTCCTGTGTTGGCACTATACCTCCCTGGAAATCTCATTTTCTGTTTTTAGCTAAGAATTTCAGAAAAGGAAATAATAAGTAAGGAAATAATATATTTTGAATACTTCATTTGGCATCTTCTTTTTGCCTAACTGAAAATTTTAGAAAAAAAGAATCAGTCACAAAGTATGCTGTTTAATAATGATTAGAAATTGATTCAGCCATCAGCCACAAATGGATGTTTTAGGTCTGGTTCTGATCTTTTCTGTCAAACAACTGCTGCCGAAGGTAAACCCATCAGAAATACTATTTAAACACTGAGAGTAGATAGGAGGGATAAGAGGAAAACAAGTAACAGAGTCATCTCACAGAAGTCAAGGACTTTTCATGTGAGTAAAGTTACTCACAAATAGCAAGTGTTTGCAGTCAGCCTTTTATGCTGTAATTCAATCTAACTTCAGAGAAAAAGATTAACACTCATTCTGCTTTTCTTTGTTCATGGATGCTTTAGGTAAAACTTTCTCCTCCTTCGCTGTTTCTTTCTCTGATAATTACAGCACATATCAAACTCCATAAGTGAGAAGTTTTCAAACACGTTCGTAGGGGACACCACAACTTAACAGTTGCAGCTTTGCAAGCTGTCTTTCTCCCCATTTGACATTTTGTGGGCAAGCTCCCTTCCCATTACTGAGCAAGTAATGTCCCTGTGGCAATTGCAGCAGTGGCTTACATGGAAAAGTAATGCGAGGAAAGTATTTAACGTATGTGCAGCTGTCTGTGGTGTCACTCTAGCGGGTGGAAATAAACTGAAGAGATCAACGAGTTATTTGGGAAACATCACTGGCCGATAGGCCACAGTTAGTTGTTATCTATGTGTTTATGCAGCTTACCAAGAATTTAAATGTCAGAAAGGAATCTTGAGAGGGTCCTCCCAGCTCCCAAATATACAACCTTAACCACAAATATCCCATATACTCGGTTCATGTTTTGATTTAAGGGTGTTTCAACTAGCTTTTGGTCAAAATTCCTGTCAAACACTTGTGAGTTTTAGGACAATTTGTTGATTCTTTTGGTATATACTTATGATACTCTGCATTTCCTCTCTCCTACTAGCAAAAGAATTTGAAGTGACTATCTATATGGTTCATAAAAAGGCTAAAAAATCTGTTATGAAACTTTCAATCTAATTGATAAAACAAACTATAGTACAAAGAAAAATGGGCAAAACACAAATCAGAAGTTAAGGCATTAACTGAAGAAGGAATCTAAAGGTACTAGCAAAAATACTATTATTAAGACCAATCTATTGAGACTGGTAAAGATTAATAATATGGCATATGGAATACTAAAGAATCATTAATACATATTTCTTCTCTGTTTTGAAAGAAGGAGGTTAATGAATTCATATTTTATTTCATTTCTTATACCATGCATTTTATTCTCTCAGTCACTGGGGAGGATGTTAAACAACACAATGTCTCCATATCTTCAGGGCCAGAAAGCTGCACTCAGGAATGTTAAAAGAAATGGCTTTAGAAAGAAGTGTAAACCTAAGTCTTTATTGCACAATGCAGAGAGGTACTGGGATGCTGGAGTTGGCTGAGGTATGAAAATCCCTGCAACAGCCTTCTGGTAGACTTGTTAACCTAGCTGAGAAAGAGACGAATACTGTGCCACAGATAATCAACATCAACATTGCACAGATGAAATCCCTGAAGACTCAAGACATTAATGACAAACTGATACTCTAAGAACTGGATGATCCAAGTAGCTATACAGTTAGTGCAGATAAAATCGTACATAGGAGTCTGGATGCAGCTGGGAATACTTAAGTACAGTATCAAAATCCCCAATTGTTTATAACCAAAAAGTCCACTCATTTATTACTCTCTTATGATATTATCCACCTGATTGTTAAAGAGGGCTATTAAATTCTTCAAGCACATCTATATTAGAAGGTGCAGACTTGCTAAGTTTCTTCTACCCAGGTAGGCACCACATGCTTTGACCTGGAAGTCATGTAGATATTTCAGCACACACTATGCCCAAGCTTTTGGGGCAGCCTGGACAGAAAGGGTGTGCACACATATCCCCCAAGACTTCTGTAAAGCATTGATTACCAGGTAAGAGCCAAAAGAGAAGCTGGGCACCCAGAAATTAGTAGGCACTGCAACAGCTCCTAAATGATGTGCTTAACCCCCAGAATAGCTTCAAAACTTCATAAGTACATTTCTGTTTCCTTTAGAGTACGTGGAAAGAAGTGGTACAAAAGGACAGGCTGAAATAATCTGTGCAGGAAGCACCCTAGAGCTAAGCAGGAGGAGACATTAAGCAGGGGCACAGACTGAATGTCATCTCTTTGAGTCATCAGCATTTGAATCAGAGATGCAAGACAGCCTGTTGCTGACCAAAGTACAGCCAAGAAGCCACAAGTCTCAAAGTCAGGAGGAGAACTGCAAAAAGGGAGAGTATCTTGCAGTGGCTAGGACATGTACATTGGAAAGTCAGTCCTGGAATCTGGAACCTGAGATTTTATTTTATTTAATACCAAAATCTCTGCTCCTAACCTGACTGCTAGATAACAATGTGGATATTCACTTGTTTTCTCTTTAGCAGTAAAGTTTACCATTCTTCAGGGTATAAGAATCTACGTGGTGGGAGTGTATGTGTGGATCACTGGGTCAAGAGTAAGCCTGTAGTAGATCATATGGGAGGTGGAACACAAGTGCTGCTTGGAGCTAGCTATCATCTCTTCACATGGGCTTCTCTGAGGTGCTAGTCCACCTGAAGATGTATATTCCTCGGCTTTCGTATAACATCATGGCCACTTCCCAGCATCATGATCTCAGCATTACATGTGGGCATCTCTCTCTTAGGGAAGAGCATCTGCAGTAGAGGTGGTTCTCTGTTTCAGACATGGGAGAGGACTGATCAAAAAGTTCTGGTCACAGCAACAATGAAGACCATGAAAACAAGCCATGAACTCACAAATGTAGCTATTTCCCTACATTTTATTAAATGTTACTAAAAAGCTGCATTTTACCAAACCAAATTCTTAAGATGGTTTTAATGATTAGTGTACTTGTGGACCAAAGAGATGTTCTTAGTCAAGTTGACCTCTTACAAGATTAGGCAGACGTTTTCATCAGAAACAGAATGTGGGTATTTATTACTACCAAAACCCTCTGGTTTGTATGTGCACTTTTGACTAACTGAAAGTTTGTAAAAACAGATTTTTAACCTTGAGAAGCCATGCATGTATTGACACCTTGCCCCCGAAATGCACTGTTTTTTGCCAAAAATTCTTGATAAGACCTTACAAACCCTTTCTTGCAAAGGGGAAAATACCACTCATTGGCGCAAGGCCTGTGTCTCCCAAACTTGTTTTGTAGGCTAATATTTATGTCATGACACAGATCCAATTTTTCTAGCCTTTGGTCCGTAGGAAGGCACTCACCATTTGGACCCAGGGTCAGTGGAGGAACGCTTCTCATCTCACAATAGAGGCTCTGACCCTCAATGCTCCCCTCGCGTGGGGAGCTGCCACCCTGGTGAGAGCCGTGGGCTCTGTCCTGCAGCCAGCTGTCTGCCTTCGCACTCCAGCACAGCAAAGACAACCTGGGGCGGCAGGGACAGCTGGGGCCAATGAGGACTTGTGTGAATTTTTGGACCTGCAGAAAGGCAGTTTCCCAGCATGTGCCTGACAGCTATGATCAGTCTACTGGCGTCTCCTTCAAAGGCCTAGAGCTTAGCAAGTTCCAGCATTGCATTTTTCATCAGAAAGACTCAGCAGAAGCCAGTCTAAATGCACAGCATCCAAAGAGAACCGACTGCAGACCAACTCCCCAAAACCACGAAACACCAGTGACAAACTTGCTCAGTTTGGGTGGGTTACCGTCAGAGGCCAGCACCCTCCCGGCCCCTGCGGAGGGCAGGGACAGCCCCCTGAAAGGCTCCCGGGGCCGGCCCCGGCTGTCACCGCCCGGTCCTGCCGCCTCTGCAGAACAAGGGTGCCTCCGTGTCCCGGAGCACGCAGCGACAGTTTGCCCGTTAACCACTAGATGGCACCTGGTATTTGGCAACCACGTCCTTTTTAGTCTCTTTTATTTATTTAATTTTCGAGTTGAAGCCGTTACAGAGCTGGGAAGCCGCGGCAGAGCAAAAATAAAACCGGCCCGTCATCCGTGAGATTTTCTCTGCCACGGGTCTGTAGTTAAAATTCGTTTTATTTTGCAAAATATTCTCCAAAACTGCCATAAACTCTCTGGTGCTCCAGCTGCCTGTTCTTGCTTTGCCTTTGTTTGCCTTGTTTTGCTTCGCTGCCCCTTTCCCCAGAGGGCTGCTCCTGTGGGGCAGGGACACAGGCTGGGGACATTGTGTTAAGAGTTACGTGGAGGGAGAATTTTGTTTGGCACCTATGTCCAGTGCACCAAAGCTTGCTTTGGAGTCTTGGATTTGATACTGAGCTCACTTCCAGGGAAATTACAGGAAGCGTATGGGTATGTTTGTAGATATACATGTATTTAAATATAGTAAGGCATGTGAATTCTCAAATTTTGGGCTACTTGGAGTGTTATTTTTTCTAATCTCAAAAATTTTGTTGCAAACACTGTTTCCACAAATTCCTCTTCAGTGCAGTGGCTCACTGTCTTTCCAGGTGGTATCTGAGTTGTCTGTAACACTGAATCTATACTCATTTTTGTGCATGAGTTTCTGGGTTCATTGGGAGGCTTTCCCTTATGTTCCATGGAGAGGAACTGGAATAAAATGCAGGTTTCTTGATTGCAAAGGGTCACAGTGTTGGAATTTACCTCTCCTCTGCTTTTGGCAACAACCACCTCTGTGTAAATCTGATAATGTGGCTGGCAAATACATGTTAGGTTAGAAAATGGTACAGCAGCTGCTGTGCTACTGGTAGTAACTTAGTCAAATAGATTCAGTAATGTCCAATATTTAGACATGTACTCTTGCAAATACAGTGGGCCTTTGGGGTTCAGGAAACCTGATAAAGCAGCTCCCTGATTTTGGACACTAAATGTGATAAGGCTACTCATAATAATCTTTTTCAAAAGGAAATTCCGAGCTCTTCCTGTTATATTAGGCACTAGAAACTGAAATACAATATTTAAGACTGAAAGCTTATAAAAGCGTTGTTTTGGGGTTTTTTTTTAGGTTGTTTGTTTGTTTTTTCTGGGGAGGATGTGGGTTTTTTCCTTGGAAAATTAAACTTTTGTAGTATTTTCCTTCCCTGCTCTTCAGGGTGGTTTTCTCCTTTGAAACATCTGGGAGGTGTCCAGCTGCTTCCGTGATGGAGAACACTGACGTACCTTCACAATAACATTAGGAGAGCAATGATCTGGACTAGGTACCGTATTGGAATAAGAATCAAACATAAGTAAGTGCAGGGACACCTCTGTTGCAGTCTGATTCTGATTTCTGTTCTGTGTAAATCACTTAACATTGCTGCTGTTAATGTTTGTTACAGTAATATCTATACACCAAACACTGCAAGAGACCCCATTGTGTTAGGCACCATGAAAGCAGAGAGCAGAAAGCGTCCTCTCAGCTGTTGTTTCCCCATCTGTCAAGTGAGGACAATGTGCTTGCTTTCTACAAGTACATGAGCACTAATTAATTAATATTTGTAAAAGGATATGTAAATGCTAAGTATTATTTATGAATTATATTATAAATGAAGATTAGTGGAGAGGCCATGGAGGGAACACACAGATGGCATTATGAGGGCAGAGAGAGCAGTGCAGCATGCAGAGATCAGCCTGGAAGCAGAAGAAAGGAAGCAAAGAAAAGTAAATGGTTAACAAAAGAAGAGATGGTTTTGCTTAACAAAAATAAAGTGGGAGTGCAAGGGATGTGAACAATAAACAGGTGAGTTAAAAAAACCCAACACAACAGTGATCTGGAACTGGATGGAACATGCTGGAAATGGAAATGGAAAAAGAAAGGTTGAAAGAAATAGGCAACTAGATCCCTAGTATTGTACATAACACTGTGATTTATATATGCTCTTTATTTTAAAGTAGCTCCTGTACCTTTAGAGTATTAAAGCCTTGTTCAGCATAACAGAGCACAGATACTTCAGTGAAGCGATTCAAAATGCTGCACTACCAAGGTGAGTGAGCATGTAAGTGTTCATAAGATGGGCGCCCCAGCATGGACCACAAGGCAAGTGATAAAAATGTTATAGACACATAATACTGTATAATACTGTGTTATATGAGCTGTTCTGAACGTCATGGATAGCTCCATCAAGGGACATTCAGAAAATTAGGGAAAGTGGTTCTGGACAGAGCAACCACATCTTTCAATCATGTCTAATGTCCATGGAATCATCTGTGGGTATTTCAGTTTTCTTCTATATTGTATAGGTGAAGCGCTTGCTTAACCTTCCTAGTTAGATAAGTGTATTTTGGCAACACAGCAGAACACAGTGGCAGCACATTTTTTCCAAAATACTGGGAAAAAAAATATTTGTAAATATTTATATTCAAGTTTTAAACTAAATTTTAGTTTGACTTCATTCTCACCAATCTGTTATTTCCTTTCCAGGGATGTTCAAGTATGTAGCTTTTATTATCATGAATATTCATAAAATGCAGACTTTGGAGGTGAAGTGCTCAGCTAATTCAACAGTTAGCTTTGAAATTGCACTGTAACTTTTGCAATTTTCTATTTGAGTTGTAGCTGAAAAAAATTAAACAGTACAATATCACCTATGCAGAAGACCAAAACTATGTACAGTGCTGATTTCAAGAATGTGCAGTAAACTGTTTGTGAATGGTCTTACACCAAGATTTACTCAATGAATAACCAAATATTCAAAAGGAATGGACAAAGCCAAGAATTGTATGATCTGCTCAGACAATTCACAAACAGACCCAACAGGCAACATTCTCCCAAGAGATTGCTCATGGAAATTATTTGCTTCATTTCAGTTGTTACAAGCATGAGCAGCTGAGCTCCACCTCCTCTGCAGCTGAGGATTGATCTCCAAGCATTACTAGAAAATGAATGAATTAGGTTTGGACAGTTCTCCCTCAGTTATTTCACTGACCCTCCAATCCAGAAGCCTGCTTTGAGTAAATGTGGAGAAAAACATGAAAAATTATATATCCTGGGTTGACTTTGATGTCTAAAAATGAGGAGGATTTTATTTTAGGTATATAATAATATTGCTAACCTCTGTTCACTAGGTAATCCTTCCTTTTCCCTCAGCTCTCAGTTTGACACATGTCTACCATGAAATGGACTAAGATTGCCATGAAACTGAAAGCTGTGGGTGTGAAAATTGGGGAATGCATAGACAAATTCTTCTTTCCTTTTTAAACATATGCCAGTGAATAGGTCCTTTTTTTTTTCCTCATCAGTTTTCTGTATTTCTTGGTAAATATTACTATAAACCTAGACTAGAAAGCCCAAAGGAAATTCCTTTAGAGGAATTCCATTAGAGTCACAGAATATCAGAGACCAAAAACCAGGGATGGACTCAGCCCTGAAATGATACACTAGCTGAAAACTGCCAGAAAGATTGGGTTGCTTTTCTACCTGAGTTTTACCAATGGGAAAAACAAGAGAAAATGGTAGATCACTGCAGAACATTAAAAAGAGCCAGGAAGCAGCTGCAAATGTGCTGATTCTGGTGTAACTGGCCACCATGGAGCATTTAAAGCAGCAAATAAACGTGTAGGGGTAAATCTCACAAAGTAAAGGCATATTAAACTATAGTTGTTAGGTGCATTGTCAGGTCAAAGTAGTATGAAAGCTTCCCCACCTATTAAATGTTGTTCAGAAAATGAAAACATCTAAACATCGAGCATAAGATATGAACATGAAACCCTTTGATTCACAGTATTTCTAGTTTCATTAGTGCACAGTAAAATTCTGTAACATTACTACCTGAGACATACGTGGTGTAAAGATGCCTTCCAGGAAGAGCCAGTTGTCAAAATATTTGGCAGAATATTCTTTGCAATCTGTATGGCATATTGGTTGTACCAATCTGCTGCATGTGATGTGTGGACAGATCAACATGTTAAGATGGGTAAGGAGAATTCCTGGATAGTTGTACAGAGTTAAACTCTTCCTTACTTGAGCAAGTGATCCCAAGCAGAATGGGCAGGTTTTAATGGGAAGATAAGAAGCATTTATTTATTGGCTTCTACAGGCATGGTGAAGGTCAAGACGCTTGTAAAACTTCCAGGAGCCCATAGCTACAGGCCTGCTACTTTAATGGCCAACCAGCCATTAAATATATCCTATAACCACATTTCCAGGAAACAGAAACACTGAATGACACAGAACTTACTGCTCCGTTATCACACACACCCCTAAGTCTTGACATATACATTTTCAGGACTCCTGAGATCTGTTTTGTAAGTGGAAAGCAGAAACTGTTCCAGCTATGTCTATATACATGGAGGAGGTAATCAAGAGCAAAATGAGTATTGAAGGTTATCATATATTTGTTTGCAACCAAGACCAGCCCTAGTGACTGCCAAACCAAAGGTTGGGCAGCCAACTGCTGTCTGCCTCAAATGACATTCAAAGTTTAAGGCTGCTCAACCATCTTAAGAGTGAAAAAATTATGCATAAACTGGAGTTATTTGTATATATGTGTTTAAATGTTATCGATGTTATGGGGGGGAAAAAGTCTTTCAAATTGCCAATTATGTTAGGTTTAATTGAAGGAGTTTAGAGATAAATAACTGTCACAGATTTTACAGAGATTTTGTTACCAGTGGCAGAGAAATCTCTTGCTTAATGTAGTTAAGTTAATTACATGAACAAGAATTGAGAAACAGACACTTCTAAAGATGGTGACGTTATACATAAAACAGGAAAGGAATGCTTTAGTTCTTCTCCTTCCATGATGCTTAACTTAAATGAAAGTCAACCTACCTGACTATCCTTTAATGAAATTTTCTGTCAAGGTAATTACACATTACCTAGTAATTAAATATCAAAAATACTTATGGAACATATATTTTCATGAAAGATGCATTTTCATTAGCTAGCATTTATGTTTTGTAGTTGTTTTGCTAGATGTGATGGCATTTTTAAATTTGCCTTACCTTTTAAATATCTCAGATATTTCACTTTAACTTCTAATGTTGTAATTTGGAAATAAGAATGTGACAAGCACATCTGTAGCTCAGGTAAAACATTTTAATAAGTCACTAATAAGTGCACTAATGTATCATTGACATGGTGGTGACTAGTAGCTGTTCTTAAACTTAATTTTCTATTTTCTATTTTTTTCTCCATAATTCATCTACTTATCATCCTTCTAATATCTCATTTTTTAAAAGTCTTTATTCACTTTGGCAGTTTGTGAAGACAAATCTAAGGTAAGAAAAATATTTACATATAAAATCTGTAGAAAACTATTATTCTGTTTTGCAACTGAGAATGTCAAACCAAAGGACTTCACTATAATTTTCACTTTTCAATCTCTTTTTATGAGTTCAGTATGAGAGATATGACCATGATTTGGCACATCATTGGTTCATTTAATTTACATCCAAGAGCCACAGAGCCATCTACCTACCTGCTTTTATATGTGCTGGTAGGGATATTAGAGAAGAATGACACATTCCTTGCTGTGACATATGTTTTCCAGGCAGATTTAGTTGAATCACTTAATGCTAGATCCACAGAGATATCCAGACCCAGAGCCAACCTACTTAATTTTAAATTTGAATATAAAATGAAGTGAGTCTCCCTAGTAAGGGCTTTGATAATCTTATAGTCAGTATTTGCCTAAAATGTGGGATTTCCTTGAGGTAGAAAAAGGAACTGAGCCTTGCTCTTCCTCATTACATTAAAGGATAGGCCTCTTTTTTTTTTTTTTTTTTTTTTCTTTTTTCTTGTAACAAGGTGGACATACATCACAAGTTAGGAGTGCTTTTTTGAAGAGCTCAGTCCTGTGTGTGTGCTTTAGGGATGCCCTGAGCAGCTTGGGTTGAACTGCTCACTGTAGGCGAGGAAATACCTTATTTGGGGATCTCAACAGCACTTATATGGAGGTAGAAACCGATCTATTCAGGACTTTCAAGGCTCTCCTTTATATAGTGCTTTTATCTAAGGACTTCAAAGCACTTCATAAAATGAAATAAGTATCATTTCCTCACTTCACTGAGTGAGAACCCACAGAGATGTAGTATTTACATGGGCACTTCACCTTTCTTCACACAGCCATGAGGCAATTTCACTCCTAGTCCTGCCTTCCTGGCATACTCCAAGTTGTACTAATCTTGCTATGTTCAGGACTTCTAGCTCAAACACCTCAACTCATAGGAAAGATAATGTTTAAATTAGGCATGGCCAAACCCTTTGAAATCCTAAGATTTCTCTTCTACATATGTTTTATAAAGAGAAAACAGATATTTTTCTTTACAGGTTTAGTTGAAGACTTTTGAGACTCCTTGTTTTAAAACTTCTCTTTGAGAAAACAGCAGGAAATCATTGTCTCCCTTTATAACAGCAGTTAACGTAAACAATTATTGTTTCCAAATCTGAAAAATAAGTTATTTATGTATATCTGACTCTACACAGAGATGAAGAGATGCTGTTGAATAATGCTGCAGTGAGAAATGGCGGAGATGCATGAGAGAACCCAAAACCAGTATTAGAAAAAGGGTGCCATAGCAGTCAGACCTTTGAGAGTGTTACATATAGAGCAGACTGATGAGTCTGTGTTTGGTCAGGTTTGAAAGCAAAGAAAGGTTCTCTGGTTGCCTGGGTTTTCATGTATTTAAAACCAAAAAAATCAAACAAAAAATCTGCAAAAAACAGAATTAGGTACATTATTGCAAATAAGCAATACTGCAACAAAGAAACCTGGCTGTTGTTGACCTCTTATCATTTCTAGAATAACCCAAGTCTGAATTAAGAGACTAGCTTAGCAGGTAAACAGAAAATTGATCAGGAGTGTTCTAGTGAAAGTGTGGTTGAAATTACTTGGTTTTGCCAACCTAAGCACAGTCATGACCTTTGCCAGAAGCAACCCTGCCAGGGAAGCTTTAGGATCCCTCCCATGTTCATGGCAAACACTAGTGCAAGCAGTCAAGACCCCAAGAACCTGCAATCTTCCAGTTCCCTAGAATTACTCATCAGAACAATCCACATTTTTATTCTGAGAAGCTTGAGTCCACAGAAACCCTGGGAATACCTCACTAAAGGGCTTTCTAAATGTGGCTGAACTTTCAAGCCCCCTCAAGGAAACTCCAATTTTTGCAAACCACACTCTAGAGCCAATGTTTGTTGACTCCCCACTTCACCTGCTGCAGAACTACCGAGCAGCCCTGGCTCCAGCCCATGTTCAGCTTCTGTATTTAGTTCTGAGCCCAAAAGCCAAGGCTGAGGCAGAAGCTGAGGAGCAAACCGCTTTTCATTTCCTTTAGAAATGTTTAATTTTGATATCCAGGAGAATAATGTTGATAGACCTTTATTCACAATTCTAGAATTCTTTGAAAAATGCTTTTCCTGACTTCTGGTCACCCTGTTTCATGGTGAAATCTGTCTTTGAGATCTGATAGCAATGTGAAAAATGAGACAGAGCATAAAGCACAAAGCAGAACCTTGAAGGATTTTAAGAAGCTTTGTGTGGATCATTATAGCCAATCTGAGATAAACAGGTGAGAGCCTGGAGAAATACCTGCTTTCAGTAATGTTATTCTGAGTTATAACATGTAATCAAAATCAGTTTCTACCAAGCCCAGCTTTCATGGGGAGGCAGCTGCAGTTTTTGGCTTTCCTTCCTCTCTGCTCCACCATGCTTTCCTTGGCACTGGAGTTGCAGCAGGAGCGAGGAAATGTCAGCCCTGCAGCCCCTCCCTGGTCAGCAGCAAGCTCACCCCCCACACGTGGTCTGCACCATGGGCAGGGCATGCACGTTTTGGCCCCTGGCAGGACTGCTGGCATGGGGTTTGGACAAGATGGTCAGAGTGTTCCCTCCTGTTTCTGCCACCCAATCACTTTATTAGGCCCATTTATGTACCTTCTCTTGCACACACACATGCATGTGCACAGAGATGGTTTGGGATTGTCCGTAGCACAAAAACAGCATCTGGAAGAATGGTCAAACATGACATGGTCAAACAGCCATATGAAAAGAAAGAAGTAATGTAGGGGTGTGGGGGAAGCTGGAAACAATGTCTTCAACAGTTGTGTACAGATGACTATTTGCTGGCATTACAGGGTTTTCACAGCACCTTGGTGGGTGGTCAGTGGTGGGAGACAAGAGCAGTTTAGCTGTGCTCACACACTCATTCTCTTCCCTCCATCCTACCTAGGCTCTGCTCAGGTTTGGTCTGGGATGGTCTTCATTTTTCACCTTCTTTGCAGGTTTATAGCTAGACATTTGTGGAAAACTAGGGTAAGAAAATTGTGTAAGAAGGATTCATAGGCACTGTCACATATAAAGACAGGGCGGTGAGACCACCAGAGCTCACAGCTGGAGTGTGGTTTGAGCTGAGGCTGAAGGCACTAGTCACCAGGCATAAGGGAGGCCTGAGACTTCATTGGGGTGGCTGCAGGAAAGAGTGTCTTTACAGACCTAAGGCCTACCTTGTACATCTGCATCTGCATTATGTATGATAAAGCGGGGAGATTTGGAAAAAATTAAATAGGAAAAAGGCATAACATGGTTTGTTAGTTATAATGCTTTATTACTCTTCATTAAATGTCTAGGACATGAATGAATGAATGAATGAATGAATGAGATGAAGTTAATAAAAGAGTGGCTTGCTCGTGGTGACTATCATCCATTCTGGATTGTCCTGATCAAAATGAGTAAAGGTGAAAGTGCAGGAGACAGACATGTGATAACAAATAAGATAAAGAAGGCTAAATTCATTTTATCTTGTCCTGCCATACAAATTAAATTAAATGAAACCATTTGAAAAAAAAGAAATAAAATACCCTTATGCCGCATTTATAGCAATGAATGTCTACACTTGAATGATGGAGGCAGAGAAAACACCATTTTGAAAAGGTTCTTAGGGGACGACAGATTTCAGTATCAGAAGAGAATGGACATTTGGAAAACCACCAGTGCTTGCTGCTTGAGGAAGGTGAGCCGCACCATGGGATTTTCTCTGTCCTTCAGAAAGAAGCAGACCATTGTCAGAAACTGAATACCACACTAAGAGTGGATTTGGTTTGTGGCTCTTTTGTTGTTTTTTAATAACAAGATAATTATATTCCCATATTGAAGTGTCACAGCAAAAAGAAACTTGAAGCACAAATTTAAATATGATTAGCTTGTTAGTGGCGGTTTTTAGGAGTCTTATTTTTTTCCCACAGCTCCCATCCTATTTTTTTTAAATTTCTCCAGGGCATGTCATATATAGTGAAAAATCTCAATGGAGGCCCACAGGTATCACCGCTGTTTAGTCAGACTTCAAATTGGGCTCTAATGGTTTTAGATAGAAGAGCAGATGGAGGGGGTTTGTTCACTAGTCGGTGCCCTTGCCTCAGAGTTCACCTCAAGTTGTTTTCAGAAATTCTCACTTCATGCACATTACTTATTTATATCATCACTTTTTTTTCCCACTTCATAGATAATTGCTACTTAATTGATACTGCCTTTATACAAGCCTCCACAATAGCAAGCAACAAGACACACTGCTAAATAGAGGAATCATTAATCTGTGTATATATTCTGGATTTCCTTTAAAGATGGGCTGGAAATAAGCAAAGTCATTAGTAGTTTGTTTGCAACAGTGTATTTATGAAAGCTCTATGGAGAATGTGTCAACAGTCAGTATGTAACAGAGCAATTAACACAGTACTTTTGTACTTTTGACTGTTAGCATGGGAGTAAACAGAAGCAGATGTGAAGTGTTTGTGCCGTTAGTATTCACAGACTGTTCTGACATATGCAAATACAACTAATGCTTACAGAGCTTGCAACCCTTATTGTACCATGACCTTACTTACCAAACCCTGGGACAGGACTGCTACATTTGCACACTTTCCTAATAATTATTAACACACAGATACAACCTTTTTGTTCCTAAAGTGTTACCAACTGCAATGGTAAAGCTTCACACATAAATGTGTTGATAATGTTATGTATATATGGCTTGTTTTAGACACTGTTTCGATGTAAACAGAGAACAAATAATAAAGAAGTAATGAAAAATTTGTACACCAAGATAGAACAGGAATCACCGCTGAAATACTGGTTCAGATCTAATTATACAAGCCCACTGAGGTTCAGTAGTTAATACATGTATCAGATTCTGTGTATTTAGGACAGAGTTCAAAATAAGACCTTTCATTGCCACAGTCTTAAAATATATATCTTGCTAAAGCAACTCCAGTCAGGCTGTTAAAATAGGATGCCTACACTGAAATTATTTTCTGCCCTGTAAAAAAAAAAAAAAATAACGTACTTGACCTAATAAAATCACCTGCATCCTGGGAAAAAAAAAAAAAAGGAAAAAAAAGAAAAAAGAAGGCTTCTTGTGTTCACTTATTTTTCATGTGAACTATTTCTATCTGATATACCTGGAGTTACTACAGTGATTTTCATCTTCAAATACTATCTCAAACCTAGTTATGTTACACAGGTGAAGGTCAGATGAGATTTCATTTTCAAAATTGCTATTACAGACATGTGTTTCCAGAAAAAGAATTAAACAAAGCTGAATGAAAGTACAGAATTTACAGTGATGTTTGACATTATTTACTACATTGAAAACATCTTCCTAGAAAGAAAACAATTTGTAAAAAATATCGCCAAAAAGAATATTGACAGTCCATCTCTTCAACTGTGTTTCCCTGTCAGAAGGCAGAAACAATGCACCCTAACCATACTGCCTTGTTATCTTGGAAGATCATAGTGGCTCATGAAATTAAAATCCGCTTTTGCAAGTGAATATATGCTTGTTTCCATTTTGTTTCCCCACTGCAAATTAGTTTTAGCAGGTCTCACCCCACAATATTGTGTTTCTCAACTGAACCCACAAAGGGGCATCTTCTTATTTTGGCTGTAACTGAGGAAAAAAGCCCGTTGTAGCATTAGCATGGAGCAGAGGCTGGGGTGGAGGACCACTGCTCCCCAGGACACAGAGGCAGGAGGGTGCTGGGCTGGGGGCTCGGAGCAGCAGCCCCAGGGCCATATACTTCAGGAGGCTGCACAGGACCTGGGGAAGCTGTTACTGCAGCTGGACATCTGGGATGCTGTCAGTCCCATGTTATTAGTTTCAAATAATCTATGTTTCTGTATTCATTGCTGTAAAGAAGGTGTTTTATTGTATTACCACCATTAATCGAAATATTTTCCTTAAAATACTGCATTTGTACACTTGGGATTTCTGGACTTGTCCAGATCATAGGTACAGGCTGAGTTTTTGAAGGCTCTGAGATATTCGAACGCTTGGCAAAGTAGTGAGGGTGTTAAAGATATTTAGGGTTTTTCCTCACCAGGAGTTTTATTTCTGTGTTATGTGCTTATGTTCTCTCTTCCATTTTTTTCTTATTTTTCAAGTTGCTGATAATATTTGAGGTACCTGGAAAGGTTAGTTTTTCAGGAGAGTGAAGCTGTTTTTCAGATTTCTTTTGATTCAGGTCTTTTTTGTGGTTTTGACACCTGAAAAGCACAGGTGTTACAGTTATTGCAGACATTTTTTTTCTTGTTTGAAAATGTATGTGAAATAATCATTATCATAGCTTTCCATTTTTCTTGGCTGCTTTTTTTTTTTTTTTTAATTTGAAAGATAGCACTAGCTAAATAAACAGTGAGCTGTGGTCAGAAATGAAGACCAGGGGTGTGATGGTTAGTAAAGTTGGTTAAAATAAATACCATTTAGTATTGCTCTGTTATTCACTGCCTTATCCCTAAAACTAGACCACTGTCTAAATCACAGAAGCATTTTGAAGTAAATATTTATACTGTAAGCAGCCAAGGATATTGTATACTTTTATGGGCTAATGCCAAAACAAACACAATAGATGAGTTTATCTGGGCCCTTTAGTCCCAATGTGCCCCAGGGGTTCAAGCTGTTCTACCAAGCACCAAGACTGAGAGTGACTTTTCTCCAAGTTTCTAGTTCATCTCATCAACTAGCTCGCATATCTAAATAATCATTTGTCCACAGCTGCAGGCAATCAGCATTTTGTGCATACAGTGTAGATTCCCAAGCCAAATTATGAGATAATGAAAATACATGTAATTACATGTTGGTATGCTAGTCTAAATATAATTTACACTTTGGAGAAGAGAAAGAAGATAGTAACAGGTGAATAAGGAAATAAAGAAATACATTTTAGAAATCTTCCCTGATTTTGTTTTTCAGCAAAAAAGGTATACTCGTTTATGCTGCATTTACTTAAATGGTTATTTGTGAATTAGAAAGTTCAGCCTATGATTTCTGCAGTGTTTAAGTGAATATTTGGGGAGAAAAGTAAAATTTGCATATTGTGATTGCTGATACATTTTCATATAATTATGAATAATTCTGAAGACTTTCCTTTGAATTTTAATATAAAAAGCCACACAGAAACAGTTTCTTAAACAGTTTTTTGTGTCCTGCTATTTATTCCTTGAAAAGATTTGGATCACTTTTGCTTTGCAGGTGAGAAACACCTGCCAATTTTTTTTAAAATGCATGACCTTCCAAACTGTCAAGGTCAAGTCACCATGATAGCTGCAGAGTGCTCTGACACCTTTTCAATGGGTCTTACTTTAAAGACTTCCACTTTTCACTGATGTGTAGTGTATAATCCCATGCCTTCTTCTCACTCACCTTGTTTTGGAGTGCCCCTGCAGTGCTGTCTACTGCAGACAAGCCAAATTCTTGCCTGGGAAAGTTACTCAGCCTGGATGCTCAAGGGACTCGTGCTGGGAACAGCAAATCACGCATCAGCCATTGGCCACCTGGCAGTCATGGTTTATCATGTGGATGATGTGTACCTGTCTCCTATCCACTGACCCTGCATGTAGATCTTCGATAACAAACAGCTTGGTAGGATTAGAGAGGCTCTTGTGGCTCTGAATATTATTTGGTATAACTTTGTTTCCGGTTTCTCTTGAGCAGTTTTTAAATGCAATATTATTTTAAGCTTTCACAAATTTTATTGCTGACATACAGATTGCATTTCCTGAAAGAGGTGTTTTAGATTTAAATGTATACTTATTCACGATACCTTGATCTGTCAACCATCTCTGACTAACTTGAAATTATTCTATTTTATAATTTCTGTTGTTAAAAATTGAAATTCAGCATTGTGGAATGCTTGACTCTGAAAAGAGATCTGCTACCAAAATGAATTATTAGTGAAATATTTTCCTGAAGAACCCTTTTTTATGTCGTAAGACAGATGACTTTTGGGACCAATATATGCGCACCATTTCTAGGAGTTAATTTACACAGACCTACATATGCAGTGTACATAATTAAAAGTTATTTTGCTTTTAGTTTTGTGTATGGGAATTTTACATTCATTTAATGTCTTCTTTTCTTGCTCTTTTTCTTACACAATATTTTTTTAAAAAGAAATTTGAGAAATTCAATTTGCAGTCATGTTACCTACAGAAAATTAATATATTAACTTTTTTGAGTTTATATATTTTTTCCTTAATATTGCTTTTTGGGTTTTGTTAAAATTGCACCATGAAATCAATTATAATTTTGGGAGGCTTATTCAGTGTGTAACTTGAAGAATTCAGATGTACTGAACTCTAATTGCTCTTAAATTTGCAACGATTTTTATATTGGAAATGGTAATTCTATAAATTTTAGAGTAATGCATGGCATTTCTTGCTGACTTGTATTTTCATCATTAAACACATTTTCAATGACTAATACATCTGAGTTAAAGAAACATCAAACTTCGTATAATTTATCACTTCCAATTGCATGAATACAGAATGAGATTCTGTTACTGCCTTTATTTACTACATAAAATATCTGGAGCTGCATTAAAAGCCTTCATTATACTGCATATTTCCCTGCAGCATACAGACAGCCACAAAACAGATGTCTGGAGGCATCGTTGCAAGGATGAAGGTGGGGAGACAAATGAGACCACAGAGTAGGATACCATGGGGAGAATGCCACAATGCTTAGGACTTCCATAAGAGGTTGCTATCATATAGACACTTTCTATTTATTACCAGGAACCCTGAGCACATCAGGAACAGTGGTCTTAAAAGTACCTGCCTTTCCCCTAGTTCTCATTATGTTGCATAAAAGCTTACCAAGCTCTAGTAAAATCTGCATCACTAATACCCAGGACTGGATATTCCTGAGTGATTATCTGAAGCTCCACTGCAGCTGCTAGACTTGCAAGAGGAATTAGTTCCTCATTAATCAGTGATGTTAGATGATCCTGTAGCCTCTTCTGAGTACAGAGAAGACAAGAGAGGAAAACTGTTTCTTTGTCAAATTCCTTCAGTGTTGTCCTCAAACTCACTCTGAAAAGCCATTAAAATGCACAAAGGATGTGCAGATAATGAACAACTGTGTGCTTTATGGAGGAGTTTTGGGGTGAGATATGTTAAGCCTAGACTTTAGCTGTTAGCTTGACTAATCAGCATGGTCCTTTTGGTCCCTTTGGGCCTCAGAGGCTTTTTTTTTTTTTTTAATTGGGGCATCAATATGCACATAGCTGTCTTGAGCAGTGGAGACATCCCTGTTGCACACACCCACTGGGGACAAAGCTAGCCAGGGGACCAAGCTCTGTGCTATGGCCCTAAGATAAGAGCATCACCCTTGCTCAACTTGTGTGGATGTGCTCCTGGGCCTGCTGTGGCTGGGCTTCATCAGGGAGTTGTGCATCCACCAAAGACCCTTCTCTCATGTGTCTGATGAGTTCCATACAAAGCATAACCATTTCTACTGTTATGAGGATGAAAGGACCCCAGCTGTCTTTTTTACTCTGTTCCCACACTTGATAGCTACAAAGTTCAATGGCCCCAAATGTTCAAGGAGGAGTGCTCTTTCAGGAATGAAATTTTTTTCTTTTAATTCTCAAATCTCCTCAGATTTATTTCAGAAGATGTTTGATTTTTCTTGCTACTTCACCATCTATGCTTAACTAACCTTTTTCAGACTAGCATACATATATGCTATGTTCAGGAATCTGACAGCATTGTAGGTGTAAAGTATGGAGATTTATGTTTTGTAAAAATAGGTTTATGATACAAATTTGTTTAAATGTATTGCTTTTAAAGAAAGGCAAGGCTCAGGACTACTGAATGTTAAATTAAGATAACACAATACAGAGAGATCAGTTGAGTCTGAAGCAATGACACAAGAAAGAGATCCAACAGAACAGCAAAACAAGCTTCTAGCTAAATAGTCTGCACAGACTTGTCTTATATGATAATCTGCCTCTTTACTTTAGACACATTAAAAGGAAGCAAAGTATCAGTACCACTACTTTACACTTGTGGAACTGAGGTTCAAACAAGTGTATGGCCCTTGCATATGGCCAGTATGCAACTGGCCCTTGTTCACAACACAGAGACTATGAGTCTCCTGAATTTGGATTTCCTAGCTCAAGCATCATTTTTCAGCCTGCAGGTCTGGGGCACAGCCTGGGGCAGGTCCACACCAACAACTTCAGCCTCCATAATTCTGCTGACTAACTGAAATGAGTGTGGCTGCAAAGACTCCAAATATCATAATACAGGAAAAATACCAGGAAAAACAAGTTTTTCTTACTACATCCTGTGTAGCGTTTTCAACAGAAAAACTCCTTCTACTGAGGTAAGTGGACCCTAGGGCCACGGTGTTGGTATGTGGGAAAGGCTGTCCTGCACGTTACCTGGCCTCTTGCATCCTGTAGTTCAGCTTTGTGGGATTCTGCACCACCGCTGAAGCAAGCAGCCACATCGGTTACATTTGCGTCTTCCCCAAATTGCCTGCCTGCTCTTTTGCCAAAATTTACCACTGCATACTAGCAAAGAAAGAGACAGATGTGCATTCCTAACCCTGGCTGCTGCAATTCACAGTCCCTAATAATAGCACAGGCTTACCCTTATTTATGGTTTAAACTGCTACACTGGATCACATGCAGAACTGTCTGAAGTGCTAGCAAACATTCCCTTTTGATATCCCTGTTATGAGGAAAGTAAATGCCGTTAAGTTGGACAGAGCTGCAAGCTAGGGCAGTATTGCATTTACTCCCACAATAGGTGAAGTTAGTGAATATGTGGATAAATTCAAAGCCAAATAAAATTCAGGTGCTTAAGAGAACCAGATGAAGTACTAGTAGAGCTGCTATTTCCAGAAACTTCTGGAGCCCAAGGGAAGTCACATAAGACTACAAGAATGCGGCTGTAGTGACCATCTCTGAAAAAGGGGGAAAAGAAGTTGTAAAAGTAGAAAATTAGTTACAAACAGGCAATTTTCCTTCAGGGACCAAAAAAACTGTAGGCATAAATAAGGAAGTGAATAGCTAAAAATAATTAAGATCAGTAACAACCAGTAAGGATTTGTAAAAAGAAAATCAAGTCAAACCATCCTAATCACCCTGTATGACAGCATAAAACAACAGAGTATAGCGGAGAACAGTGGATGTCATATATCTTGACTTCAGTATGGCTTTATGAAAATTACCTCACATAACAATCTTAAAAGCAAGATGGGAGAACATAGTTTTCATGAAACTATTATGTGATGAGTGAAAAACTATACTCAGAGAGGACTTAGTGGTTCACTGTCATGACTGGGAGGATGAGTGGAGTGGGCTTGCACAGGGGTCTGTTTAGTTCTGTTGCTTTTCAGTATTTTTGTTAATGACCTGGGGGATGGAAAAGAGAGGTTGCTTATAAAACCTGCAGACCACACCACGCTGGAAGTGCTGTAAGGATGCTGGAGAACAGGAGCAGGAAGTCAGGATTATTTTGAGAAATTTGAAAAATGATGGTAACGCCATGTCTTTTATGGAGTTCAGTGCCCACTTTCCCATCTGTTAAAGCTCATTATTATTACTAAAATCACAATTTTATTCTCATCCAGATCATTTGTTGGAGTTGTGCATGCTTCCAGCACAAAATAGAACCATGCACTATTCCTGTACCCTAAAATGTCTGTGGAGTTGTAGACAAAAGTCATGAGTATTTTATGAATTGAGACTTCAGATAATTTCCTTAATCTTTGATAATTTCACATTCCAAGTCAAAATAAGACTCTCTAGACTATATCTGTAGGAGTATGTGAAGCTAAATGGCATAAATTCAGCCTCATGCCTCAGTGCCTCAGTGCATACCTTAGGTATAAATACTCTTTCATAAAGGCCTACTGTGCAGCATCACTAAATTATATAAACTCGATTAATGTGGAATCAATGTGGGTTCAATTTAGCAACTTGACAAACCTTGGCACCATGCTACATACATTATTTGTACTGCGCCGTTCTAAGAAACATGCTTTTTAAAAAATAATTTACCTAAGTAGTGTGAATCACTAGCCTGAAAATAAATACAGAGACCCTCAGTGGTTCCTTGATGCCTCCATTTTCATTAGGAACTTTAACATTTATCTCTTTGTTTTATGCCTGTTACATAGAATTATAGGCCCCCCTGGAGGCATTAGATTAGGGATTATAAAATCAATGTGGTGTAAAACCATTGTTCCAGCACTTTCAAGCCATCCCCACAGAATGAGAAAAGGGCAGCTGGACCCTGACCCACTGTGTGGGACAACATTGCCCAGCAGAATGATCTCTTCAGGAAATGCTAACTTGACAACCTGTGTAAAGTTAGATAAGAGGTGATATTAGTGTTCACAGAGTTATAAATAATTATTCAGCTCACCAAGCAAGGTAGCACTGCACCCTGCAGGACCTAAAGCAGACAGCTCAGTACCAGCCAAAAAGCACTGGATTCACTGTGGGTTTATTCAGCTTAATTAAGACTCCAGACTTGGTCAAGTATAGTTGACTTTCCTTAAAACAAATAATTAGAACTGGCAGCATCTGGAAGGATTAATTGTTACAAGGTCTCATATTTCTATGTACACAAATACACTATTTTTCTGTGATATAAACATTCATTTTAAAGTCAGTGACTACTTCTGTGTGTATTGTGTTTAAGAGATGACTGAAACAACTGGCTCGAAATAACTGCTCACCCACGAATCAAGTGTAGGCTGAAATCTTTAAAAGGGTAAATAATAGTGTTACTTTTGAACCCACCAGATCACACAGCATGGTGTACCTTTTCTATTCAGCTCTGAAAAGGGGTAAAAGTGGTAAATTACCCCATGGAAAAACCATACTTTCATAGTGTCTGTCCTAATATGCATAACAAAGAGGTGTGGATAATTCAGATCGTTTATATAAACATATGCTTATCCAAACCATTAAAAAACCTCCAGTTGCTCTGAGAGCTATTCGATACTTCTGTGGATCTTTATTGACCTGTACTTAAATATAATAAGCTGATTCAAATAACACAATTTATTTCTGTTACCAATGGCTAAAATCATCATGAACCTGAGAGCAAAGTTAAGATTAATTTCTAGGAACCTTAACAGTTTCCAGATATCAACCTCTGCCATACACATGGCACAGGAAGTAAACTAGTGTAATGCATGTCCTAATGCTGTCACCTCTGCATGTTGGTGTATTAGGAGTGAGAGACAAAAAAATACACTACATACTCTTTTGATATCAGAATAATTTCTTGTAAAGGTGATTTGATATTGTTTACATAGTGAATTTTGTTTGATTACTGCAACTCAAAATGTTTTAAAACTTAATTTAAAACATCCATCTGCATATTTAATTACATAGATGTCATTGTACTAACCAATACAGTGCTTAGGAAAACAGACGTCCATGTTATTGTTTAGGGTAACATTACATTTGAGAGATGTTGAAGTGAAAGTCTAAACATTGTATGCATTTCTTGATGAAAATCTTTTCTTCAATAAGAGCAACAAGAGAATGGGGCTGACGTGTTACCTCTCCCCCAACTAACTGCTCATTTTTCATGCTCTCTAGTCTAGTTTAAATCGAAAGGAAACTGTGAAGGTAACATTTTTTCTATTATTTTATGGTGGCAATTTTTCTTCAAAAAGCTGTAGGTTCAGAACAGATGTGAAAAAGCAGATTCGTTCTTTAAGCTTTGACTGCAACAGGGGAAGCCAAGCAGGACAGAAAAGTGTCAATGCTCCTGTTGTTAGTGACCAGCCAAAGCCTGGCCACTGCTTCTGACGGCTTTCTCACACGGACATTTTCACTTGAAGAATGGTTGTAATAAAAATAAAGAGGTTAGGCATCTGGGATGAGAAGTGACTCACCTTGTGCTGTCTCTCCTGTCCTCTGCCTAAACCCCAGGCACGTGCTCCCACCATGCTCATTAGAGTGGAGGGCAACCCAGTCCCTTGGCTCTCCTGCAGGCAACTGCTCATCACAAGGGAAGGACTTTAAAGCCACAAGTGACAGCTAAGTATCGAGCTTCTGACTGTACCTTTGAAAATCCTCTGAACATTTTTATTTCACAAAACAGTAAGGCATGTGTTTTCTTGCTTCCCACAGCCTGTTTTTCTTCACAGTGACTTTCAAGTCCAGTGAAGTATATTCCTTTTGCTCAATATATTTTAAAATTAATGAATTGGCAATATGTTTTGTCTATGAAGGAAAAAATATAATTTATCTCTATTAACCAAAAATGCAGCTAAGTTTCCCTAGGACCTTTATGCCTCAGTGTAATAAATTAGAATTACTTCAGCTTGTTATTACCAGAAAAGCATATAGGTGTCCATTGTGGTGAATTTGAATTTTATACCCTAAATTCAAACTTATATCCTCAAAACTCCAACTCTGTTAACTCTCAATTTTGTAGGCATGTAAGGACCCTGGAGTAGATCTGTATTGTACCTTAGTGACCAGTCTGGGGACAATGAAAGTCACAGATGAAGTATCATGTCTGCAGATTGCAGGAATATAGGATAGTTGCATATAAAATCATTATAAGATTTAAACCCCAAATGATCCAATTCTGTTAAAACAAAACTCGTGCTCAAGCAAGACAGATAGCGGGGATGCAGGAACTTGGGTTTATGTTTCAGAGGTATCATGGATATCCTTTACTTTCACCAGTGAGGTTCCTCAGACCCCAAACATGCAGAGCTTCCTAAGCCAATGAAGAACCTTGAACTCACATCTCCGACTTTTCAGGAGGATACCTTAAATATTAGGGTTTAGGATATTTTACAGTGAAACTTCACCTTTTCTCCTGGAATGAGCCAACTCTAGGAGAACATAAAACAGAACAAAAATAAGTGTGCACCCCAACCTCTCTTTCAGCACATTAGCATGGAAACAGTGTCACCACTGCATGGCTATACAGCTTCCAGCCTGAATCCAGCCCCATTCCAGCAGCTTGTGATCCACAAAGACCACTTTTTTTTAATGAATGTAACTCTTAGATTTTTAGCTTAAAAAATGACACTTCTATCTCATACCTTTTCTATGAGAGCTGAAGGCAAGGTGGATAAGAATCAGTAAGTTAAGGAATGACAGAGGAGCGAAGCTGTCAGTCCTGCTGAACAGTTATCTATGGTTCAAGTTTCTTCTGTGAATCTGCTGGATGCTGAAATCCTTTGTATAAGTCCTTAATATTTTAGAGAAAGTTAAAAATTGTTAAAGGAGTTCTAGTTAAAGAACATCAATGGATTTTGAATGGACATTTTGTCTAATACATTGACTTGCCATATGAACAGCATCTTACAGAGCACCCAGTTTCAACATGCACGTGGCACTTAATTTGAATTTTTCCCCTATTTTCATTTCCTTTTCATTTTTTGTTCTCTTGTTTCTGTTTAAGCAGGAAACTAATAATTTTCAAAGGGAAGGGGGAAAGAAACATTCGAGATGAGGCATTAAGGACCAAGAAAAAACGTATTGAAATCAAAATGTCCCAGAAGTTAAGTTTTCTCTGAGTTACATGATTTTCTCTGCTACAATTCCCATTTCATTTATATTATCAAAGCTACTAATGTGCAACAAAAAAAAAATGTGCATCCTCTAATAAAGGACTCATGTAAAGTCCATACAATGTGCAAACATGTCCCATGGCTGACATTGTAAATCAATCTCTATGTGCAATGGATAATTTGGATTTCCTATTTGTTACGACATTTTTAAATAAGGGAACAAATAATACTGGGGATTCCTACTCACACATTATTTTACAGCTTTATTATCTACACAAGCTGTAGAAAAAGGATCTGAGCAGTGGTTCACAGTGCAAAATTTTCTTGTCCAAAACACTCAGTTCTGAGGTTCCAAGAAAAACAAATATTTGGTAACACATTGAGTCTGTGATATAGTCTACCCTCTAAAAGGGAAGACAGCTGCTGAGAAAGATAAAACAAAATAGTAATTAACAAACAGAGGGACATCAACATAAAATGCAGCTAACGAAAATTGTTCTTGTTTTCTGAAAATCACACACAGGCTGCATAATTGTCAAGATGTATATAATTTTGTTAAGACCTTCACCAGACAGTCATCATATTTGATGCATTGCTAAGTTTTATAGAAAATGCCACATGAATGTCAGAAATTCAGTCTTCAAAATAGAGAATTTGTTGATGAAGGATGTGTGGGACTTCAGTCCCTTGAAACTTCTTATCACTGCCAGGTAGAAATGAATGGCAAGAATTTACCTCATGTGCATAGAGCTAACAAGTCAAATTTTAAAGAGGAGAAAGAGGAACATAAACAAATTAATCAAGTCTAGCAAAGCTGCACCAAAAGAACTATTTTAAGTACCCAAAAAACTAATCTTCTAAGCAGCCAAAAATCTCTGACTCCCACTGGCATCAGCTTTGTATTAATGACACCAATCCTGCTATTCACTGAAGGGCTGCATTGGCGTGCAGCTGCTAAGAGCATGGGCACTGCAACAACCTCAGAGACCATCAGTCAGGAAGTTCCAGCAACCTGGAGATGGGTGATAGCAGGGATGTGCACAGAGTCGTGGTCAGGCCAGGAGCCCTGTTGCGTTTGTCAGACCTTAGGCCATGGTGATCAGGTGCCCCAGGCCTTTGCTTTCCACTGATCACCTGCTGCTCTGCATTGTAGTGGGGAGGGAAGGTTTTAACCTTTTGAGGGAAGAAGAGGGGAATGTAAATGTTCATCTCTCATTTCTGCAGCAAAACAGGGAATTGTTGCAGAGAGTACTCTTCTCCATTTGACATATTCTGGAAAAACAAAATTGTCTGAAGCTCAGTGAGGGTTGTGTGGGACAGCCAGCAGACAGTCACTAACACAATGGAAAGATATTCTCTAGAGCAACCAATCTGGACATCAGACATGCTGATGGGCACATGGCAGCGCATCATATGAAAGGTCAAACTATGCCATTCCCCTCCTGTGGGAGCCTCCTCAGTGCCTTCAACTGCACCCTGCATACAGCAATCCCATCTGATGGGGTGAAATCCTCAGCAAATGGAAATGCTTACATTCTTGACATCATGGTGATCAAGATGTGGGTCAGGCAGGCCATACCTTTGTCTGAGAGGGAAAGGCAAAGAAGGTCTTGCCAGACTACCTTTTTGAATGGTAGGTGGAAGGATAAACACATACCTGCACTTAAAGATTGCTTTTACCAGTAATATGAATATTCCCAGCAGGGGACAGTATGTGCTAAAATACAGCAGTATGTGCCTAATTATACAATTACACCCACACATCCCCATCACCCCCTCTTTGCAATTTTCATCTGAGGAGAGAAACGGAGCTTGAATACTGCATGTTTTGGTGTGGGGTGCAAAAACTCTCACACAGTCCATCTCAAAATCTGAGTTTTTACATGTACAAACACAGCTTAAAACCTCAGCTGAACCTTAATATACACTGCAATTTTAAATGCAAACATTTTAAAAAGTATACCTTTTACTGCATCAATAGGACATGCAGTGATTGTGTCAATCTTTGAGGCTGAATATGGCTACAAGAACTGAAATATCAAAGACAAAACAGCACTGAGTTTTGTCAGTGAAGGATACACCCTTCCTAAGGAAGGTGTATCCAGGAAAGAGGTGAACTGTAGAAGTAGCCTGAAAGAAGTAAGTGTTAGAATGTAACTGTAATACATCAGAAAAAGGAAATGCAAAGGAAAAAAGAATGTGTGACTAATGCAAGATGTAAATAAGTGTAAGTGGCAAGATAAAATTATAATTATTTTATATTCACTATTCCAATATGGAAATATTTATTATTAATTTGAGCAAAACTAAATATTTTATTAAAATGGGAAGATTATTCATATATGTACTTATATCGCTTCAGTCATATCAGTATACTAGCTTCTTAGCTTACATCTATGCTCTAGGATATACTTTGGATTTTTATATAATCTGCATATTCTGGAAAGTCAGATGTCATGCTCTCCAGGGCCTATTTGGATCATGCATGTTCCTGAATTAATGTGAAGCACAGATCCACTAAACATATTGAAAATATTTAGTTATGCAAAGCTACACAGTGAAGTTACACTGGTAAACTTACCAGGTTTAAACCCAAGACTGGATCCCAGACCATCTCAACTGTGAAAATACAAAAATATAATTTACTGACTCTGTAAAACTAGCATCGTAAGTGTCATGGAAGATGTAGTTAGTGAAACAGTCATGGACTAGATGGTGCTTTTCCTTATGGGGCAGACATAGGGGTTGCTGGTGCTGCCCCTGGACAAGCAAAGCTTCTGCAACTCTTTCTTTGAGGGCCCAAGACTACGGGATTGTGAAAGGTCAGTCAGGCTATTCCATTTTTCTCCCACTGGTAATTTAATAGCTAATACTCATAACTCCCACTTCATGAGTGAGAAAGTGTGCTAGTGAAAGTTAACAATATTTGGTTTATCTGTGCTTCTAAACTGAGATTTCTCTGCATGAAAAAGGTCAGAGTCTGACAAAATGACTATTTCAAGGACATTCAATATAGATTGTCTACTTCACAGGTAAAACAGCAAAAGCATTTGACATTAGACTCAAATGCCAACAACAGCAAGCTTCAGATTTCAAATTTGTGATATGATTTATATGGAATGACAGACAGGATGAAACAGAATCCTCTCCAATAAAATCTAAAAACTAAGAGACTCCATATCCTAGCCTGCAAGCTGAATCTCTCTCTGATCCAATGTTCAGTAACTTATTTCTTCATAGGTGAACACAACAAAGGCAGTTGGGTCCTTGCATCCACCAGAATGTAAAATCAAAGATCAAGATCCTGGTAATACACACATGCTTATAAAAAGAAAGATAAAAATGATCCTGTATACTTCCATAGTTTTTAAGTGTGGTACTCTCTTTGAAATGCAGTGGCTTGTTTGAAATGTGGTAGCTGATTCCATATGTGTGTTCTTAGAGGTCTGCAAAGTAAAATGACTTTCCTTAAAATATATTTACTTAAACCTCCGTGAAGGGGTTACTCTGAGGAATAAATGTTTTTGTTACCCAGGAAACTTAGCAAACCTGCTCCTAGGGCCTCAGCCAGTTGTATATTTGGTTTTCACTTTGAAGATGATGTGCCCTGTAGACACTCTAGGCCTAGGTATAAGCCAGAGACCAAGAAAAAGGACAATCCTATAAGGCTGCCCTCAGCAAATGGCACTAAAAAATGGATTCAGACTTGGAAGTCCAATAAATGCTTAACAGGGAAACTTTGCAAACCCTTGCCAGCCTGTTAATCACTAAAGGTTCATGACTGTAGAGAATTTTGTGATTGCTCTGTGGACAGTATTTCAGGGTTTTTTTTTCTGTAACCAGTATTTTTCAAAGAAATGCAACAGATTCTTGCTACCTAATTATATGTTCTAAAGATCCAAGTTGAATACAGACAAATCATGGATATTCAGTTGAACACAGTATTTCTACAGGCAAATATAACAGCATTAGAAAAGTCACAGATTGTAGACACCATAATCTTACCACGCTTTTTCCAAACACCAGAAATTTGTCATAAGTATCCTGATTCTGTACAGTTAAAATCAGAGGGAACTTTTGCACAAATGCAGACGAGTGGTGGACCCAGCCCTGTGTACACTGACCTCATCCTACTACCAACAAGACTTAGAGCCAACTTTGCATTTTATATCTGAAAGGTGATAACCAAAATGAGGATTTCAGGAATATCAATTTGACATTCTACATCAAAGTTGTGTTAGCCTCAAATCTTTTTAAGGCTGAAGTAATGTAAAAGAGCACAGTAAATACAAGCTTCCTTTCTTCCTACGCCCCTGCCACACACACAGTTGCTTGGATTTGAAACTCCAGCAAATAGTCTGACAACACAAACATGAAACCTTTACATGTTTAAAATATCCTGATTACAACAGCATTAAATCTGTGTCCCTTTACTTGGGAACTCTGGTCTTGACAGGGACTAAAATGACTCTAAACCTCATCTCTTTTTCAGGCAGAATTTTCTAGCTCCTGCTGGGTGGCATCTACCACTAATCTGACATGCCAGAACAGTGGCAGAACAAAGAGGAAACTATTGTAAATGTATTTATTTTCTAAATCTGCATAAAATGAGTATTTCAGGGATGCACTATTCAACCTCTGACTGAAAAGTTTTGTCACCCCTAATCAGTCTTCAGTGTAGAATTTTATCAGTAAATGCAGAAAGAAATAGTAGTATTTCATAACTCCATCTGGAGGTAATAAAGTATGGGCCTGTCTGTATGGGGAAGTTACAACAAAATATGTCAGGGTATGAATTTCAAGCACAATAACTGCTGTGCTCTAAGTCTCTGTGTAGATGCTCTTCAACACTAAGACTTTGGGGTTTTTTTCCAGTTTAACTTAATCCATTTTCACAGTGGACTCCGACAGAGGAATTAGTGTCTATACAGAGGACTATTTCTTAAAAGTATTCTGCGATATTTTCCAACTAGACAAGCACTAGCTGTTAATATATTTTAATATATATATTTCCCCATAGAAATAAAATAACAAACCTGAGTACTTTTTCAGAGGAAATTAGAGTTCCTCAGAGACTAAATCACCCCCATCTGCTGTTTTGCAACCCATGTTGTATGGCAGCCTCTCCTACTTAGACATGCTAAAACAGTGCATGAACAAAGAGAAACTCTGGCACATGCATACATTTCCAAAATTTACATAAAATTAGAATTTCCAGAATGCGTAATGTGCCAGCCATCTCAAAGTATTGTTAGTCTGACTTGTCTTTGAGCAGGGTTGGTACAGTATCGATTATATATGAAAAAGGCTGTTACCTTCCCTGTAGTACATGCTGTATTGCAGGAAATGTCACTAAAATTTAAAAAATATGCCAGACTGTTCATATGCAGAAAGCAGGCACGTTGTTTTTTTTCATTAAGGAATTAATTTCTTCATCAAGTTTTTGACTTTCCATGCCTGGAAAATGTGAACTGTAAGCATCCAGTCACACTCCCTGAAGCAGGTAGCTGAGTTACCTGTTTCACTGACCAGAAAGGCTTATGTTATCTGTCAGGATGGTGATCAGCCGTTGAATCATATCAGTTCTTCTAGTTGGGACATTTCAGATACAAATATTATGATGCTATTGTGAGTGTTACTTAGTGTCAGAATTTTAGATTAATTTTCAATATCTAGAAATTTAATCCACAGTGTGAATTGCTCCAGGTCTGATCTAATGAGTATTACTGGCATATCACATCTTTATTGCTGTTATTTTTAAGACAGATATGTGAGAAGAGGGACTATACAGAGAAAGCATTTCCCTCCATTAGGAGCAGAGCAAGCTAGCCCAAACTGCATCCTGTCTGCTAAGTGTATAATGTGAGATTTATTATGAAAGGTTTCTCTGTATTTCAAGTTTAAACAACATTATCAAAACACTGTAGATTTTGTTAGAATTCACACTGAGGGAAAACAAAATATTAATGCAGTGAAAATTGTTTGAAAATATTTATTATTAGTAAAAGGAAAACTGCATTCAGAGAAAAACTGCCCCAACATATATTCAAAAGGTACCCTGACATTTTTCAGAAATTCTTAGAACAATGAAACATGGAACATGAGCAATGTTCAAAACTGTGTTTCCAGAAAGAATCTCACTGTTGCTTGAACAGTCTCTTGCTCTGAATTGTACCAAAAATGCTAATTCAACTCTTGATATTCCATTTTTATTCTATGAGTATGAGTTTCCACATTCGACTAGTTTCATTTAGCACTTTTCATGGCACAAAAATGCCATGGAATGGAAATTTAAAGAAAAAATAATAATCAAGATTCCCATTTTTCATTTGTAAATATTCCCACTAAACCTAAGGGGAGGGAAATCAACTTCAGATGCTAGGTGTTAATCAGATGAGAGTAGGCTAATGGAGTATCTCACAGCATCTTGTTATTTGTGAACTCAACATTTGTGTTATTGATACTCAGCAGCCCTTACTCAGCAGAGCTTGAGGACAGCTGGGAGACATTTTCACAGCCTCCAACTCTTCCCAGGAATTTCTGTACCTTTCTATAGTTTTTCAGTTCCAAAGTAATAATAGATGTAATTATTTATTTAGTTTTTTGATTGGAAAATATTGTTGGTAAATATGAAATAGGGGGTTCTTCCGGTTTTGATACTGTAGATTCATACCCTGCTCTTACTGCCATAAATGTCTGTCTTCGAAGTTGAAACCTTGATGCTGAAAAAGCTTGCAGAGACATTATGCAGACATGTTGCTTTTGTCCTTATCAAATAACTTCTAAAATCAGCATACTTTTGCTCTATTTATCTGTTAAACATGACAAGAGTTTGAATTTTAGGGATTTTTGTTGTTGATTTATTTTCTTACTTTTACACTGACAAACTTTCATTTTAGTGAAAAAAACCTCATACAATCAAAGAAATTGAAGTTCTGGGGAACTTTGTTTGTCTTTTTTTTTTTTTTTTTACTGGTCCCAACTTAATTGGGGACAAAAATTTTTCTAAAGATGCCCTATGAATAAATAGGGTATATAATAAGCAACCATTATATGTGATTTCCTCACTCATGTGGAAACCCCCATAACTCACTAATGACATCATCACTTGTGAGTCTTTCCTTGGAACTGGGTTAATCATATTTTATGGCAAATTTTATGTTTCCTCTATTCATGTATATTACTGTTTTATCTGTACGTACTGTGTTTATATTTTATGGTCTAGTTTCTTATTTTGTTGGAGTATGACTTTAAATATTCTGAAGGCTTTTTGGATACAGGAAATGTCATGATAAAGCTTCTACTAGCCTAATTAAAAAAAAATTCTTAAAGATTACTGACAAATAAAAATAATTTTTGTTTTTTAACCCTTATTTCCAAGTGCTTCAAACAGCAAACATGAAGAAGCCTATCAAATAGAAAAAAAACCCAACCCATACATCTCTACTTTTATTTTTCTTTTTCTAAAAACCTCTAGAGACATCATGCAAACTCCAGTTTTGTTGATGTTTTCCAAAATGTGTCACTCTGTGACATAGCAACTCCACAAACTCTGATGGTATAATACACTTTATAGTAGTAAACTGGTTTCAGACAAGAAATTTTCTGTAGCATCCAACTATATTTTACGTTTTGGTACTCCATTCTTCAGTTCGCACTAGTTACAGTGAGCAAGAAATTAAATAAGGGATATTTTCAGTATTTTTATTCAGTCTAACACAGCATAGTATTCATGCAAAAACACCATAATAATGTAACGTTGTAACATGAAATTTAGGTGCTGTTTCTGCACAGAAGATAACAATCACGAGGGAACTGTGATTTATTCACTTCAAGTGATTTTATCTGTCTTTTGACGCACTGCTATTTCACGGGCAGAAAATAAGTCTGAGTACAAATATTGCACGTGGAACTGTACTTCTCCTTATGTTGGAAACACTGATATACTTTTCCACCATATCCGAATTTGTTTTACACAGTGCCATATTAGATTTCCCTTACAGAGAGCAATACAGTGCTAAACTAAACATCTGACTTGATAAAAACTGGAATTACCTTCAAAGCCACACCTCATGAGTTGTATTTCCAATTTAAAGCAGATATTTGAAGTACGTGAATGCCTGAGTGAAATGTTCCTGAATACACGTGAAACCTGTTTTGCAGAATCCAAGACTACTTAAACACACCATGAGCACAGCATTACAAATGTACCTTCAGAAGCTTGCAAACTCTAATATTGCTGTCTGAGGGGCCACAACAAGAGCACTAATTGTGGTTTCTAAAGGCAGCGGGAGGTAAACAAAAGCAAATCCCCAGCAGCCAAGCATGGATGATAGCAAGCATTTTGAAAGGTCACAGAAACTCACCTTCCTGAAGAGGAAACACCTACATTTACCTAGATGAAAGCCTAAAGAGACTTTAAATTGTATTCTGCCTCACAGATATACCACCTAAAACTAGCAAACACGATACTGCGACAGACTCTGCAGTCATACTTGAAGTCTTTTGGACCTATCAGGACATAAAAGATAGGAGATAACTTAATAAATTATCTTTTTTATAAATTGTTTTGAGATATTTGTATCCATGATGATATGATTTTGGCCACAGATTGTCCATACCCTAGATGCAGGCAACAGTTTAGGTCCAACAGGTGTGGGAGAGCATCCATTCCCAGCCTTGGCTTGCAGGTTCAGGAAGGTTTTGACTGCTTCCCATATGGCTCAGAGATGGAATGAACAAACCCAGCTGGCTCCAAGGAGACTGAGCTCATACAAACCTGCAAGGCGCTTTCAGAGCTGGAGACAGTTAGAAACGTCATAGCAACAGCCAGCTGATCCCCCTGGAATTAAGCTGGTTCCTACCACATTTATTTACTCTGGCCACATAGGACCTGAACTGATTCCATGTTACTCCACTAACTTTTCTCATGTTCCACAGTACTTTCTACTTACCCTGGAAGGACACTTTTATTTTGGGCTCAGTACTATTAGGACACAGGTACTACCTCAGGACCAGCAATTTGCCCTGCCTGGTGAGTTTTGCTGAATGCATGATGACAGCACAGAGCTCCTTCCTAGCTCTATGGGAACCAGAGAAGGTCCAGAAGTACGAAAAAAACCAGTAAGCCCAGCTGGACCCAACTGCCCTCTTGGACAGATAGCAAAGTGCCTGGAGTGTCTTCAGCTATTTTATCTGAGTTTTAACACAACCTCAAGCACTGTCTGCCCATTATTTCAGATATGGAAAGCTGTTACTTCTGTAATATGCTTTTGTGTTGAATTAATGCTACTGTGCTTTTAAAAGGCTGGCAGGTGACTGAACTGCCCTGTAATAGCTTCAAGGAGAGAGAGAGATTCAAGTGCAGAAATAGATTCTGGCTTGCTGAGGTGACTGCAGTGAATTGGTGCCAGAAGTATTGGCATGGAGGAAGAGAATTTATGAGGTTCCACAAAATCAAAAGGCCAGTTGAAGCCTGAGGTGCAAAGAAACGAGATACTGAAGTCGTGACTGAACATGCATGTATGTGTGGTTTCCAAAGAAAATGCTGGGTTCTGTGAGTAGGGGGAGAACTGCAGAATTGGACATCAGACACCTCCTCAGCCAGCTCCCACCATCTGCCTAGGCAGCAGTGCTGGACCATCGTTACCCTGTGATACTTTGTGACTGTAAAAATTAGTGGGTTTGCAGAGAACTGAAAGTATGAGTAAGATCCTTTTCAAAGAAAAGACGTCCCAGAATAACTCTCAGGATGTCAAAATTAACAAGTTACCTGAGATCTGCTCCTCTCAATCACCACAAGTGACTCTTCCTTGCTATTTCAGTCCTCACAGGACTTCAGCTTTAAAAGACCAGTGTTTTCTGGCTAAAACCAAAATGCTGGACTGTGTAGCACTTCCTAGCTCACCAGTCTGGGTGCAAATCTCTTTTTTTGTCTCAACTGGGACAAGAGCTGGGTGCATGGCACCTGCTCTGTGGGTAGGGAAGTTGGACACCTCCTAGGGCACAGGTAGGTCACGTCCCAGGTAGAGGCAGTCAGGGTATGAAGGCCCCAGACATGCCATTTATGGTTGATTTTTAGGCATCAATGGAGTCATTCTTTCAAAACACACTGAATTAAACCACCTCATTGCTATTACCGTGTGTAAACATTTTTTATTCTTACTCTATAATAAATGTTGGAAGGGTGGTTGTAATATTGACTTGAAATAAGGAACCATCATCCTGAAAAGACTGAGGAAGACTGGCCTAGAACACAAAGAGGTTATTAATGCTTTTGAAAAATATACCACCTGAGCTTGAGTCAATAGCCAGTGAGGCAATTAATAAAGAGCAAGACTAACAATATATTTGTATTCTCTTTGTGTACAAAATGTAACTGAATAGACATAAAATCCATCCTACCATTGTCTTTCTCTTCCTGTGGTTGTGATGGAAAGGAGATGAATGGATTTAAGAGTGGTTTCCTATACAGTGGTAGTCTTGTACAGTATCCCATTAACATTACAGAATAGGATTGGTACTGCAATGAATTATCTAGACAAGAAGCTCTATACATACTTCTCTATCAGTCATGCAGAGTATGTGACTAGACTTTCACATAAATTCACCAACTTTCCACAGAAAAGAAACATAAAATATGGCTACTCCTGTAAGTTCTTTCTCTAGGAAAGCTGATATCCTGAAGGTTTTAAAAACACCGATTTTGAGGAATGTAAAATGTTTTTTCATTAAGGCCTTTTATGCATTTATTTTGAGATGTTTAGTTTCTAATGTTACATTGCACTAAATCTCTCACTCTGTATTAGATTGTTGGGATGCATGCTGACAGCTGATTTTAGAGCAAATTGCTGCTAGAAAGGCAGGTTGCCTTCTCCTTGCAGCCCCAGTTGCATGCTTCCTTCCTCTCTTCATGTTGAAGCATCCTTTTGTGTGGTGAGCTGAGTTCAGTTAGCAACTTTTTTATTTTTCTGGCATTCCAGGTGGACCCTGGTTTGAGTGACAATTTATGTCACATCTGAGTAGATGGGTGCAAATCAAATCAAGTTTGCTCTATTCATATTCTGAGGTAGGCTATCAGGCATATGTAGTTACACTGTTTCCAAGCCAGAGTTGTATTCCAGCACAGATATTTATCTGTTTGTACATACCTTGAATGGTTCACTCCCAACTAAGTTTTAAAGTTGTTTTAGAGTAACAAACATTAACTCTAGGGGGTTTGCCAAAATAAACACAAAATCAAACAGAAGCAGACCTTCCTGATAACTGGCCTGTACAGTACTGTTCAAATAGCTGAGGTACCTGCTGCTGCAAGTCCCAGCTCTGAAAGTCCAGGTGGGAAAGTACAAATGGGTTGCAATATGCATCACAAGGTAAAGCATTTCAGTTACAGGTGTGGAAAGAGTTGCAACAGTCACTCTATGCCTCAGTGTTTCAAGGACCTTAGAGTCTAATTCCCTCTTTACTGAAAAGACAGCTAAAAGAAGATAAAAACTATAGAGTTAAAATATTATTGGGATGCATAAACAAAGACATTCTGAGCTATTCTGAGCAACTTTATTGAATTTGGTCTGATGCATTGAACATTCCTTTGTCTATATTCCAAGTTTATTATTTCAAAAATGTTGTCAAATGCCGTTTACATTCAAGGACACACTTTTTTGTCTGTGAAGCAACACGAATCTTTGGAAAAAAAAAAAAAAACAAACCAAACTAAGCACAGAGAGAAATCTTTAGCAAAAAAAAAAAAAAAAACCCCAAGAAAAAAGTGCTATAAGTGGCCCAACCATAGATTATAAGAGGACCTGTTCAATGAACGCTGAGTTTTCCCCATACAAATACTAGCTTAATCTTCCATCAAGTTCTTTTCTGTGTTATTTTCACTTTCCATAAACTGCATTTTGCATGCTTTAAAGGTGATGACAAAGAAAAGAAAATCATATTTTAGAATCTCTGGGACACAGGATTAATGTGTGGCTTAACCTCAGTTCCTTTGAATGGGCATTTATTGATCCTCACAATAACATAAAGAAGTGAATGATGGAGAATTCACTTACTCACTTTGTCTAGCTCACTTCTCTGGTGTGGTGGACTAAAAGGGATAGAGGCTAATGGTAGTGAGACCGTGAAAGTAATATATGAGACCTAAGAAACTTTTGTCATTTAACATATCAGTCATTCTTAGTTTCCTCTTACATTCTTACTTTTACAGTTTGCAACTTTAGGTGCACATATGTTAATTTAAAATGCAGAATTTGAATAAATTCAAGCAAGAAAATTATGTGCTCACTTTACAAGGTCAAAAGCAATTTTTTTCCACTGACAACTCAGCTTGACCATGGTGGACATTTAAAATTCAATTTGTGTTCTTTCTGCCAAATCTAGTACATAAGCATCAGCAATAATGATTTGGAAGCCACATATCTGTACAGTTTTAGCTGTTATTCCTAATGTGACCGTAACTATAGCATCTTAGTAGAGTACTGATAGCCTTGTTAAAGATTCATGTTGTGCCTGGGACACAGCTCTGTTCTATAGCTACATCAGTGCTGCTGGGCTGACAAATATAGCATTGTTTTTCTCACTGCGGTGTGACTCACAAGCACATCTCACAGTAACAAGATAATACTTTTATAAAATAAGTTTCTGAGCACTGCAGGATGCAAAAATAGATAATTTGTGAAATAAAAATAACAATAAATGAAAAAGCAATATTTAAACAAACCATCTGTAAATGTCAGTCTCATTTAGTTTGTGTTACTGGAATTAGTAGCAATTACAAAATCTAAGATCAAATTGCTTTGAAAACAGCGATGCAAACTTCAATTTATGCTGCTGTAATAATTCAAAAGTTTTACAATCACTATTCACTACATGATCTTATTTGTCCTAATTTTATATAAGTCAACGTCTTAACTCTTGGAAAGGATCTTGATTCACACAGGTGTGAGAACAGCAATGAACCCTTCTGTGCAAACACTGCAAGTGCAAATTCTGTGCTATGTCATGACCCACAGTGCCCTGTTGGCTACAGTGTGGGACATCACAGCTACTATTTCCAAAAGCAACTTCTGTACCCATCAAAGATGCCTGGACCATATTCTATTTCAGCCGAGCATCCAAAATCACAAGGCACTTTCATAAATGTGCCAAATGTTATGCCTCTTTCCTGACATTTCACTTGCAAGCTCCCCTATCATTTTTTCCCACTGGCCAGCTTCAAGTCGCATCTTGACCTGCCGGCTTGCTGAAAGAGCTTGAGCTGCAGTGCGTCTAAGCTACCACAGGAGCTTAAGAACTAAAGAATGCATCTGGCCATGTAGATTTTTGCTTCTCATTCTGCTGTTTTTTTTCTCTACAACCTCTTGAGCAACTGCAAGGAAAGAGGTGAGCAGTATAAACTATATTTAGTCCAAACTACATGTCCTGGATGTCCAGAACTAGTTTTAATCCAGAAAGGAATATTCTGCTACATTCACAGAGTTCTGCTCTGCTCTGAGATGCTGCAAACTCTCGTTGCTAACAGTGGGTGTGAAGAACAAAGGAAATACACACAGATCTTTCATGTGAGATATGCTAGAATATACACTTGAGGGTGTAAGGGTGGGCTTTGGTGAGAGAAGCCATAATAATAAAGACATCAAACAGCCCACCAAACTTCAGCATCTCCACAGCTGCAACCCATGAAAGGCAGAGGCTGGTGCCATAGCGCTGCCCTCCCACGCCGTGCCACTGCAGGCAGATGTATTTCCCATCATGTGGGCCCACATTACTCCAGCTGTGTGCAGGCTCTAATCTGAACCACCAACCATCACCACCAGACATGGTTGATCTTCACACCTACTTCTAACCCTTAAGTAGCATTCCTGTCAACTGCCGCTTTTCCTATAGCTGGATGCAGACGCATGTGGTGCCACAGGCTGTGTGCAGTGTGTGCTGGCAGGCAGCAGCATCACTGCCAAGAGCTGACAGAACACAGTCTCAGATGGCCAGAGATTAAGGATCATGGATGTGGGGAAAGGGTATCATGGGCCACAGAGAGGTGAGTCAGGCATGTATCATGACTCTGTACTTAGTGCAGCAACGGCACATGGGTCTTAACTTGTTATAATTTCATTTTTTCCCCATTTTATTCTTTGAGAAGTGAGACTCTGAGATTAGCTTTATTTTGGGGCTGGCTCAGAATGGTATATCTCACACTTAGTGCAGACCCATTTTGATTGTCAAAAGCTGTGGCCTTATAACAGTTAACCTGGTAATAAACTACTAACTTAAAGTGTTTTTCCCAATTAAAATAAAATCTACATTTGTTTTATAGAAATAAAAATGTCTTATAAATTTACTTCCTAATTATACCTTTAAAATACCAAATTCTTTCAAAAATCATTACAAGCCAGCTAAAGGGAGAGGTGAAAAACAGTTTTATCATAATTATGCAACTGTGAAGTTTTATAATAAAGAAGTATTTCAGAATTTCCATTTGTCTAAAGTGCCTTGAAGATTTCTCCACGGCTTTTTAATTGCACAATCAAAACCAAACACCTGTTTGAAATCAGAATACATTGAAACAAGAAAAAAAGACATGCATTTTTGACAGTGAGAATAATTAACTGCTGGAACAGGTTATCAAAGGATACAATACATTCTCATTCACCCTCTTTAAATCAAGAGTAGGTCCATTTTTAAAAGACAACGTATCTTATGCTGGGATTGTTATCTGAAATTCCATGATCTGTGCTATGCAGGAGGTCATAATAATGATGGTCATTTTTTGTCAGAGATGTCAAAGAACATTTTGGCTCCTGGGACACTCACATACCACATCCCTGAGCTCTGGCTCCTGTCAGCTGCCATCAGCCTGCAGTCTCTCTTTCCTGCAGATGAAACAGCAGCAAGTTTTAGAGGTATTTGTCCCCACTTGGTCTGCATCTCTCACATTGCCCTTATTACACCTCTCCATCTGGCCTTGAAATCACTTTACTTGTTAGAATAAAAATAATATAGTAATTGCTCTGAAAATGTTTTACAAAAGAAAATGTTATCCTTCATCTTTTATTAAGATGTAAGAGCCCAATTAAGAGTGAAATCTTTCATTGATTTCACTACCCTAACAAATTTAAAAATATAACTGTTGCTTCTTAGACTTAAATATTTGGACCTTGTCGTGCCAAAAGGTGTTCAAACACTGAATTAAATGCTGTCCCAGGCATGAATAGCTTACATGCCTGCTGCAAAGCAATGAGCCAAATTCCACTCCAATGCAGACTTTTTCCCATTTCTACCCTCAGTATTTCCCACCCCTGCTGCGCTAAAACTGCTTTTCACTAATACTTTGAGTGAATTAATTCTATGCATCAATGTGAAATTTTTATCAGTTTCTTTAAATTGCAATTGTGTCATTGCAAAATGGCACAATGAAACTTACAATGTATACTTTTTGTTTATTTATATAAAGTCAATAAGATTTTACAAGCAAAACTAGGTGAAGAATTTGTCTAAAGTTCATATATTTCACATTGGGATCTGTGGAATAATTTGCTTGGGATGACTTTAAGCTTCTTCAGCCACATTCAATTCCTCAGCAACTTCAACATTACTCGGTCAATATATGAGCTATTTCTTCCTTTCCTCCAAGCAGATGTGGGTTCATTGTGCCATACTTTGTGCCAACCAAAGACCACTTTCCCATCGTAGGAATTCAGAGTATTTCATCCCAGGGAGGGGTCACTGCTCATACTTGGCAGTGTGCTTAATCATTTTTGCCCAGCAGGAGAGCAGCCCCATGATGACCTGGAGTATGGGCTGACCAAGCCTCCACCTGCCTGCAACATACCAGTTAGACATACCTACAGTCACAGGACAGATTCTGCAGAAGCTTTTATGCCAGGAGGAGGAATTATAGGATGATTAATAAAGAGCTTTGACATTGATGTCAAATAGGAGGAAAAACATTGTGAACACATCAAGGTGGGTATTTGAAGAGGGGTTGCAGTTTTTAATGATGTGGTTAGATAAGTTCTCCTTGAAATCTTCAGCATCAGTAGCACTGGAAGAGCTCCTGTCCTTTTAGAAGAGAAGCCATTCAATAGATATTGCAGGGTCAGGAGTTTGACTTCTCTGTTTTTGCCGTCACTTCTCTCTAGATTTGTCACAGTGGAGCTCTATCTGTTTAACTGCCAGCACCAGCCTATCTGGCATTTGTCTGCTTTGGGCCATGATTTGCTTACCACTTATGTAATAGTAATAAATTAAATAATCTTATGGTTTTTATGTGCATCATGTGAGTAAAGTATCTGGCATATCTTTGTATAAATATACCTTTGTGCTAACCAGAAGTAAGAAAAGCCAGTCTCCATAATGTCGAATTGAATAGGAGTTCTTGTGGAATATGAACATTTAAAAGGACATAAGTATTAAAGAGCTGGGCACCTGAAAAGCAAGTTCTCTTAATTATAACTATGATGCCAGACAGGAGGCAAAATACTGTCAAAAAAGAAAGAAGGTAGGTATTGAAGGGCAACTGCAAGTTTTTATTACTAATTTAATTAAGAGTAACATTAAATTCTATTCCAAAATACTGTCTCTTCTCTGTCACTGAGGCTGGATAATGTTAGTCTATATTCAGTAAAGGTCTCAGGTGCTTAAAACAAGAATTAGGTGGAGCTGAGTTATGTAAAGCCAAAGTCATAATCCCGTGACTCATGATGGCTTTTCATTGTAAGGCAGGGTCCACAGCGTGCCCCAAGTTACGGTCTCCTGGACATTCCCATCAGCAGACCTGACATATACCTGATGATCTGATGCCCCTTCCTCTCAGTGACCCCAGAAAAGGAAATTCAGATGTACAGAGGAGTGGTGGGGCAGCCCAGTCTTCCCTAACCTGGAGTTTGGAGCAGGAAGCTCTCTGGTGGTAAGATTCTCCAGAGTACTGAAACCTCTTTCCCACTGTGCAGACTCAGTTGTGGCTTCTACCTAATTCTGGATTTATTTAGATGTACCAGAGAGATGAGTCCATATTCAGTGAGTTTCTGAGATGTTATTCTGAAATATCATATTTTCCATTGCATTAGATAGCAAACACAGAAGCCTTACTCAGAGCTCTGGGTTGCACTCCCAGATGGTGGGTACCTCAGCCCTTCACTGGGTGAAGCCCTGTGGACTGTGAAGAAAACTTGCCCACAACACTATGAGTGGCTTAAATATCCCATAGAACAAATAAACATGAAGACTGTGATGCCTAGTGCATAGCAAAATATGTAGCTTTGTATCCGCACAACATAACATGGTTTAGCACTAGTTTATTAAAAATACAATTAATGAGATCACAGCTGTCATGGATATAATTTATAATCAATGTTTATTGAATGTGTAAGTTCTTGACTTTTGTAGAATTAAAAGGAAAGTACACGGCAAGTCATGCTATTGCCTTATGCAGTATCAGACAACACACTTTTGAAAAATCACAGTGTTTGCTTCTCACTTGATATGTCTACACTAAAAGATGATGTACAACTACAGGTGTAAGTCTGTCCAGATCAGCTAGTCTAAAAGGTCGCAGCCGCAGTTGTTAGTGTTGAGTTTCTTGCACTGTATGTCTTGCAATATTTCATAATTTCAGTACAATAACAGCTTATTTAAACTTCTCTTTATACCAAATTATATATCATGTAACAACTAAAACAATGTATTACTGTACATGCAGTTTACCATGCACATTAGCATAAGATTGAAGGCAAGTGTCTGTGCTCCAGGACGTAGGTGGTTTAAGTGATTGGTAATGGTCACACAAGTGCGTGTACATGAAACATGGAAACAGCATCCCAGCAAAGCAGGCTGTTAGCATGTCCTGGGCACACCATCCAAACAATCTGCATTTATAGCAGCCTGCCCACCTCACCTGCAAGGCTAACAGTGGCAATGCCTTTGCCCCCAGGAATAAAGTCTTCAGTAATTGGCTTTGTATTACTGATGATTTTTATTTGGTTATTACCAATATATGAGGGGGAGAAATGAAAAGGCTTGTCTGAGTTTGGGCCCTTTCTTGGAGTGCATCATGTCTTAGAGAACAGTGATGAGTGATCACAAACTCAACCTGAACTTAGAAGAAGATAATTCTCCTATTTGTGAATCTCTTGCCTACTATGGAACAATGCAGACACATGCTTGCTTGCTTGCTTTTTCCCTCTCTTTCTCTCGCTCTTCATTTCTTCTTTCTGTTTTGTAAGTTTTATTAGTAATTGTGCCATAATTCTACAAAAATACTGCATTATATAAAAGTATTAGACACTAAAATTACATCACAAAATTTGTAAAAGAATTCTAGTTAGTACTTAGAAGGTCCTTTTTTTCAGCAAATACTTTGATATGGATAAACCAGTAGTTTATCAACCAGTATTTCTCTTTCACACATAATCTCTTATAAAAGTCTGACTTCTGTCACCCCTAACATGAAATTATGATGGATACAAGACAAGCGTCCCTGTGGTTGCTAACTCATTTCCCATAGGTTTCCCTAATTCTGAGGATGGTCAAAGCATTGCTTAGTGTGTCTAACTGTCCCAAGTCATTCAACAGCCTAGATCATTCAAGGAGGCAAGAAACATACATGAGAGGCCTCCTACCCTTGTCATCCATCAGTCATGGATCTTGGTTCATCCATAGCATGGAGGGACAGACAGACATTTGCTTGCATGAAGAAATAAGATGTTTCTGAGGAGCTTAATCAGGACTTTCCCCCAAACAGGTCACTGTTGTTGTATTTAGAGTTCAGGCTGCCCCTAATTGTCCCCAATTGCCCTGGGAGTAGTAAGTATTCCTCCCTAATAAAGGGGCCTTAATTAGTAAACTGGCTCTTTCACTGTCTATCCCTTGGCAGTTCTCATTTCATTTCAGAGACACCAGGGAAGTATGGAATTATGGAGCTGTCTTCTGTCCTCCCCTGGAGAAGACAGTGCCAGGAGCACAAGCAGTTGGCACACTCAGCCCCAGAAAGATCCCCTGGTGGAGAGGAGAAGAGAAGAAATTTCCACATAAATACAATCAGTATAGCGGCTCATATGAGTCTATATGTCCTACGATCTCCCTGCCATCACTTGTATGCAAGGCATGCTCATGCCCTGTGGTCCCTGGAAATCTGAATGTCCTCCTGCAGCCATGTATGATAAAAATAAATTAAAGAAGCTCCTAGGTGGCTCTGAACTATACTAGATGACACAGGGATTGCGGGAGCTTAATTATTTACAGATAGTTTTATATTTCTGCGCTAACAACCACAGGCTGACATGTACTGTTGTTTTCTCCTGATACACATAGATTCATGTCATTGGGGACTGACCTGCATGAATGGCCACAAGGCAGGTTCATGGCTCCAACTGGAGGCTGTCCCTCCCTGGAGGGCTAAAGTATCCTGAGAAGGAGCCTGTGTTTCTGGTCCTCAGAGCTATGCTCTAACCTTGAATCACTGAATATTAAGGTCAAGGGCAAGACATTCTCCACTATAATTCCATTAAGTGGTAACTGATAAGTTACAAAAAGAAGTTAGCATATACTTTAATTTTTACTGTTTTACATAGCTAATGCCGTATTTGTGTTATCTGTCTAACTTACTCAGAACTTATTAAACTTTCACATCTCTAGAGAAGGCTGCTCTGAAACTTTCCAATTAGCCATTCTGTTTATTATTTATTCTCCACTCACCCACGAAATCTAGTTCTCACCTTTCCACCCACTTGTCCTAGTGCCACCCACACACATATGCACAAACACATCTCATATGTACTACCAAGTCATACATACCTCACTTGTTAAATGACTCAGCTCACCTAGTTCATGCCTGCTCAGAATGCAGAAATTATCAGTTCCCTTCAACCTACCCACCCTGTTTCACAAATATTGTCCTCACTCAAGCACATGTAGTTTTGGTCAACAAATCTCCCCTGATACCCAGGGAAGACCAGAGCTCTGAATTACCACCTCAACTCTGAATCCTCATCAGCATCAAGAGCTCATAGATCAGCAAAGCATCCTGAGTCCCATCATTATCCAACTACCTCTATGATCTCCTTTGCAGACAGTGCTCTCAGAAGAGCTCCAAGTCTTAGAAAGCTCAGCTGAGATTCACAAAAGGATACAGTTGCCTGAAGTGGGACTGTGCTGAGATTTAAGCACCTCTGTAGGTGTAAGAGAGAAATCCACAAATTCCACCTATCTTTAGACATTTACACATTTTAACAGTCCAGTTCCTTGCTCTAGGCTATGTAGCTGAGCAGAACAATCCAATCCTGATCAGGAGAGGCCTGACCTTTAAGTACAGTTATAAGATCAAGCTCTTCAAAGATCACAGTGGGGTCAGCCATTGGAGATGTTACCCCTTTTCCTATGATACCTTCATGGCTAGAACAATTCTCCAGTCCTGGTTCATGAGGCACTGGTGTAGGCCTGCAAGAGTGATTTTACAAACTAAGGAAGAAGTTGACCTTACTGAGGAGACGTGAAGGTCTTGGTGTCAGTTTTATATTTTATCTATCTAGATTTTCACATAAAATGCACAAGTTGTTCTTGGAACAGGTTTTATATTCAAATATCCCCTCTTAGATGAATGTACCAATCTATGCTTTAAGTGGTTAAAATTTTCCTTTCTCCAGTCTCAAACCTCTGGGATTGTTTTCTGCAAAGTGTTCTGTTTCTGAAAGCAGCATTTTAGGTACCTCAGTGCACAAGAGGGCTGCAGGATATGAAACCTGATCTAATAAAAATGTGTCCCTGCAACCCAGCATTAAATATCTAATCCCTCTGACAGGGCAAGGGTATAAGACCCAACTCTGCCATCAGGGTTTCCAATCAGATAACTTTAGCAGCTCCCTATTCAACACATTGCCTATTTTGATTCTCATTCATTGGTTCAATGACTAGAGAGCTTAAGTGTTTTATTCAGGGGTGTAGATACCACTAGACACCTAAAATTTAGTATAGTGACTCTGAACATTACCATATTAACCTTCCTTTAGGGATCTAGTTCATACTCTGTCATCCTTATTTTTCATTTCTAACATTCAAGTAGATCTTTAAAGGCTGTGGCTTGTTTCTGTAGGCTATCTACTGTTGAGCCAAAAGTCACTAATGTATAAGAAGCAGCAAGCAATTAGCAACAACAAATATTTGGGGCATTAATGGTGTAGCCTGTTCTCACTATCTTATAGGGAGTTATCTGGATACGGAACTTCTTCCCACTCCTCTCCCTGCTGCCCTGAATATAGATTTAACTGAATTCAACAGATTATAGGTGCTGCAATATGAAAATTAATTTATTTGTTACATGTGTAGTTCAGATAATAGTCATGGGACATACCTCCCATGGTATGGGATGTATATACTTCATATACCTATAGTAATGCAAGCAAGCCTTTTTCTATTATATTATTTTTAATCTCTGTATCATATCAGAGTTGAGCCTTTCATGTCTGCGGGCCTGCCACATAGGATCACAACTTCTTTATGTTGCATAGCCTGAAGAAATAACTAGAAACTACTAGAAATGAAAATATTAACTAGAAATATGTTACCGAGGCCTAGTAGGCATGCTACATATGAATCATTGCAAAAATACAACACATCACTTACTCCCTGAAGTAAATAAAAGCGAATATTTTGCCAATGTTATAAAGGTGTTGCTTCCATAGTACAAACAGAAGTAAGAGGATTTTAAAAAGATAGCTTATCAAATGATAAATAAAAAAGATAAAATTACTTGCTTTGTTGTTTTAAGTACATAAGTACTTAAAAGTTGAGGCACCTGTGTTCACAGATCAGTCTAGAGTCCTGTTTTGCAATCATAAAGTATGATATGCTGACTAAATATCTTAAATATAGAACATAAAATCCCATTCCAAATCTGAGAAATGCTAACAGTATTCCACTTGTATGTAGATGAAATATGCTTATTCTAACATTCAAATATTTACCCTAAATTCCAGCTCTGAATGACTGTACACGTTAAAATGGCAGACCCAGATGTTTAACCTGTTGAACACAGAAATACAGCTGTTTGGAGCTAGCTTTCTGTAGAGATTGAAGCAATTTATCTAAATTTTAGCTGATATTTAGCAACTGGTTTAAATATATTACGACACACACTAAAAGCCCACTAATTTTTAATGAATGTTTGTATTAATAGATACTCTCTATTTATCCCCTGCATTCTTTTTGCAGGTCATATTGACTCTCCTGGGCTCTTTTAACATTTTTCTGCTGTTCTCCAGAGACTGATTCAATCCAATATCATTCTTCCACCCACAGTCCCAGGCCTATCAATTATCCCTGACCCCTTTTCCTGCTGTGCAATCAGCTGAGCTGAATCTTGACAACCAACCAAATATTTTGGGTTGAAATAAATGAGAGAAACCACTTTCAAGTTGCACATTACATACAGAGGTCCACCACACGAAGGTTCCCATAGGTCCAGGATGTCATGGCTCCCAGGTAAAAGAGCAAAAGATTCCTCAAAGTGCACACCACTTGGAGTCCCCAAGAATCAATAAAAAATGCAACCAGGCTTTCTCACTTCCATGGTGGCTGAACTGCTCAGCTCTGCTTGCAATAAGGTCTATGTCCAAGATATTTAAAGTTATTTAACATTCAGCTGCTTAAGCATTTGAACTACATGTGATTTAGATTTCTCTAAGAAATACACATTACATGTCTTTTTTAGGACCAACGGTCTGAGAAAAGAAAACTCCCCTGGGATGTGAGCTGCAAATGAAAGTCTCTACTCTCAAATGGAAAACAAAGTAGCTATTATTTTCAGGAGAGAACCACTTTCAGCTTAACCCAGTTGAGAAAGTAGGAACCCGCCTAGGCACAGAGGTAGTTCCAAGCCCTGTGGACCAGAATCCTCCTGACAACAATAGTAGTCCAATGATTAAAGTACAGCCTGCTGGATGGAAGGCCCAGGTTTGGTAAAGCTGAAGATATTCAAACATGGGTTTGAATCGCATGGTTTCGTGAATAGAGCACTTACCTAATAGGACAGGGACCTGGGGTTTGGTCCTTGCTCTGAATGTTATGAATTTTGCTTTAAACAGTTATAGGGTAAGTTAGATTAAGAAGGCTTTGAAGTGGGAACTGAATCTAAAGATTCTTATTCCTGGAATGGTGGTTTTAACTATTAGACTACAATGTGTCTCATGTGCTTGTTCTCTCTCACCCCAGGAGCCTGGTACTTGACTACATGGTGACAGTTTCAGCAGGACAGATTCAGGGTGCTTTCCTCACCTTTTTAGATCTCTAACTGAGGACCTTGATCTTGTCAGAATATATTAGACACTACTTGAGAGCTTCCACTGTACTGGGAAGCAAAGCAATACCTGACATCTCTATCCCAGTGAGGTTGAAATTATGAACCACTTAGACCAGGGACTTGTCACACTGCAGAGAGTGAACCACCAAAAGTAAGGGAATGTCATGCTTTTTAAAAAAGTACCTATAAACATCATGAAAAGGCTAGGTTCTTTTGGCATTTGTGGTCTCCAGGTAAAGAAGGGTTTGTGATCACTGAGACTTATACAGATTCAACCTCAATCCTGCTTTAAGTCTAAGCCTAATCTTTTTATTGTATCTAGCTCCTAATGCCTATTGAATGAAATTCTTTATCTCAATGAACATTTTGCTCTAACATACCTTTGAACATCTGGACACAGCCTTCTGTGTCACTCCTTAATGCCTCTAGCCCATCCCTATAACTCACTCATGGATTGCTGTCAAAAGTTGTCCAGGTATCCAGTCATCAGCCTGCACATCAGCAATAGATTACCCACACACTTGCCCACCCCACTGAAAGCACCGCTCCCACAATGCTCCGAAGTTTTGCCCTCCTGAAGAACAGGAATGCCAAGATTTCTCCTGTAGCAGTCTCCTAATATCCTGAAACATGTGAATCAGTTTTAAATGGATTTTAAAAGATTTATTTCAGACCTAAGATAAGAACAAAATAACTTCACTATTATGTAGCTTCACCCATATATTGCAACCAAGCCTTTCACAGCTGATGTGGTATTTCACAGTGGCAGTAAGGAGAGAAAAACAAACACAGCTTAAAACCAACTCTTTTTCTTTCTTAAATTCTAGAGCTCTAGTAACATTATGTAGCCTTGGTGCTTCTTTTAACATACTACTTATGATGGCATTTGTCACCTTCGTCTGGAAAATGGCTGAAGCACAACATAATCTGTCCATCCTTTTCTTTTCAGACAAACTTAGGGCATGACCCTATGTAGGAGACCCACAATGTTGGAGCAGTGGAGCCACCAGCGTGCCTGCCTCATGGGAATCCTGCTGTGCTGGATCAATCTGGGCTCTCCTTAGGGCAGATACCAGGCTTTTCTGCCTCACCCAAACCACACAAAGCAACTTCACTGAACATCAGGGCTATGCCCTGTGTTTTCTCTTCGTGTTTGATTAGTTCTAGGTAACAAGCCATAGAAGAAAGCAGTAAACCTAATTCAGACATGCCCAACACAGTCATAGCACTCCTTTGTAAAATTTATTTAATGCTTTGTAGATACGCTCAAGCAACACTGATGAAAAAATGTCATTCAAAGGCTTTGTCTGAAATAACACTTAGCTCAGTGAAATTCTCAGTCATGTTACACAGTCCTCATTTACAAAAAACAAAAACATTCGTGCACATGAGTGAATGGTAAGAGGCCTGTGGCTGTGGCCTTCAATCTTTTCAGGGTGGAAACAGCACATCTATTCTGCTATGCAGTTACATCCCAAAAGTTACATGATGCTACTGAAGTCAAAGCCTTACATTTTTCAAACAGGGGTACCACTGGAGCTCTAAGCCAAAACAATGAAATAAAAATTTGGAAAAAAATATTAACCTATCAATGGGTGTCATATTTCTTAGAGCATTGGCTAATTACACTAGCAGATTATCAACTGCAATGCCACTGCCAAAATACTGAGTTTTTATATTGTTCCTTGTGTTGTTATGTACTACATGAAATCTTAGACAAAAACTCCCAGAAAAATATGAAGCTTTACTGCAAAAGAAATTAATGCAAGAAAATGTTTTTTTTAAGTACTAAAGAGATATGAAGCATTGCTTCTTTGTATCCTGCGAATGAGCAACAGCTGTACTTCATTTTAACTTGATGTGCTTCAAAACTCATATTCATACAGGTATTTAATGATCCAAACATAATGGTCCTATATAGTATAATTACTTGTATGAAGGCTCAACTTCATATGTAATCTTTTAAAAAAGATGCTTCAGTGGAAAACTTGCTTTGGTTCTAACAATGAATAAGCTCCTTAACAGTGAAGATGCTTTGGAGGGGTTGGACCATGGATCTTGAGCACAGTTGACAATCAAACAGTGTTATTCCTTCTTGACAGACTCCTTGTTTCTTCCTCCTTCACAGTATAGCCAATACAAAGAGAACAGATAGAGTGCAAGACAAACCATCAAATCATAGTGGTAGAGTGTTGCAGCAAACAGAAGAAAGATGAAGAAATAAAAGATTTTGCAAGCAATATGTTTTAAACCTGGAGATTCACTAGGTAACTTACGTGCTTCACTCTTCTGGTTAGAAATATCTGCAGAATCAGAAATGTGTTGGCTTTCCTTCTGTGAGCCATCAAACCAGTTTAGCGTTTTCCCCTCAGTTATTAAATGGTCAGATTGAGAGCCTGTCCCTCCAGCTTCTTCAGTAGGCTTACTAATTAAAATCTCTGGCCTCAATGACTTCTCTTGTTTGAACTCTGCTTGATGGAAACATTGATCTATATTTCTTCCTCTTCCTTCTCTAGAAATTGCTATGTCTGAAGTGGAAGGTACTTCCTTTTTTTCAGCTTCAGGAGAGAGGTTTTTATTAATACATGTCATTTCATTTGGTAGGTTTAAATCATACCCTGACTCAGCAGCAGCCTTGTCAATGACTTTGAATTCAAAGTGTCTATATAGATGCTCCATATTTCCTGCCACAGTGGAACCTTCAGAAGATGCCACTGGAGAGCTTTTGTAATGGTAACTGGGCACAACATTTGTACCAGAAGGTGGCATTTTTGTTTCAGCTTTAGCATGTAAATAGGAAAGTGTACCAACATGGCTTTCTTCCCTATAGAGCTCTTCTGCTTCCTCACCGTATAGATGCTTCTGGGTGCTCAGGGAGGGATATTTAGATACTTCTGAATATAAACCCTGCTGCAAATCCTCTTTCTTTCCTGTAGCAGAAGCCTTTACTGCTTCTCCTACAGGTAGAATATTGCCCATGTCTGGTTGTGCTTTGGCACGTTTTTCCCTTCTATTGCATACAGACATCGTTTCTCCTTGCAGTGTTTCATGTACGCATGCATTATAAATACCTAAAACTGATTCCTTTTCAAATTCAGTGTCATATAATACACCCACTGTGTTGAGTTGACAAAGAGCATAATGTGAACCATCATTTCTCCCTTCATGTGTATCAAACGCTGTTTCCTTTTCCTCTGTGGGCCTGTCACTTAGTGCAGTCTCTTGAGGTAGCTTAGCAATTACTGCTTTTTCACTGGCAGACATTTTTTCTGGAGCACTTTCTGATGTTGTTTTAATTATATAAGCTGTACCTGCTTCTGCTTCCTCTGTAATACCCTGCTCAGAGACAGAAGACTTTTCACAACTCTCTGCCTCCTGGCAAATAAACAACTCCTTTGTGGCAGACGTACTCCAAGGCCCTATGTTCCCCCTCACTCCCCACCGAACCTCGCTACCCGTTTCCTGCCACCTCTGCTCCACGGGGTTTGCTTCACTTTCCTTTCCTATCAGTCTTCCTTTATTTGTGTTGTCTGACTTTCCTCTGTCTTTTAACCTTGTGAATACTCTGTGTTCCCGAGTGTCTTCAGCTCTCCTTTCATCCCCCAGAGAGGATGTCGGGGGATCTGCCTGTGCAGGCCTGGGTGCCTGTTTGTTGTCTTCAGCTGACAGAGGCGTTGTGTTCAATGCTTTGGTGGTGTGTTTTCTATGTGACTTCAAAGGCTTGGGTGCTTCCTCCTCACCGATTAGTGCTAAGTCGGCTACTTCGATGACTTTCTTCTCCTTCCCTGCATCAGTGTTATAGTTCTTTCCTGACATTTCATCAACTCCATTTTTTTGCGTACATTGGCTTTTTGTGGAATCTATTGAGACATCAGCATGTGCAAAAGTGTCGGCATATAAATCTTCTCTTAAATGTACCCGAACTTTGCTTTCAATCATCTTGATTTTTCCTTCATTTTTGTCAGCATCTGACAACAATGAATCCAGAGTTTGGTGAGACATTTGCGGCGCCTGGTGCTCTGGAGCTGGATTAGCATTGCCATCCAGTGTCCCTGCTATGCATGCATTTAATTGCATGGATTCATCATGCTCTGGAGAAATGGTTTCTGGTCTCATCTCACAGGCCCCTTTCGAGGTATCAGCAGTATCCTCACTGATGAATAACCTCTCCATCATCTTACTTCCCGAGACATTATCTGTTTCACCTTTTGAAATATCTGTGTGGCTCTCTCCTTGTCGGCTTGAGACAGTAGCTGTAATATCGATAGCCTCATTCTGCTTTGTCCCAGGAAAATATTTTCCCAATAAAAGACTTTCACTTGTATGTTGCAAAGTATGTTCCAAAGACCTCTCACTACTGTTTACTGAGCCAGCAGTGACTTCCTTCCCTGATGGCTGACTATTACAATCTCTTAGGGAATACTTAACTTTATCTTTTAATTTTCCTCCTATCTCTTGAGAAGTGTTTTCAGATGAGGAACTCATAGGCACAGGGTGCAAGTCACTGTTTCCTTCTATACAGGTTAGCTTTTCCTCCAATCTTTCAGTTTCACTTGTAAAATTAACTGGTTCTGTTTTGTATAAATTCCTTTCATCTCTGGAAGAGGTATCTCTAGCTCCTGTGAAGTGCTGATTTAGCTGAAACAATAGGATAGAAAAGAATGATCAAAAAGCACTTTGCAAAAATACGCCAAATGAAGGAAGCAGAATTTTGTTATGAAAAGTTTTGTTTTCAGTAACAAAGCTTTTACGGAAACATGTTCCAAACCATTTGCAAAATTTGCATTGTATGTATTTTTTAACATAGGTAATGAGCTTTATGGTGATGCTGAAAAAAACAGGAAATAAAACAGCATTCAGAACCCTCTCTCTTTATTCATGAGTTCAGTAAGCCGCTAGTGCATTTTACACAAATTAAATCTGAAGAGAATATTCCCTTAAAGGGAGGCTAATTCATTCTCTATACATTTGGTTCTAGGTTTGAAGAGAGGAAGGCGTGAGGCAAGGGAGGAGGATTGGTGTTTAAATGAGGGCATTGATACAGTACATCAAAGCCCGGTAATGTACGGTATTGTCCAGTAAAACAAAGACACATTTCACACTGACAAATACTGTAAGGATTATCTGTGCTTCATTTCTCTCAGGGACCATTTTACAGTCTTCAAACCAGCCTGGTTTTAGACAATCTGGTAAGACATGAGTTGGAAATGAGATTAGCGAAGTAAAAGGCCAGAAACTAATCACTCTCCCTCCTAGCTCCCAAATATCATATTGTATTATTCAGCTATGCCTGCTTGTCATTGCACTCTCTTCTCACTTTAGCACAGTCACACTGATAGCACTAGCTGATCAATTAGAGGCTAGCTTCTTGGGCACCCCTTTATGCATTTGCACTTGCTGTAGATACACCCATTACAGTTTCTCTTATTAATATGTTTTCTGCAAAGCCTCTGCAAACTATTAATAGTAAAACGTCACTCAAAGAAAAGTGAGGGAGCTAATGTCTCTGCAAATTCTGTTTTAATGACCCTCTGCCAACCAGTGCTCAAGTGTATTTGAGTTCTTCGGTGATGCCAACTGTCAGGATTTAACAGTGAGATGCCTGTGTTTTTTTCCCCTCCTCATAACTGACATTTGCATGATCTCAATAATTATATGCAAATCTTACGATTTCCCCTTCTTCTCACATAAGGCTCATGTTACTTGTCAACTGCACAGCTGTCTTGTGAGCCAATGCCTGTGCGTTTCAAAGATTTGGTTGTATTTCCATCTATTATAAGCCCTCATTGTTTAATTCATTAAAGAGCGCATAGTGCAAATTAACATCTAAATTATAGCTCCCTCTTCATTTATTGTACGGACAATCCTGGCAATTGATAAACAAACGGTTAAATTTGATCCTGCTGTTTGTGACAGGGTGAACTGAGAACAACAAGGGATTTTAAAGGTCCTCCTTTTTATGTTTCACCAAAAAAAGAAGATGTTGACTTTCAGGCAGTGAAAGGTCCCACAATAGGCAACAATTTTCAACTTTTTTTAAGTAAAAGACAAGAAAAATTTATATTCAAATAAGGGGAATTTATTCTCTCTCTATCAATAAGAAAAAAAAAGAATGGTTTTCATCTTCCTCTCCTGTCTGATTCAGCATTCACATTTTCACAGGTGATAGCTATTATAATCTATGATTATGAATCTATGCACCCAAATGATATGAGCTGAGAACAGACACTGAGAATAATAGATTGCTGTACATGTCTCATTTATTGCCATTTTTTCTTTCATACTGAAAAATGCAAGCCAAACCACACACACATGCACACACACAAATCCAAATAGATTGAATGTTTACTGAGTGTGAAATTTATTATAAAAAATACTGATAAAGAAAAATCTGCTAATATAAATATATATGTTTGTTTTGCTCATATAGCATGTTACATAGTTATCATTTGAAAAACCCCAAAAGCAAACAGTGCCATAAATACAATTTTATTGAATATAAAGCATTTATTTAAGAATATTTCCATCCTAGAGACTAGGAGGGAAGATTTTTTTTAAATGCTACTATTCTAATTCATTCAAACTGTCATTTAGAGCCTCTGGTAAAGAAGTAAAAGGGAGAAGTCATTAATTTAAGACCAGAAAAAGTTGATGCACTATACTGAAATCAAAGCACCTTCTATTGTTGAATCAGTTAGAGATTCAATGAAAGTACAGACCAAGGCTTTACATTTGTAAATTAGTACATCAGTCAGCTCTGTTAAAAGGGGGCATTTCACCAGCTTTGAAGCATAAATGGATTCAAATCATTTAATACTGTAGATATAATTGTATAACACTTACCAGCAACTCTAATTCTTTTTCATCATCTTCATGATCACTCAGGTTGTATTCTGCATTTTTATCTTTTATATTTTCATTAACTGGTTTGGTGTCTTTGTCTTCTGCTTGTGAATAAACAATCTCTGGGATGTTTGTGTCTGAAGAGTTAACAAAAACATACTCGAATAATTTCCATGAGGTTGGTTGTTACACTATTTTTTAATTAACGTGTGCAGTAAGGAAGAACTAATTAAACTGGATGTTTTACCTGAAGTCCTTGAATTATTCCATGTGTCATCATCAGACGTTGCCAATATTTCTTCTTTGCTGTTAAACAAAAAGAAACTTCCTGTGTTATTCTGAAAAAAATATTGTTCTAATTCCTCTTAGACTCAGATATAAAGACAGTTAGTTAATTACACAAAATTTTGAATGCTGTTTGAAATTCTGTAAATAACAGCTTTATAAAATGTAGCTTTTTTTGAGTGACCTGATATTAAGTCTTGGTCAAAGAAAGAATTGGCCAAGAAAATGAAAATGTGTTGACCTTCAGATTACATTGCAAAACTGATTGGTTTTCCCAGGCCTTTTCTGAGAAAGCAGCACAAAGGTGATTAGATGGGTCAGTGACAGAAAAGCGTAACTTTGGGGTCAGACAAGGGTCTGGAAGGATATATGTGTTCAGGAGACCAGGCCTCTCTCTTGTTTATATTTTTCAAATATTTGTATGTATACAGAGATCACTGGAAAAAGACATCTTTGTTACCTGAAATAAATCAAAAGATTCTCCCTGCATGTATACAGTATAAATCCCGTTGCTAAGCTATGCCTGGTTGGCAGGAACAAATTCTGCTTCCCTGCAGCCGGTGCAATTTTTGCTGTTGCTTTGCTGGCTGTGAAAACAAAGGCCAGGTCCAACATGACAAACACCTACAGAGAGATGCTCAGTGCCTGCAGACCTCATCAATACCAATGCAAAGTGATAGCAGTTTGAATTGCATGCTTATAGGGATGTAACCTTTAGTGGAAAAGGGAAAAAAATTATAAAAAGAATGTCACTTATGTAAAATGTAAATTATTATATCACTCCTAATGACTTCTCTATGAGGAGCAATTTTTTTTTCTGTAGGTCTTAATTTATGCGTTTTTCAACCAGTCGTCCACCTCTGTTACAGAAAATTACTTTCTAATTTTCAAATATTAATCTTTTCCCCTTCTATTTTCTCCTAGCGTCTTTCATTTGAATTGATGTAACATTAATTCTGCCACCTAAATGCTTAATTCAGAAGGAGGATGCTAAATTTATACTTTGTTAAAAGAACCTAGACATCGTCTGTCACCAACTTTTTAAAATCCAGCCTTTATAGGGATTGCCAGACTAAAGAAGACAGAAGATCCTGCCAGTCTAGCATCTGATCTCTGATGCTGGCCACCATCAGATACTTCAGGGGAAGATGTAAAGTTCTTGTAGGAAAATACTTGGAGTAATTTGCACTACTCTTAAATTTTCCTGTTGCCCTTTTGTTGTTAGAAGCTGTCCTTGAAGCACAAGATTCAATGCTCTCTCAACAGCTCTTTTTCACCATTAATTGCAATAATGCTGAATATTCTTGCTATCCATCTGAATGTCTCATCACTCTTGAATTCTGGTCCATGCATAGCCTCTGAATGTTTCTCACTTCCCTACTCACACTGAGTTGTACTTTCCCCTGCCAGCAGTTGCTATAATCTGCAGTTCATCCTGAAAAGGCTGGCAGAGCCTTATTTTCAGTAGTCTGTGGTGGTTTTAAGGTAAATCATTATTGCTTATTATTTATACATCATTATGCTTTTTTATTTTACTGTTCAAATGCTTGTCCTAGTGCTACATCTTGTTCTCAACTTTCTTCTGCCCTTTTGCATCTTTTTCACCCACCTGCTTCCATGAGACTAGACACTGTGTAAGTTGGGGCTTTACTGTGAGACAAATGCATTAGAGCATTTAGGTTCTAATAGGGTGTCCGCAAAAGCCTTGAATTAGGAGCCAAGACAGGTATAACACATGAACGGAGTCAGTCAACCCAAAATAATGATCCCAAAACCACATGGGCCCAGCAGGGAACCTTCTACTGCTATCCAGTGGGGGAAAAAAGAGTGTCTCAAAGCATTTCTTTGAATCTAGCTGGCTACCTGCATCTTTCAGCCATGTGGATGCAAGTCTCAGGAAGCAGGAAGAGCATCCTTTGATGCTGGAAGGGGCCTCATCTTAAAGGAATGGAGTTTGACACATTTTTTTCTGTCAAGAAGCATTCCCAGAAGAAGGGGAGATGTTGATGCCCATATCTAACATAATAGTCCATTGGCAGCCAGAGCTGGCATCCAAGATGCAGTGGCACTTTCAGCTTCTATCACACCCTGATGAGATGAAAACCACACTCCACACACATCCAAAAAGTATCTGAATTACCGGGATGCAGACTGTTTTAGGAGAAACCGAAGGGCAGATTTCCCTACTGCTCTTGAAGTTGGATGTAAAAACAGGACCCTTACTCTTTAGCTTACTCTACATTCCTTGGAGAAAAGGGAAACTGGATTCTGTCTCCTGTTCCCTGTGTTCCATATCCAGTGATTATTTTTGATTTTGATTACCAACTTTTCAGTGTAAAATATAGACATAGTCTTTGAAAAAGGATGCCAAGAAGGAGTACCTATTTCTTCAACCTTTAAATGAGCAAGTATAAAACTGCTTCAAGCTGGATGCTTATGGACATGTGCCAAGATGGGGTTTCCTTATCTAGCCTTAGTTTTCTAAGCACCTGGGCTCAGACAGTCACATACATCACCCCTATCATCAGCAATGAGAGATTAACAATTCCGAAGGGAGATTCATTCCCTCTGTCATGGACACCATGAGTGAGATGGAGTGACATATCCCTCAAAGGAGCTTCTTTGCCTCTGGAAGAGACTGACCATAACAGGAACCTACAGTGACTACCTTAGGCTGGAGCCATAAGTTTTAGATAACTGAAATTAGCTGAGTGAATCTCACCTTGTAACTCTAAATTCAAACTGGAACATAGCTACTGAGTTTTAGTGGCTGGGGCTGTAACACACAGTGTATGACCTGAGCACCTCAGTTTTACTTTTGTTGTGATTAGAGTTGAATTTGCCCTTAACTCTTGTTCTAGCAGCATCTGAAGCCCTGGCCCACAAGTTTCTTTTCACAACTGCAACACAGGTAATAAATAGTGATGATAATACAGCCTCACAGCCTGGATCCACACTGCAGGGCTTGTAACATAACTTCTTGCATGTTGCACTGAATTTTATAAAGATTGATGGCTTATAGCCCATTATTTGTGCACACCTGTCCTGTAAATAGCTGAGTGCAGGGAAAGTCAGCGTAACAGCTATCTTCTTTATTTTACTTCCACATCAGAAATATCTGTCCTCATATAATATTCTAGTGGGAAATCTAAAATTAACCCAAATTGAGGATATTGATACTGCAGTATTTGAGGAGCATAAACAAATAGTCATCTAACAGCACTACTTCAATGTAAGTGATACAAAGATGCTGAGACTACAGGTACATACAACTACAGAACAATCTCAAACTTATATATACACCCTAAAGACTGAGATACTTCCCAAAAGCCAATAAAAATTAGCCCCTTCATCAAACAGTGGCAATTAGAGGGTGTTTGTCTAGTTAGTAAGGTTTCTGACTCAATGTTTTTTCTCCATATTTCTCTGAAAATTTCCTAGGTCACTATCAGAATTCCATGATCAGATTTTTTAATTATAGTATTAATTAAGCTTTTGTTTTGGAAATCAATTATCTCACTGTGTTGTGCAGGGTAGTCTAAATGTGACTACTTTGTGTAGTGAGAGACACAAAATTTGTGTTCTGTTTAAAACCATTTACTTTTATTTTTAAGTAAGTGATCCAGGCATTCTGACAACAATGAGAGCTAGAAAAATCAGTGATATCAGCTGATGCAGTTCCCCTCTAGCATAAGTAGCTGTATACCTGCAGAAGCTCAGTTGCTTTTTCTCATTCAGCTGCATGGGACACATCTTCATCAAATGCATCATGAATTTAGGAATTTCTACCAGCTTCAAAAAAAATACTTATGCTTATATGATTCATTCTTGATGGAATTATCAATAACTTGGACTGAGTGATAAAAAGAAAGCAGGAATGAAAACAGGTCATCACTGTACTTTTGCACTTAGAAAGAACAAATGGGAAGTTCAGGGACTAGTTAGTAGAACTGAGAGGACTGAAAATTTGATGAACATTTTGCAAAAGTGTTCAGAATTCCAAAAGTTATGTGGAACTGGCATCCCAAACAGAGAAAAAAATGTTAAACTTGAACCCTAAAGATGTGGAGTAGATAGACAATGTGATGAGAAAAAAAAATTAATTAGCCAATAAACAATATTCCTTTGACTTCAGAAAGGGTGGGGATAAAGTAAGACATGTCAAGATTTTTTTTTAAATTAAATAGGAATTTTTTCTAGAAGTGAGGTTTGATAAAGATTTCAGATAATCTATGTATAACCCCACAATCAGAAGACTTCTAAACTTTTCTACCACAGTGCTAGGAGTGGGGCAGAATCTTATAGGAACAGAGATCTTACAGGGCATAACTGTTAGGAACAGAGATTTAGAAAATCATATTATTTCATCCAGTCTGGGAGCAGAACTTGGTGTTTAAATATGCTCTAATTAAGAGGAGCACATAATCTCCAACCCAAAATAGAGACTGAGCAGAGGAAATCACACGTTGGTTTAAAATCTTTGTTATTCAAATCTATCAAATTGGACCTGATACTACTGTAACAGTATCAGAAGAGTAGGAAAAGTAGTAGCTATATCTAGGAAAAAGAAGAGTAGTGTCAGAGCAACCAAGGCCCAGGTGACTTCAAAAAGTTTTCACAATAGATTTAGAACAAAACTTAAATGAAAGAATAAATACAGATAAATGGAAAATGGCATAAAAATGCCAGAATCACCTCATAATATCTGTCTTTGATAAGATTACTATATTTCCCTTGTCTAAAAATCAGTTATCTAATCTATCTGGACTTCATTAAAGCATTTGTTGTGCAGCCACATGGGAAATTTATTAATTAAACTGGAGAAGAGGGAGATGAGTACAAGAGCTGGGTGGTGGGAGAGGGGCTCAGTGCCGAGTGGGGCCCCGCAAGCTGGGCTGCACAGAGCTGGCAGACATCACAGAGGAATTGGAAAGGACCGGTTGTGTAATCAGACTTACTCAGTCATGTTATTAAAGACCAAGGCACAAAAAGTCAAAGTTAAATTAAATCCGCAGCAGATAGGAAGTTGGGAGACACCACTAAAGCAGAGGAGGATTGAAAGAAATGGGTGGCCTGGAGGATCAGAATAATAGATAAGGGATGAAATTCAAAATTATGAAGTGCCAGGTTATACATTTAGGGACTAAAAAGAGTTTCTGCCACAAAATGAGGGCTCAGAAATTGGGAGAAACAATCAAACAAGAAAAATCTGAGTTTGTTTTTGGCAGAAAACATTTCCAAGGCATTGACGTGAAATGGCCATGGCAATAAGGCAAACAGAGTTCTGCAGTAATGTGTCAGAGAAGGTATTCCCAGTAATGAAAGATTTCCAAGAAATATTCATGTCATGGCACCAGGAGCTAGTAAGAACTAGTCTGGAACATTTGTATATTATGTACAAGAAAGATTAATTCAAACTAGAACAGGTGCAGAAGAGGACTACAAGAAGACTGGCAGGATGAAAAATCTATATTAACCAAGGAGACAAATTGAGTATTTCTATTCTCAGCCTAGCAAAATAGTCTGAGAGGAGAAATAAATGCCCTCTATTAATATAGCAAAGGGGTAAATACTGAGAAGACAGAAAAGATACTAAGCAGCAAGACCCTGCTAATATATTAATAGAACGAGTTCACAAAAACATTTGTTGTGGAAACTTGAAAGAAGATCTGTAAACATTAGAAAACTATATCCTGTAATTTTTCTGTGCAAGTACCAGGTGCAAGAAACTGAAAATGTCTTGGTGTGGAAAAATGGATATTATTTTTGTGAACGGGATTATGTAACACGTTCACCAAGGGATAAGACTTCATGGTCCCATAGTACCAGTCCAGCCAGATCTATTTCAAATGCTCCTATGCAGCTATATGCCCTGAGAGTTACGCTTTCAGGAGCACACATTTCACTGTGGAACAGCAGGTGCTTTGGTCTTGTCTGAAATAAGTTTGGGACTATAGCCAGGAGCTACTAATCTCTTCATAATGGGTGAGATTGTTATAGCTTGTTGTGGTTTTAATTCACACACCAATATTTGGCAGAAGTTGTGTCTGTATGTTTGTATAACTCGCAGCACTATTCACTTTGTTCTGTGTTATACCCACTTATGCTAGATCTTAATACCTAAATCACAAGATGTTTATTATACAGAATGTAGGAAAACACTAAAATTGTTGGAGTGCAGAGTATAGAAAGATGAAAATGTACCTGTAAAACTCTTGAAATTAATGCAACCTGAAGAATTTTATGCTATCTCATGTTTAACAGAAAATGTGGGAATACATTATTTAGTCTGAAATTTAAAGAGGTATGGAAACGTTAAAGTATTTAAAGAATATATTTCTCAAATATTTAGTAAAAACATGTAAGAGGGAAAAAAGTTTTCAATACAATTTATTTAAAAATCCAGATATGCTTAGGCTCTCACAGAATTTTTCATGCTTCTGGTTTTTACCTCAAGGTGGATTCAAAATCAAAATGATCCTCTTCTATCCTGAAGTTGAGGTGAAGCCAAAATGTCCTCATGAAAAGAGCTGGCAAGATGATTGAAATTGCTAACCAAACAGTAATTCTATTTTAATTTCAGGTCAGGTTTCTAAAGTTAAGAGGAGCCTAACACAGCAGCAACTTTCAATACAACTAGTGCTTTTGGATCTAGTACCAAAACCAGCCAGCCTTGCTGAAGAATGATGCTACTGGGATGTAAACAACATATAAGATCCTTGAAAAGAAGTAGTTAAATATGTCAGAAATGTTTTACTGAGAAGCAGAAGAGCAAAAAGTAAATTAGTGCAGGTAAATGCTCAGGTTTGAAAAGTCACTGGAGCCAAAAGGAAATCCTGCACAGAACTGTAACCCCACAGAGCTGGGGAGAGGGGCACATTGGGAGGGAAGGACTGGTGGTTTTCTTTGGTTATTTTTGTATCATTAGCAGCAGATGTCATATCAAAAGGAAGCAGAGGAGGAAATAACTACATTTATTTAAGAAAACCCAAGCAATAACAACATTATTTTAAAGATTTTGCATGCACATTGGAAGCAGAAAGCCTGTAAAACATTTCGAGGAGTTGGGTTAAAAGAATATTGATGAGAAACTAAATAAAGTATTTTCCACATGTAATTCTGAACTTCAGTAGTATCGTATGCAATATTATTCAAAACCCATGAACATACAACAAAAATAAATTTCTAAGGAAGAAGGAATTTTGGAAAGCAGTAGGAAAGACTGTATATGTATAAAGTTCTAAACAGAATTTTAAAGTTCTATTAAAGACACAGTAGAGTAAGAATTCAACACATTGTCTTACTAACTTAATCTTCCCTGAACAGTTGGCTTACTGGAAAATTACATTTAAAATATTGCTCTATTTATACTGGTCTTAAAATATCAGTGGGACAGGGGAGAAAATATTAGCAAAACCAATTCATGTAGAGAAGAACACGTAAGAATGGAAAAAAAGCTGGTACTATTAAAAAAAAAAAAAAACACAACAAAACAAAACATAAGCTTGATTCTGGTCTCATTATCATGGTGAGACTACCACTGAAGGTATATCCCACCCACCCTCTGGGCTCTAGATCCAAATCATGTGCTGGCCTCTCTCTCTTTGTCCGACAACTCATGAAAGAGATTCAGAAGCCACTAAGGATCCCAGTGTGTGGATCTCCAATGTGCAGGCTTTGACTTCTCTTGTGATAGGGTCTCTGTAGTTAATTCTATTCCATCTCCCTCACTGAATATATGAACTAAATATTTAACAGGTAATGTAAACTCATTCCTTGCCTCCATAAGGTTCAGTCCAAAACTCACTATAGGGACAAGTCTCCTATTGATTTACATTGATGCCTGTGTTATCAACTGTTGAAGTCATAGTCTTATAATACAACCACTTCACAATTTCTTATCACACATGGTTCTAGCACCCTATAAATATTAGTCTCAAGCCCTGGCACTGGCAGACAATTCACAGCCTCGCTCAAGAAGGGGAGGTACAACCTTGGCTTGAAGCCACCTTTGTGCTTCTTGGGGCCTTGCCTCACTGTGCCTCAGCACAAGACTGAGTCCATAAGGTGGTGTGGAGATGACAAGGAAGCTGAGGATCACCTGCCTTTGCACCAACATGAGAGAGCATATACCTTCTTTCTCCTCTGGAGAATTTCTAATGTGGGAGACTGTGCCTGCTGGAGGTGTATCATACAGCCTCCTCACCAAGCAATGCTTGACCTCTTATTTCTGGGCATTTGAAAATTGACAGGCTACAAAATGTCTGCAGCAGAACCACATGCTTGGTTTATGTGCAACCATCTATGTGTTGTGGAGAGAAGCCGTTAAGTAAGTGCTCAGTTTCCCAGGACCAGACGCGTACCACTCAGAGAGGCTCCAGAGCCCAGCAGCGCCTGACAGCCAGGCTGGTGGGCAGCAGGATCTGGCCTCATCCAGAAGTCTATCTGTAAGTTGTACCTACCTAGGCTTTGAGCTCCCTGTGGCTAAAGAAGAGAAAGAGCTTTGATAAACCTAAGGAGCAAAATAATTGTTATTGCAGGAATTGGTGCTTATTTCTGATTTGTTTACCTGCACATTTTGTCTAAATGAAGGCAGAATATTATTTTTATGAACGTTATGCTCTTATGTGGAATTGACACTAATGAATGCAAGGCCCTTTCCCCCTCTTGTTTGTACCATCAAATTAATTAGCTCTATTGTGACATCAGTATTTTTCTCAAGCAGTTCAAGGCTTGAACATTTTCCTTTCTTTTTCTAAAGGGCATCTTCTGTGCCCTTTATCTACCATAAGAATCATGCATCACTTGTATTTTTCACAACTAATGCTGTTTATTATAAAAACTGATTGTGATGTGAAGATTGTTATACTGTGTGGCAAATTGCCCAAACAATTACTGTAAATGCATGAGCCATAAACTGTACTGCCAAGGACACTGGTAGGTTAGCTCCTATAAAAGAAACAATTAGAGTCTGAGGTGAAAATAATAGAGATGAGATGACAGTTATTGAAAAGGCAGAACATCCAGTTTAATGTTGTAAATATAGGTTTGTGGATTACACTGATGGTTTTAAAGTGTTCATGGCTTATTGAATGGAATAGAATATTACATACTTTAGAATGGGGCCATAATTATTCCTTTTTAATTGTGATGTCTGATGCATTTGTGAGCAGTTGTTGAGAACATCCTCACATTATACTGATTCTAGTTCTAAATTATCATCCTGCTCCAAGGGTTTGGGGTTTTTTTATTATTTTACTTTTTTAGCATTTTGTTGTTCAGGGTCTGTTCTGAACAAAGTATTTTCTCTTGAGGAACTTAGAGTGCTTAGAGGGTTACAGCAATAATTATTTCAGTTTCAGCCTACACACTTCACTGCTTTAAATCATCATTAGAAGTTTCATCCCTCAGCAACTCCTGCTGAGACAGTCTTAAACTCCTAGAAACCATTAGATAAGAATAGCTTATCTTTATAACAATTTGTATATAAAGATATTGATAAGAATTTGCTAGAAATTAAGGGAATACATTTTTTCCTTAGGAATCATCTAAATACAGAATAAGGTTTTTTATGATTGCTAAAGAATTTCAGTCATTCAAACCAATTTGCAGCATATGAAAATCAGGGTGCATAAAAAAAGACATGCACCCTACAAGAAGACACATTGCAATAGACTATGGTAGATAATGAAGAAAATACAAGAAAAGTGACATTACTGCGTGAGAAAATTAAATGGTCCTCTGCTCTTTTAAGATAGGACATAGGGATAAAACCCAATGAAATAAAATTCAGATATTATACCCTAAGGAGAGCACTAAACAACTGGACACAGAGTTATGACTGGTCAAGAAGGCAGAGGTGCTGGGCACGTAGAATCAGAACTGGGGCAAGTCTGTCCAGGGTTTGTGAGGAGAGGACAAAGTAAGCAGCAGAGCAAAGGCAGCAACCAGCAAAAGGCAGTCTGTGTCAACACTGCAGCATGTGTGAGCTCTGAAGTACCAAATCTGTTAGTGGGGCTGGGGGGGTAAAGCAGTGAAGTGGCTTTGAAAGAAAGTTGCAAGGAAACTAAGTACTCAGCTGTACCACCTTTCAGGGAAATGCTCTAAGTCGTTCTCAGGCTTTTACACACTGTTAAGAGAAACTGATCTTAATGCTAGGTAGGGACATCACAGCTGTGTTGGAAACTGATGACACTGGGCTTAAGTTCTGGGAGGTGTTGGGGAGCAGAGCTCGGGAAGTGGCTGGACTGTGGGCCTGGGCAGCTGGCTGCATCCTTAGGCTGAAATAACTGCCTTCTACGAAAACTTGCGATAGAGTCCTGGGAACTAGACCTTAGGTACAGCAGAAACCAACAGTTGCACAAATTACAGACAGACCAATACTGTAAAGAGCTCTCTGTGCTGACAACAAAGCAGAGGGCGACTGAAGCTCAGCAATCACTGTTCCTCAGTTCTAGGCTCCTAACACACACACCTGAATTTCTACTTGTCAGGTGGCTTTACCTGAAAATACGGCCAATTCCTACTTGAGAGCATTTCTACTTCAAATAATCCCTCCTGTGAAGATGTTATGTTATGTGTGCCTGAAAAATGACGTTGTTATTACATGTCATGTGTGGCAGTATCATTGCCTTCTGTTTATATGCTTCATTTTTTCAGGAGGTATTTAAAAATTAAAAGCACAATAGAAAAATAATTTCATTTAAATCATGCAGAAAACAATAATTTAAATTACATTGTTAGAATCCAAACTGATTGAGACCACACAGGAAAAGGTTCAGAAATTAAAGCAAAAACTGCAAAGAAAATCAACAGCCATAAATTAATAGCTGTGTGAACATTAAGTAGAAGTTACTGAATAATATTTTAAAATACTATGTCATTACAAGTGGTCCTGTTAGAATGAAGGTGTAGGTAAAATCAGAGCCCTTATTACAAATCTAGGCAAGATTGATTTTCTTATATGACCTTCAACTACCAGCAGTGTTCGAGAAGGCTCAATCTAGTTCTTAGTAAATAGGTGTCACCAAGCAAACAAGACTGACACTAATTAGCTCCCTTGTTGATAGTCAGGACATAGAGGATAGAGGCAGGGAGGCGGAGTGACCTGCTCATCATTAGAGTGGTAGGTGAGGATATTTGCACGCTGGAATGGCAATGGAGGCTTGCACTGCAGCTGCCATTTTGAAACTATGCTGTGAATAGAAGACTGCATTATCAGGAGAGTCAGTCTGGCAACCTTCACATGCATTCTGCATGAAAATAGAGCCACAGAGAACCTCTACTTAAATGTCTGAAATCTGAGAAAGAGAATATTAATCTGTGGTATTTCCCACCTTGAGGAAAAAACCCTTAGTTTTGGTCTTCTCATCTAAGAAAAGGGGCTGACACCAGAAGAGGAGAAAAGGTGGGCCTGCAAAAGGACAATAAAGGACTGTCAGTAACTTCTAAACAAGGAAAAATTGGAAAGGAAGTTTGGAAACTGAAGTGCAAAAAGATGCTCAAAATAAGCAGTATATAGTATGATGATTAATAGTATCGAGGGGGACAATTGATCAAGAGAGCAGCTGTAAGGGAATTAGACTGTTTTTTCTGAAAAGATAATTCCCAGTAGGGTTCAGGCAATGTTTGTAATAAACCTATTTTTATTAAGATTATTGGATTGGTGCTATCCAGGGGATTATATTTTCCAATTACTAATATTTTCATTTTTCAGTCTTAGTTTATGATTGAAACAGGGACATAGGTGGCACAGAACAAAATGCATTGGCCTGGTTTGGGATGAGAATAATCATAGCCTCAAAGCAAACAGAGTCCCAAGAAATTAGTCTTTATTTTCTAGCTCATTAAAAAAGACCTTGAGTTTTAAAGGGAAAACATTCGTACAATTTTTTAAAAAAATATACTTGTATATCTGTCCATTTGAAGATTTTAGTCCCATACAGTCTGAATCAGGAGCCTAACACCAATTTGGTGCTAGGCTCAAACCTTTAATATAGCCTTGTGTATCCCCAAATATCATGACTACAAGTATGAAGACTGCAGAAAAACCCATGCATAATAAGTCAGTTATACCTCAAATTAAGTTACAGCCACTATGTACTGGAAGATTGCAACTTTTTTCAGATCCTTTTATAGCTCTGTCAGGATTGTTGTACCTTATTACAATATCCACATAACAATGTTGAAAATAAATCAGTTCAGAAGTCTTGTTACACCACTGTTTTATACACAGATTGATCAGAAAATTGCGTAAGTCCTTCAACAGAATGGGCTAACTACTTCAGAAACAGAGAATTTCTTTAGGAAATATTCCCCTGGACAGGATTAGAAGATCTATTGACAGCTCCTTTGTGAATTAGTAATACACAACCTTACTATTGGGGTGCTTATCTTCAGAGCCAAGCTGTTGAAAAAGAGGAAAAGGTAAATCAGGGCTAGTTTTGGCCTAAGATCAGAGGATATGCATCTTAGGTTGCTATTTAGTCTGGAAGGGGCATGATCAAGTATCAAAATGGTGTTGTAGAAAGGAGTTGGGGGTAGAGTCCCTCTGTTCTTCTCTTGCTTCTTTCTCCCACTGTTTTAAAAGATGGAAGGAGAGAAAAGCAAGTACCATCAACAGGTCTTGCACTTCTCTCAAGTTCTGTCTATTTTTGAGACATCTGAGAGGAAAAAGACCTCAGCCTATGTGGCACCTGGTCTTTCCCTGGATCTCACATGGCAAAAATAGAGAAGGAGCAGTCCCCATGTCAGAAGAGAGTAATTTCCTAGAGGCTGACTGCAGTATGCTGAGGCACGTATGCAAGAAGGTGACAGATGCCTTAGAGAGACTGTAGCTAGATAGATGACAGTCAGGTGAGACTAAGATACAGATACCACCCCTGGGGAGAAGAACAGAATGGGTGACCACAAAAAGCCTTAGCCAGTCGTTCCTGAGAGAGGACAACTATGATCTAAATCTTGGAAAGCAATTGTAAATTCAGCAAGTATCTCAAGAGGATAAAATTCCCAGGTGTTATCACGACAAGAAGAGACTTTATAACCTTTTCTTTTTTCACATGCTGTTTTACTTCTACGCAGCAAGAAGGCAGCTGTGTGATAGGTATCAATATTTCTATCCAGAAGACCTGGAATATAATCTAAGAGACACTGGTGCAGGTTTACTAGGGTAGCTGGGGAGAGAGAAAGACTGATAAAGTCCCCAACCCTCTATCACAACATGAAGTGATCCGGGCTTGAACATCTTATCCTTATCATTCATCAGCCATAAACTTCATTGCAGGGACAATAACTATGCATCAAAACACAATGTAAATACAAATCTACTTGGTGCACCTAAGTGCAAAGTAAGAAAAACCTGCCTAGTTCACATTCAGTTGTGTGGCTCAGTGCTCTTCAATGCTCTTTAGGACTATTAGTAACCAGCACTAATAAATCTTTGGGTTTAGTGTCAGTTTATCAGCTGGTTCCACAGATCAGGAGGAGAGTAGAGAGACAGTCAGTAAACCAGCCCCCCACTATGTTTTGGCATATCAACTAATATTTTCTTGTGTGTCACTGAAGGCCTAGGGATCAAATAACCACTTCTAACTTGCTTCCACGGTGTTTAAAAGGTCTTATCTCTTCCTTTGCCCTAAGGCAGGGACTACATTTAACTTGCAAAGTATTTGTTTGGACCATTTTTTCTACCTTTCTTAACTGAGAAGATAATCCACATTTTATCTTAAAAATACAATGGTTGATTGGTTCTCTGGATCTACACTGTAGCTGAATCAATTGCTTCAATTTCAGAGCTGCTGTGCTGGATCATGGCTTAAAGTTCATAATCAGAATAAACAGCTCAAATGACACTGGTAGTGAATGCATTGATTAAATATGACTCCAGTGCTCTCAGTTAATGTTTCACTGACTTTAAACATCTTTTCAAGACTAACATTTAGCCAAGTCAAGGTGAATGTAATGGAACAATTTTTTTCCAACTGAACATTTATGAACTGCAATACCTGAAGAGTGGACTGGAGACAGAGTATTGAAATGATCATTACCAGCCTGGTTCAATTTGCAAAACAGATATCTCCCTAAACAAAAGAGTCATTGAATAATGAAATACAGGAGTTAATTTAGCAATGTATTTCTATTTGTCTGAAGGTCCTTAATCAGTGATCTGAAAGAGCGTAGAAATAAGCTCTAGTCCTGTAAATATTAGCATTCAAAGATAGTTTTACACATGCAGGGTTCTATAAAGTTCAGTGAGACTCCTGATGTTCATTAAATTACTTATGGTGCAGGATCAAGCCAGTTGCTGCATTAAAGAGCTCTAAGAGTCAGTTGCAATAGTGTTACAGTACTGGCATATTTAAATAAGCTGATGAAATTGTAGCAACTGCAAAAAAATCTTACAAGTGTAAAGCCAAGCAATGCATGTATAATTACAAGTACTTACCATATAGTTGAAAAATGATAGATTACAAAGCATCAGTTTTATATGGTTTTATGCAAACAAGTGAAAAAGTTTTATAGCAAGCAGTATTTTCCATACATTAGAGCACAATTTTCTGTTCTGTAATGTTGGTAAGAGCAGTTTCTAAGGTAGATCATGGAAGTGAATGAGAAACCACTGATAAGATCCAGAGTAAATACTACACTAAGACTGCCAGTAAAGCAATGTGCTATTTGCATATGTTGTTACTTAAAAGTTTAGAGGCTTCTTTTAATATTTCCAGTGCAATAAATGGATGGCACATGAGTACCACAGTTCGCAATCAACAAAAGCAAAAATGAGACAATTTTCAGTCTTCAACTATTCTCCAATGAGGAAACCACAAGTATGGCTAGCAGGTGTCTATTTGTTCTGTGCATGCCATTCTCATCCATAACATCAACATAACTGTTTCTTTGGCATTTCTGTGATAGCATTCAAAGCCTTATGCCATTAACTTAGATATCTATCTTTATGGTCTTTAATATATTCCATAGTTCAAATAGTAAGTATGCTTGGATTTTGAAATACTATGATTAGACAGAAAAAAGACCATTGAGCATAGTTCCTGGCCAGGTAGGATTGTTTCCTGTAGAACATTTTTCAAGTGGTTTACCTTAGCTTATTTTAAATTACTTTGGAGAGCAAGGTTGCAGCAATTTCCTTAAAAGATAACTGTAGAGTCATTATTAAGAAGCATTCCTAATACTTGGCCTCAGTTCCACAGCTTGCTTTTAGCCCACTTTTCTCAATAATATATTTTAGATCACCTTAAATAATTATCCCATGTCCCCAATAATCACGGTCTTCAAGTACCTGGAGAAGTCTTTTTTTGGTGCCAGTGCTACCTACTTCTACAACTGGCAAAGACTGGCACTGACCAGGAGTCAAGAGAAGGGCTGGGAATACTAGGTCAAGCTGAAAAGGAGAGGAGTGCTGCTTTTAGCTGGCTCCCTGTGAATGGATAATTTCTCTAGCAGCTGCTCTCCTGGTAAAAACAGTGACTGCAGTCACTTCCTAATAATAGTAATAAACTTTAGTCAAATCCCATATCTGTATGCTGATCAAGGTGTAACTTGTGACTTGAGATGCCAGAAACAACCTTGAGATTAAATAACAGTACAAAAAGAAGTGTGTTTTAACATCTTTTCTGCTCTCCTTTTCCCTTTCTGATTATGATGTGCAATAATCAAAAGAACAAGGATTAAAAGGGAACATAATTTAAATGCCATATTTTAAATGGACCAGCTGGGAATAATACAGTTGTTCCTCACAGCAAAGTACATGCAAAGCTATTTCCAAACATCTTCCTCAAAAGCTTTGATTTTTTTAGTCACATCATGGGTTTGTGGGAAAGGCCAAGAGGAGCTGATGCAGAACTGCATTTCTCGGGGCAGCCTAGGCACTAGTCTTGGGCACAGCGCAGTCCTGACAGCCTGGACCTTCAGTAATTTACTTCCTTTGCCTTCCATCGGAAGGGGGATGAGACAGCAGCTGCAGACAGGAGAGTACTCATGCACAGAAATTTTCTCACTGGCAATTGTTTTAAGACCATTCAGTAGTTATGCTGCTGAAGATGGCACTGGCAGCCCACAGACCCAGGATTTTTAATGTCTTCCTTCTCATCGTGCGTAGTACATAGGGCAGCTCTTGTATGAGACATCACTCTATTTTGTGTTCTGTTTTAAAGTGGCATCACAGAGGAAAGTGAATTGATGTACTACCATTCAAAGAGAAATACAATCTGGCAATTATGAAAAAAAGCACAGGACCAACAGCAAGCAGTTCAGTGATACACTTGTGGGGTCAGAGCTAAGAGGGAGGATAGCTCTTACAGTTATTACAAAAATACTAGCCTTCCCCTTCCTTGTCAGAGGACAGGAGTCCAAATACACATTTTACTCTTTTGTAAAATTCTGATGCTTATCAGCTATTTTCCTTGTGCTCTTGCTCCTGCTGCTCTCTTGACAGATGACAAACCAGGACCAAGCACAGAAATGAGGTGCAGGCTCACCAGTGAAGGGGGAAATGGTTTGCAGATAACAATGCTGCTCTATGCAGCATGATCTACAGAAGTTTGCCTCATGCAACATATAACTAATCCCTGTCTGATCAGACCAATGCAAGAGCCTGGGATCTACAACAAAATTATGTATATGGTCCAAACATAAGGATGAGGAGAAATTTGTGTTCAGACTCACTATCCATGTTCCAAAGGCACGAGAGTCAAATAAAAAAAGAGTGAAACTGATACAATTTATTTACATTTTTCTGAGTGTTTAGATAGAGATATATATATGATAGAAATCAGGGCTGTTTACTGACAGAAGCTCTCTCTTTTCCAGTGAAAACCTTAAAATTTTAGGAGTAATTTTTTCCCCAAAGTATGTTTATGAGTATGTGTGAGTTAAATGCACACCTTCAGATAGACTAAAACATAAATTAATAAAGTCAAATGTTATTTTTTCAAACTATATTTTGTGCCTATGAATCCTTTCAAGACATAAATATTGTTAAAAATTATATTGGAAAGAATTTTATCTTGGAAAAATAGTTAGAAGAAAATATTTTATGAAACTTTAAGAGAAGAGTACTTGTCCATGCCTGGACATAGAAGCAAAAGCAAATGAAACATGAAATGAATAGGCAGGATTTTAAATCATGTGGTTCTGAATATCCAAAGCTAGACAGTTTTCATCATTAATTATTCCATGCAGTTTTGCTTTTCACTATTATTTTTTTAAGGTGCAACTTTTGCAGGTTAAGTCCATTTTTATGTTATTTCTTAATAATGGTGTCAGAAGCCACCCCATTGCCCTCATTCACACAACTTCGTCCTGGCTCATATTCTTAAGGGTAACATGATACAGTCATATTGCGTTTCCTCAGTAACTTCCTCTGAAAGTGCATATTATTCCCTTCACTTAACTAATGCAACTAATCCTCACTAATGACATTTAATGAGCCACACAAGTATGCCCTAGAGTGGATCAGACTCTCTGCTTAAAAAACATAATTCTTTAACAGTATTATTTTTTAACTGAAGAGGTAAATTGCATGTTTTAAGAGAAAGTGTAAATATCTCAGAGCCAAGATTAAAAAAAAAAAAAAAGTTATAACAGGTTTCTAAACTTGAAATAGGGGCCTAAATAAGTGTCCTGTTAAAATATCCTTCTATTCAGATTGCTATAAAGAAATCTTTCATTTAAGATGTACAGCTCATGGGCATGGATAGCAATATTCCTTACCTGCATATTTATTGTGTGAACCATAGGTAAAACCATTATTACTTCTGTGTATATCTGTTTGCATTGCTGCAGCTCCTAAGACAAGCTAGTTACGGTCCAGGACCCCCACTTTGCTAAATGTTCTATAAAAATCCAGCACAGCATATATAAATGCTGCAGAGTTTATCATCTGAGCATAAAATGAGATGAGAGAGAGATGGGATGGTGGAGGAGAGACAGGAAACAGGCAGCACTGTTCGACGTGATATGAAGGAGTCATAGCACATCAGCAGCCTTACTTTGCCAGTTTTGGGGGGTTTGTTTTTCTTGTGCTTTTTTCTAGGCATCAAAGCAAAGGAGTTTTAATGAGGGTCTGAAGGAGAATAATGAGGTACTTTTGCAGATGTCTTCAGGGTGTTCCTCCTCACTCAAAGGGGCAACATGTACAAAGACACTTTGAAAAACAAGTGAGCAATGGAGGTTGGCATCTTAGTTCTTTTGAAATGAAAGGCCCTGATACTGACCTCATTTACACTGGTGAAAGCTGTAACTGCTGTGAAGTCAATGAAGTCCCTGTGGCATAAAATTGGTCCTGGATTACAATCTGCCAGAACTGTCTTTCAGAAGCCTTGGCGACCACTGAAACCATATTCCAAAAATACTTTCAGCTCATTTTTGCATTTACTGTAAAGTCTCTTTACATCCTTCTGTCACTAAAGGGGGTCTTGAAAGTGTACATTAGTTAACTCTTTGCCAAAAATGTGTAACAGATCTTAATGTAAACAAGAATCTGACCACTCTGGTTTTAATATCGCAAATATACATGTGTGTATGTGTGTGTACGTGTATATATGAACATATATGCACATATATGTATATATACACTTATATATGTCTACACACAAACACACATCTATACATATATACATTCTTCTGCAGCTTTATATGGAGAGAGACAAATTTACACTCTGATGAGAGACAAGGTAATTTTATGTTAAGGAGTAGACGTTATCTCCTTTCCCATTTTTTAAAATACCTCTCTGTCTGACTTATATATAATACCTTTAGCATATACATTTAAAAGAGCAACCCCCAGAGGAAATGCTTCTACAACTTAAGCTAGCACTAGGCCTGTCACAGGAGAATTCAGGGAATTAAACTCCTAGAAGTCATTCAAACTTAAATGTGCAATTCTATCTAAATTTTCAGGTCAGTCGTGAAAGCATCTGGAAGCCCAGGCCTCACTAAATTAAGACTCAGATCTCCGTGTCCATCATCTGCTCCATGTGAGCTACCTGAACTCAGGCTGAAGTCACACTGCGTGCATATGCCTGTGGTATTTGATATCTTGGCTCTTCTGCAGGGAATCTCAGGCTATCTAATTTACCCAGAATGGGTCATGTGACACTTCCTGAAGGACAAAAACAACGTACAGAACCAGGCACAAACGTCAGGATCTGACCACACAGCAAGTAAAGGCATTGTTCCCTCTGCTCTGACATACAGGGATGTTCCCCCACAGAAGCATCATTGTGGTGGCCCCAGAGCTGGCCCAAACTATACTTACCAGGAGAGCTATGAATTGGGCCTTGGCTTAGCCCCGGGGCTGCTCTTACGCCATGGTGTCGATGCAGGCACTAAGCCACACTGCACAGCTCTCCTCACAGGGCTGACATGTAAGTAGGGCTGGCAGAGGCTTTCAGCACATGGAGTCTGGGTTTTGGGAAGGGAGGTTCTGCACAGCGGAAGCCCTGGCTGTCTCCCTTCTCCTTAAGCTCTCACCACTCCTACAGTTTTGTTCTCCCTTCCCCCCCGGTTCAGTCCAGTGGAAGAGCACCAGGGAAATCAAACAGCACTGCCTTACTTGGAAAGAGTATAGGAACTAAAAACTTAAGGTGAATTCAGTTCTGGGATCTAAGTATTGCAAATGATGCTGCAGGTAAAATATAGATTCAATTCTGCAGAACTCCAACTGATTTATAGCAAATTTGGTGAACAAAAAGTTGAGAATTATATTTTCACAGGCAACATTGTTTTGCTCACAGAAACAAGTTAAAAACAGAGTAGGAAGCCAAAAGTTACTATTCCTGAGTGTCTTCTTTTATGTGGGGTTAAGTTATAAGTCAACCAGTGCCACTTTATAACATAGTACTTGCCTAAATTTAATTAGAGTAATATATATGAGATAAATTCTATATATCTTTTTTTTTAACATATTACCAATTCTGCCTTATAAATCATTATTCATTTCACCATTTGTGAAACAGAAACATCAACCAGTGGCAGGAAAAAGGAATTATTACACTACTATACAACTTGCAGAATAGCCCAACCACTTGCAGAAAACTTTGTACCAGTTATTCTAATTGCAATAGGATCCTTCCCTGAGTTATCAGCTTCCTGAACCACCAGTGTCATTTTGGTTTTAATAATTGTATGCAGAGAATGAACCATTAAATAAATCACGTGAAAACCCAAGATTTGTTTTGCTTTTAAATTTTTGTCAACTTACCAAGGAAGCGGATGCAAAGTGTTTTAACTGTACAGCTAGCTCAGTCTGGAGCAATGCTCTCACTGATGTCAGCTCAATTTATATCCTACAGAGATCAAAATCGGTACACAGCCCATAATTTACAGACCCTCACACTACTTTTCAAATGAGTGGCATGCATGCCGTATATTAAAACTATGATCCTGACCAATCTGTCTGCAGAAAACTACTGGTTGTTATGTGCAAGAGCTTTAATGAAAACAAGTCTTGATCTAATTTATCATTAAAAAAAATAATAGAAGAGAACAGCATGGGCAATCTTAGCTCCAGCAAGCACACTTAGAAAGTTAGAATTAGCCAGCTATATTGCAAATTACTGAAAGTTAAGGTACAACCTCACCTGTTTTGTGTTGTCTTTAAGCAGCCTTTAAGATGTCTATCAGTAACCTCTTTGTGTGGTTTATTATCCACCTTGGGCACAGTTTCTTTTTTGTGACAAATCAGTGTGTAATTTTTGTCCTCGTTGTTTGCCCAGAAGGTACCAACCGATGTCTCGTAGCGTATACAGAACTCCACCTTAGCTCCATCTTGCTGGTAAGGAGGCACCAAAGTCAACTTAAAGCAGAACTGATCGGTTTCACTGCCACAAGAATTAGGCATGAACTCTGCAAGGATATCGTAATAACTGAGCCAGTTATTCAGTGTCATTCGAACATACACCATTTTTTCAAAGGATACATTGAGGACTCGTATAATGCCGTTCATACAGGTAATCCCAGGCAGGAACACAACTGACTCCAACAGTACTTTCTGCTCTCGCACTTTTTGCAAAAGTTCTTCTTGTGAAGCAGGTAACGTAAACATTTGAGAGAAAAAATACTCCTCCTGAGGGAAAACTTGATCTTCTATGTCATCGTTTTGTCCTGTATTTGGAACTTCCCAGGTATCGAACTCTTTAACAGACACAAGATCAAACCCAAATGCATCAGCAAATGAAACTTTTCTTGCGATGGTGGTGGGGGTATCTGCCTCCTCTTCCTCTGAAGAAGCAGAGTTCCGCCTTCGAGGAAGTGGAGAGAAACGAAGTTTAATGTCAGGTTTAACATCTTCGTCCTCTGAAGAGAAATCATTAACAGTGGGGACTTCTAATAAGTTAGCCCTGCTAACACGACTAGGTCCTTCAAAAGACTCCATTGGGCTCTCTGATATAAACTGAGAGAACTGTACACTAGTAGCAGCTGATATTTGAGACACTGTGATTTAAAACAAGGATTAATGTTACCGTTGACATTGCAAAAGGGAGTCAGGCCTATTAATAGATGCTATGGTGTGTGAGCTATGTTGGTCTGTTCTCCATCTGGCAGTATTAGGTATTATAATTTCAACAATCCATTTCAAATATTGCATTCCCTATTTTTATGTGACTCTATGTGCTAAGAAGAAAAATAGTATTTAAAAACTAACTTTTTTTCATTGTTAAACTGCACAAATGAAGCTATTTTAGATTATCAATTTATGTTGCACAACAAATTCATTACATTGCAGAAATGAGGAACTACTCATCTCTGATTAGGATGTACACTTCATCAGGTAAATAGTTTCTATATTGTAAACTATTCCTGCATATATTTTCAAGGCCATTTTTTTACAATGTTTTCAGATATAAAAGTGCAAGGTCACATTCTGCCCTGGCTTTATACCATGCTAACTCAGTGGGCCAGATCCTAGGACTATGCCAGCTTTTTCTAGGTAAGGATTAGCCATCACAACTTAAATGAACCAGGAATGCTATAAAACATTGGAGTACACTGAAGATGAACTTGTAATGCACCATTGTAAATATGACTGAATTCACCACTAATTAGATTATGAAATCATCTAGTGATAGACTGCATTTAGCATCATCCAGCCAAACGGAGAGAAAAGCAACTTGCAGAATTAACTTGTGCAGCCAACCCCGAAACACAAACCCTCCACCACACAGCTATAAACAGGAGGAAGAAACACATTATATCGTTTAAATAGTTTTCAACCTTTGTGCAGGACATTTTCCAATGATTTGAAATGAAATGGTGGCTTCTCAATCAACTTCATCAGTTAGCATTTGGCTTTTACTTTTATGGCATTCCATGCATGGAAAGATGCAGTATTTATGGGACGAAGATTATGAACTCAAAATGTCAACTTTTTTCTTCATATTAGTTAACCTCTCCTATTACCCCGGTGTCTGTCTCAAAGGGTAAACCTACACTATAATCTAATGGTGCAGTACATACTCAGAAATATAACAGGACTTGCTTGGAATTAGCCACATCAGAGACTGACAGCATTAGCGGCACCATCAGAGATCTCATCACAGACTAGAAACCTAATTCCTCATTCATATTTTCAGATGGCCCAGGTCTTGCAGGCCACTTTGATTTGTTCTCCCTCTTGATACAGTGTCACTGGAAACTTTAAAGCTGACTTGGGTATGTCTATTACCAGACAAGGTAAACCACATCTTACCATGAATCCCCTTTTCTGATGAAGCATCCTCCCACACCATGAGAGCATCTCCAGGTCTTTCCAATGCTTCTCCATCTTAACGTCTCAACAGCCATCCTACCTGCTATTGTAAAAACAGTCACACTTCCCTAGCACCATCATACTTTGAGAAAATGGCATACAAGGAGAGATTTACAAAATAGCTTTCTACCATAAACTACATAACCCCTACCACAGCCCATAACTTCTGAGGTCTTACTGATTTTGAACCAGTGCTGTACAATGCTGTATTTTTCAACAAAGGCCAACAGTAAAAGCATTCAAGATTTCTTGTTTAAAGATGGATGGTAGTGCTATCCAGCCATGTATTCATAAGTGTCTAAGAAAGCAGTGAGATCTCCAGAGTTCCCCCCACAGAAGAGTCCAGAATGTCTCTCATGCAGTGGGATCCCAGAAGTACCACTTCTGCCTGCTCCCACTTACTGCTCTGCACGTAGCTGCAGAGCTGATTTGCTGCATGTACGTTTTGGCTTTGTATCATGTGAATTAGGTACAGTTTGGGAAATGAGTCTTCTTGCTCTAATGGCATCTCAATTTCTTCTGTCAACATAATTGAAGGAAATATTACTGTAGTAATTATGCAAACAAGATTAACTTATTTATGACACTGTTATCCTAATGGTTTCACTTATTTCTGTGAAAAGCTATTTCCCCTTTTTTATTCTGTATGTTTCTTAAAAAAAGCTGCATAGACAAATGCAAATGGGAAGCTAACTTCCCAGGTGGACTCTCTGGTGGGTCACGGAGGTAGGAGGTGCAGGAAGAAGGAGGGCTGAACACCATCTGTGCTCAAGGAAAGAAAGGGTGTATCTCAGACCGAAGAGCGCTTTGAGAATAGGTTCATTTCTAGTTGAAAATGGAAGGAGAAAAGCAGAAAAAGAAAAACCATGGAAACTAGTATTGCTACTAGACTGTATGAAAATAGATTAAAGTTCAGTTAAAGAGGGTTTTGATCTGTTGATTACTTTTTGTTGTAATTTTTGTTTTCTTAATGATTGCTGAAACTTAACAGTGCTTTGTCTTGGCCCAGTCCGGCCCCAGTTCAGTCAAGGACACCCCTTCCATTTGCTTCAGCAGGTACTAGGTTAGATATTCTCCCCAAGCCACGAAGCAAATCACTACGTTGCATGACAAGGGCTGCAGGATGTCCTGAAAACAAAGATGTATTGAAATATTTATTTTTTAAACCAAGTAATAGCAATGACTTTAATTGACTCAGATTATTCTATGCACCTGCAACTGTCTTGCCATTCATTGAGTTAAAATCCTTTACTTCTGTCCTGGATGTAAAGAAACATGGGAGCTGAGAACCAAAGGGTTATTTAGCAATTTAGCCTAAGAGCTATCACTGAGTGACAAAGTCTTCAGTCTTGTACCATTATCTAGAGAGAAGCAGCATGTACTTACTCAGGTCATTAAAATAATAAACAGAAAAATGTTTGTCCTGGTTTCAGCTGGGATAGAGTTTATTTTCTTCCTAGTAGCTGGTATAGTGTTGTGTTTTGGATTTAGTATGAGAATAACATTGATAACACTGATGTTTATAGTTGTTATTAAGTACTGTTTATACTAAGTCAAGGATTTTTCAGCTTCTCATGGCCTGCCAGCGAGAAGGCCGGAGGGGCACAAGAAGTTGGGAGGGGACACAGTCAGGACAGCTGACCCAAACTGGTCAAAGGAATATTCCATATCATATGATGTCATGCCCAGTATATAAACTGGCAGGAGCTGACCAAGAGGGGCAGATTGGTGCTCGGGGACTGGCTGAGCATCGGTCAGCAGGTGGTGAGGAATTGCATTGTGCATCACTTGACTTTCCTGGGCTTTATTTCACTCTCTTAATTTTCATGATCATAATTATTATTTTTTTATTTTATTTCAATTATTAAACTGTTCTTATATTAACCCACGAGTTTTACCTGTTTTCAGTTCTCCTCCTCATCCAACCGGGGAGTGGGGGAGGAGGGAGCGAGCAAGAAGCTGCATGGTGCATAGTTGCTGGCTGGGGTTAAACCACAACAATGTTGTATAAGAAATAAACAATATAAAAGATGGAAAAGATTCTGCCTTCACAAGAAAGATTCTGCCTTTCAACAAGAAAGAAATGACCAGTGGTTATAGGGGTGGAGACTAACAAGCATAGCGGAGAACAGAGAAAGGCCACACTCTTGGGGAAAGCAATTTCCTATCCATAAGCTTCATCTTCTTCAGCGCAGAGGAGTAGAGGTTTATATCTATTCACCTGATTTAGGACTTGCCTGGACAGGTTAACTTGCCTGGGTTAAACTTTTCATGACAGTGCAAGTATTTTATCAAAAGTATATGTAGAGTTACACCACAGCAAGCATAGTTTAAAATATAAGAATTGCAACAGCACTGTAAAGACATTTTAATGAAAAATAATATTGTTTGTTATCTGCATCTTGCAAAACAGTCAACCTAAATGAGACAACGGAGTAACTATTTCCTTTCTGTGGAGTATGACAGTAACAGGTAATTTTAGAATATTTTAATGGGGGGACAACTCTAATCACTTCTTTTCTAAAGCTTCATCTTCCTTACTGTTTTTGAACACACCAAATTCAAATGTTGAATCAAGACAAATGGTTTCCAAGTGTTCTTAAACACTGTTTAAGTGACAGTGGAAACAACAGGTAGAACTGAGGAAGACTGTGTAGAAAATAAGACAGCTCTATATGGGATAGATTCTCTACTGAACAGCATAGTAAACATTACAGGGAAGAACACCACAGAGTTAGAAGGCTTGGGACTTAATTGAACACACAGCAGAACAACAAAAGCAATAGCCAAATTGACCTTTAATTAAAAAAACCTTGCACCTGCCTATGTTTTTGGCGTATCTATTATTGGCACTGGCCAGCTGATCTTTCTTGGCCTTAACTGGAAGGAGAAAGAACATACCTTTCTGTGTCAACTGAAAAACAATTATGTCTTAAGCATGGACTAAAGATGAGTAGCATAAAATCTGGTTCCACTTGGCTTCCTAACAGTGTATTCTCTAGTGCCCTAGAAAACTGCACTTCTTCAGCTGAGAGTATGAGATGATATTAAATAAATCTATTAGGATAAGGCATAAAAACATTTTCTCCTTGCAGAGAACACTATTCTAGCTGACTGTTGAATGGCCAAAAGTGCTGAACAAGAGGTAGAAGAAAGATTTTAAAGGTTATATCCTTTAGAAAAAAACATTGCTGGCATATTGCAAGAAGTATTTTGAAACAGCAATTCATTCTCAAAGTATGTAGGGCTAAGGAAGTAAGCACAGAAGTTCATTTAAGAAAGATATTATCTCTAAATTCTATGTGACTGAAGTCAAATATCAGTAATAAAGACCGAGTGAGGACAAAAGCTGCCCTCAGTTGTTTCTTGCTTTTAGTTAGAGATTGTATGCATGGTCAGAATTTTTTTACAAAACTTGTCCACAACTGGTCTACTTTGTGACCCAGAGTAGAAACCAGCTCACTCTTTAAAATCTGTGCTGTTTTCACAGTGCCAAGTGGAAAAATTGCAGTCTGTAAATATTAAAAATGTAAACACTAGTATTATTTAAGGGAAAGCCCGCACTCATAAAATTACAGCTAAGTCACTGATAAAACTCTCTTTAACCTAAACTGATGACAGAGCGCCAAACACTGACAGAGGAAAAGACAATCTTTGCACAGTGAAAATTCGGAACAGATTACATTACTGTAACAGAATTTCCAAATACTCTGGTTTCTCCATTCATCTTTCTAAGAACATTTCATTTTTTGACAAATCAAAATGAAAAACAGTTTAACTAGTCTGGCTGATAAAGCTAGCCCTTTCTGTGTTGTGGTGTTCTGTGGGAAATCTCAGATTTCTAATCATCCAAAGTTTTAGCAGCACCATAGAAAATGCAGTAATAAAAATGCTGCTTTAATAAGGTGTGTATGAATATTTGAAGAAGAATCTGTTTCCCCAGGTTGAAAAAAGTCTGTATAGTAAAAGCAGGCAGTATGCTTTCCCTGACTCTGATTGTTCTTTTCAGATAAAACTGGACATTGAGCCAATGAAGGTTGTTCTCCCTTTGCAGACATTTCAGGCAGTGACAAGAAGATTCCCACAAAAAATAAGGATAAAACAGGGAATTTCCCTTATATTTTTTAGAAGGAACCTTGATTTGGGGAAAGAGAGAAACTTTCACCCTTTCACCTTTGAAGATAGGACTCAGAGGAAAACAAAAGTTAATTCCAGAAATAATGTGGAGAAAGGAGAAAACAGCAAGATGCCCAGAAGTATGGGATGAATATTTTCCTTGAGGGCATATCTGAAAATAAAAACCCACCTTTATCTCAGATATCAGGGCTTTCAGCCCTTCCAAATGTAGTTCTTTTGCTCACCCTTTTATCTTTCATTCCCTGAAGAATCTTCCTTTTCTTACTGAAAAGATTGTTCATCTGTTCAAGAATGGAGCCCTTTCCTACATATTTTCAATTCTTGCTTAGGATTTGAGTTCAAGATTTGTGCTTTCAACTTTTGGGCCTTTACTACATTTAAATTTCTGAACTCTTCAGTCTGGCTCCCTTTAATAACCTCAGTTTCTGAAAATCTGTCCTTAAAATTGAAAACCTTAATAAGGTGGGTTTGTTTATTCTTGATTTAATTTGGGTATTTGTAGGCACTCAAAGTCTAGTCTCTGTGCCTAGCCCTTCTTTAAAATCCTCTCCATTTACAAATTCATTATAAAAATAGCAGAACATGTGGTTGATTCTGTGTTTCTTTGTTGGAGACATGGGGCAAGGAATATATAGTCCTTGTCACAGTGGCATTTGTTCTCCAGTCTGCAACTGCAGTGTTCCATAAAAACACAAATCTCAGTAGAAATAACCTAATAATCTATAGCAAATCTGGTATTTTGAATTGAAATCAAACTTTTGATGTTATTATTGTAGGAACCCCTTTAGGCATGACCCGCTTACAGTTGCAGCAGCAGAAATGGGATGATCTGTAATAAATAGTCTTAAGTGCCAGATCACACACTTCAGAGCTAATCTCAACAATTTCTGATATGATCTGGCAACTGTTCAGCTGCAAATAAGAAAGAAGGAGAACAAACTGGGTAAATTAGTCATCAGAAAGTTATGAAAAGCCACCAGTACCAGAAAGATGATGGCAACTTTGGGATGTGCCACAGAGAGAATTTCTGGTAGGGACAGAGCAGGTCAAATGAATGCCTTCAGAAGAAGTAATTGCTGAGACTTCAGACCAAGGAAAAACAATTAGTAGCTCACCATGTCATCACTAGAATTTTGAACAGTGAAGGCTGTTACAAGATCAGGTACATCCCATTCAGAATGGTTAGTGGAAAAGTCCTCTATTAAATCTTGCAAGCAAGTAGGTGGTAATTCTGATCTGACACAGAAATACCAACCTCTCCATGTGAACCATAGCATTACGTTATGAGTCTTGTTTCTTGATCTAAAAACATTCTGGCTACCAACTGAAATGTAGGCTGGTGGACTTGAAAGCTGGAGAAAAAGCTTGCAAGTGCCCAGTCAAGATGATCACCTGGAATGTGAACTTCAAGCTCAGAGGAAAAGGGATCAATTTAATGGGTGCCGTAGTCACTCTCTCTCTCTCTCTCTCTCTTTACCAGAATTAGCATCTGAAGGAAACAACCAAGAGTTATTTTCGGAATCCATCAGAGCCTGAAAAACAACATCAACTTCAGCCTTGTAAGATTGAATACTCAAGGCTGTTATTGATGCCTGGAAACATGGATCTCATTTGGGAATATGTATTTTGAACATCAAAAGTCACCCAAAAGAAGACAATACGTCTTCGTTCAAAGCTTTTACTATTTTGTTTCATTTGCTTTAGAACATATTTAAACATTTAATTACCTTCCTTGACTAACCACGAGATGAGTATCTTGTCCTTAACAGTGTCAGACCTCAGGAGGCTGAGGGCAATATCAAAGTTCAAGCAACAGCTCATGCTTTGAGGGTCCCAAGAGCACAGCGCTTACTTGCTCTGAGTGGTACTTGCTCCCTCAAGTGGTTTCCTGGGTCAGCAGGACTGGTCACATGCATACTCAGCATGAAAACTAGTTGCACAACTGGAATCAGAGAGTTAAGAATAAAAATGGGGAGCAATTTGTGAGGGTTTTTGCGCTTTAATTCGATTTCACCAAGAATAGATACCCTGCAGCTACAAAATTTGGAATCAAGTTTCATTTCAGACAATACTTTTTTAGCACATAAAACAAATGTTTATCGTACTAAATACCACATGTTTGACTAAGTGTAGGACACAGGAACCAACACATTGGTTTCAATTTGTTCTGTATATCACTGGAGGGTCTAATCCTTTCACAACCCTATCTAGCCACCATCAATTTTTCATTAATCATTATGTTTCAATGGGGAACACTGAAGGGTGTTTTCCTAGACTGTAATGAAGTGAGAGGCTAACGTCATGGTCTGTTTATCTTCATACTTAACATAGTATAATTATTTTGTATTTTTTTTCACTGAGCTAGGACTTGCACCTTGACTATTGTAAACATAGGCAGTTCAGTTTTCATTGTTAAGGATGTTGACTTAACAGAGTATAAAATAGGAATCTAGGTACGTGAAAGCAGCACATTTAAAGTCCAACTTTAATTCCTTCTGCTGGTTATATTCAGCAAACCAATTATTCAACTGACTACTTGCAGTAAATATCAGGACACTTAAAACAAATGCTAGACTTAATGCTGCTGTAATGAGTGAAGACTTTTCCAAAAACAATGAAGGAAGTCCAGACATCCATACAGTAGGAGAAGAAAGAAATCTGCTTTACAGGATTCCACCCCGAATTCCCAGCTGTCAGATACACATCAAAAAGGGTCCTTCTATGAGGGTGGATGAAGCAAGATTTCTGGAAAAACCACCCCTATCTTACATAGCCTTAATTGCAAAGGCAATTCTTTCTTCCCCTACAAATAAACTGAATTTAGCTGCTATCTACAAATATATTGAAGATAATTTTCCTTTCTACAGGAATAAAGGTCAAGGCTGGAGGAACAGTGTAAGGCACAACCTTTCACTAAATGATTGCTTCATCAAGGTGGGAAGATGTGAGGATGGCAAAGGAAACTACTGGAGTATCCACCCATCAAACTTAGATGACTTTGTTCACGGGGACTTCAGACAACATCGAAGGTCACGAAAACAAGGGCGTCAAAAGGAGCTAGAGCACTGCCTTGCTATGAATTATTTCATGCCATGGGGACACTACCCTTCCTACACAGCACCAAACTGGCTTTACCAAACACATTATTTTAGTGATCCTCTGTGGAGAATGCTGTATGCTGACAGACTGCAGTTTGTGCATGAATACCAAAAATGGACTGCAAACAGTGATTTAACCATGGGGAAGTTTTCACCTCCACTACAGATTGATAAACCACAGAGCATTTCTGTGGACTGGTTTCATGGATCTCCTGCTACTTCAGTTATGCAGCAGAATATTTTCCTAAATATTCAACAGGCATTCCCTAACTTTATTTTCTTCTCCTCTCAAAAGCAGCAACAAAGTGAAGCATTCAGACACATCTGTAAGTACTAGAAAGTACCTGAAATGCAGAAACTTCACCGGCAGCTCTATTTGGGACTCTGTCAAGATACAATATATTAATATATATTGCATAGTTTGGAACATCTGTATATGTTTAAAGACAGCAAAAGAGCTTATTACCTAAGTGTATTAGCTTTGGAATTATAACAATGAATACTGTTTTTAATAATTCTACCAGTCAACAGCCGTGCATGCATTATTTAGTATAAGAGTAAATCCATTAGCACTGACTGCCCAATAAAATTATTTTTAATTGTCCTCCATTAATATTACTGTATACTACCACTCTATTAGATTCAAATTAAGGCACATGTATGTGTATTTATAACTATATATTCAAATATGTACACCCATCTATTTACTTTTATATTATATAGAGTAGGAAGCACTAATACATTTTTCCTTTGTCAATTGCGAATGTCTTTGCAATAATACTTGTCACCTCTCACATTGTTGGAAATACTAAGTGAGTTATTATTCTACTCATTTAATTTTATATATTGGTTAGGACTCACTTGGCGCTATTAATTCTGATGCATTGTATTGATCTAAAAATCACTGTACTTTTATGTATCTTTAACAGTTAAGTGGATACTTGCTTCTCTTTGAATAAATGTTCAAATGAATAAATATTCCAAGTGATATAGAATTGCAATATTAACTTTAATACGTGTTTGAGTTAAAATCTGGTTCTTAAATGCACAGCCACATATTAATTAACCTACTTAAATGACCAGCTAATGACAGTATAACTAATTATGAGTTTACCCATTAGTTGGGTATAGTCCATTTAAGAAATTTTCATTTTTCTGATAACGTCACCTATGCAAAATTGCTTAAGCTTACATCTATACTTTTAGTTTACAGTCATATGTATGTACATGGTTGCTTGCATAGCTGCAGAGTATATAATGATATAAAGCACTCACTTAAATATACTTGTTAAATGTATGCATCTATCCAGCAACCTCATTGTAACAGGAACTTTTAATCAGGAAAGCATAGCAAGAATTACAGCGAAAACACCCAGCTTTTGCTAAGTTATAAACTTTCAGAAAAACTTGCTTTGAAATATTTGCTCACCAAAAATGTAGATTTGAGTAGTAAAGCCCTAAAATCTCTGCTGTGCCTTAGTCACGAAGAGCCCTAGCATGTGGACAAAACTTGAGACTTGGACAAAGATGGGGGAAGGTGGGGTTCAGGGGCTGGCCGGATGGAAAGACTGGATTGAGGAAACGACAGAGATAACTGGCATTGGGACAAGGAGCCCAGATGTGCTGAGCAAGAAGCTATGAGAAGCCTGAGGAATACAAACTGCAAATGCCAGGCAATTATAATCAGATGAGAATGAAAGCTAGGAATAAAAAGAGTCAGGGCACATTTGAGGAGTAGCAGGTGAGAAAAGTTTTTGCCTGATATATTTTATGTACTAGAATGCCTGGGACAGAATTTAATACAGTTTTTTAGCTGTTGGCAAATTATTTTAAAATTACACAAGACATCAAGTTACTCCTGTTTGTTCTCATGGCTCCATTAGCTTACTTGGCAAAAGCCTGTGAAGTGCACCTGAGGATGTTCCTAGAAGGGCACAATGCCATTTGATTTCATCTTCCCTGCTAAATAAGAGTTGTAGTAGGGGAGTAAGTGTATAACATGGCACTTTGCTTGAGCTAATGTGACCCATCACTTAACAGGACATCCTTTAAGCCTGGAGTAACCATTTAGTTTGCTCTGGAAAAAGAATTGCATTTTAACAGATTAGTGAGTGGCACCTACCAAACCATATGCATGCTTCCAGATCTTCATCCCAGTTTCCTGTGGGAATGTGATAAGAGGAACTCACATACAGGAGGAGACATTCTTCTGCTCAGATGATCAGATTTTATTTGAAGACCACTTTGAAATAGTTCTCATACCACTAGTGATACACATACCATAGCCTGAAAACTCCCAGCTTAGATATTTCCAGTCTGATTACGTAGCTGTCACTATGCTTTCTCATATTTTTTTTTCAATGTGTTTTAACTTTTTGTTTGTTTGTATAGCACATGCATGCCACAGTGGAGGAGGATTCTTTTCATGTAACTATTTATTTTGTCCTCATCATTCAGTACATATCCATAGCTTTCTTACTGTGCATAGAGTTCAAACACTGCTCTGAAGACAAAATTAGCCAATCACTATTTTATTATTATTATCCTTGTAAGCCATAATACATTTTACTTTCAAAATATCCTGAGAGATGAGGAACATCTTGAAACATAGTCTTAAAAAGACTGAGGTCAAATGTACACACTCACTTTGGACATCACATTTATGAAATCATTGTGTAGCATTTTATGTGCTCAAAGCCCAGCTCCCATTACCCTGGCTTCCAGCTCTGAGTGTTCAGAATATTTGAAATGATCCTGAGCAACAAAGAAACCAGTGACCACCTGTGAAAAGTTTGATTTCAATAACTTGTCTGGAAATACTGCAGCAGGTGAAAGAGAGGAATCCATCTCTTTAAGGCAAACTTCAACTGCCATAATATAGACAAACCTTTTTTCTTCCTGTAATCCTCAACCGAGTTTGCTAAATACCTCCCAACTTCTGCAACAAAACCCAGCATTTCTTCATTATGCAGTTCCGATTAATCTACAAAACAGGTCTACTTTGGATATGAAATAAGGCAAGGAAAAAATAGACTTTTTCATATACTTAAAGGCAATATTGTAATACTTTCAACAGAGGTAAGGGCCAAGTTAGGAATGCATGATTTAGACAAGATGCCATTTTTCCCCCCTAGCTTCTGAAAGCTTGACACTGCAATCTTAATAATGTTTTTCATCACAGCTGAAGGGGTAGGGTTAGTATGTCATTTTGTGATGAGAATGTCAAAGTACTAATTTGCAAACAACCTAAAGTAAAAATTTAAAAGCAATAAGAAAAAAATAAAATTAGGTATTTTACCTGAATTCCAAACCCCCAAATCCACTTAGCATATAAAAATAAATAATCTTCTGATCTTGAAATATCATCCTACAATTAGAAAGGACATCAAATTTCTGATACAGGAAATTACCATTTAATGAGTAGACAGAAAGGTTCTTGAAAATTAAGTGGATGAATTACATGCTTGTACATGAATGTCTGAGGCAGTACATGTGGTGTAAGAGACTCACTTAGAAGTGAAAACAACAGTTACAAATGCTGAATTACAGAAAATCTGACATGAACACAATATCCAAAATCTGCATGTTGACAGCTTCAGCATTTTCCAGCTGAAATGCATTACCAGGGTTGGTAAAAATGTCAGGAAGTCAGGAACTCAGCATTTTGACCATCGTCACCTCTGTTCTGCCCATAAATAAGACAGAGGTCATCTTTTTACAGCAGATCTACTTTGGGAGTACACAGATGAAATGCCAGCATATGACATAAATAGCTGGAATGGAGGTCACTTATGCTCTCATAAATAAATACTGCCAATTGCTCTCCTCTTCTTTTTGCACTAAAGAAAATTACTTCTGCATAATGAAGTTACGTTTGAACCATACATTAGCTAACACTTGCAGTAAACTGTATCTTAATGATGAGTAGTAAGAGAACTAGGCCTGAACATGAGAACCTTTTATTAACAACATTTTACAGGTAATAACTTTAAGCCAGATGTGGCAGGTCCACCTGCCCAATGAAAACAGGGCTTCTTGGCTGCTGAAGCGTAGCAGCTCCTGATTGCCTTTGCTCTCAGGGCTTCACAGTAGTTGGGGCCTTTGGCCAATGGGAGCCGCTGTTGACCATAGGTCAGATTCGGCCTGGGTATAAATGGAGTCCCCTGGGGGAGCCAGTCTGAGCTTGTCCCCTGGAGCAGCATGCTGCAGTCGAGGACTCTCCCCTTGGGTTGGGATGCTGCCCAAGGAAATTCCTTGAGATTACTTCGGTCGGGATGCTGCCCTGAGAATGTCCTCGAGGTTGAGAGACCTCCCTTGTTAGGTGAGTGATGGATTATTTTGGGTTGCCGTTAAACCCTAGAAAGTGGTGCTTTGTTCTGCATTTTGGGTTGTCGTTAAACCCTAGGAAGTTGTTCTGTTCTCATCTCATGGACATTTGAACCTCTAATTGAATAGTTGTGGAGGGCTAGTTAATTGTGTGGACAATAAATTTTTAATTTTTGGTGGTTGTTTGTTTATTTGAGAGCCTCTGTAACACCAGATAATTACATTGCCTTTGCAGTTGACCTTCACCAGTTTATACAAGTATTTATTCTAAAAGTTCAATAAAATGTCTCAGCCTATAAAGCTGAGTAAGTTAGTATACAGTTTAATTTCTGATACATTTGCTGCCTGGCATACCTGCTGACTCTGAGACTTGTCTTCTTCTGTATTGAAAATAACCACCATTCAGGGGCACAAATAAAAGTTTTGCAGAAAAAGAAGCCTCCAAGCTGTATAGATGCTCAAACTTATGCACACTAATTTATGCTCACCCAACAGTTATCCGTTTCTTGTACTCCCTGCAACAGGTCATGGAAGACCTTTGGAGGCAGCAGAGCACAAATACCTCTTCTAGCGTGGTGAAGCTATGTACATGGATGCAGGAGGATATGTCAGGTTTGGCCTGCAGTGACACCATGAGGAAAAAAAAATGAAAAAAAGAAATATGAAACCTCTTTGAGAGTTGGTGTAATCAGAAACAGGATTATGAAAATGAAAATGTCCCACCCACAGTCACACAGGAGCAATATACCATCACTATAGGACACAGCTATGGTTGATCAATTTAAATGTGCCCTCCTGCACCTAAACCTTTGAATTTCTTTGAAGTGTAATTTTAACCAGGACCTTCCCAGGTTTGTATTATCTGGCTTGTGCATGTTAAAACAATAAAACAGTTGTAACATCCTTAATCTGTACTACACCAAATAGTGATAATTACTTATAAATTTAATTCCATATCTGTTAGTAAGGTCTAGTGTTGTGCCAAATGGATCATGTGGACATAGGTCAAAGTGCACAATTTTTGTAGCATTAACCAAGTTTTGAATCTTTTTAGCCAGCACAGACTCCTGACCAGGTGCATCCAAGCACCTGAGAAATGTCCTGGAAGGGCCACCTCAAATGGCTGAAAGCCCCTGTGGCACCTCACTTACCACCTTGTTTCAGTGGTACTTTGGCATAGAGGATGCAGCTGAAAGCTGGAGGTCAGACTCTCCTATGATCTTTAAGGCTGTTATAGTCTATGTTCACACTATGTTTAGGTAAGAAGTTGGATATAAAGTTCATGAATGGTTCCTTTGCATCTTACCTGTTCCAGTACAACTGAAGACCTGGCCAGCTGCATTATCTATTTCATCCTCTCTTCCTCCTCCTCCAGTATTTACTCTGTCCTTCTGTGTCTGTGCTCACTTTGCTATCTTGCAGTTCCAATCTGAATTTCCCACTTCAAGATTTCCTTTGCCCCTAATCAGTTACCTTTTTATGTATGGGTCAGGCAATACTGTCAAAGCAGAACTCTGGATCCCAAAATTCCCAGTTCATCAGAGATAGAATGAAGCTTATGTCAACATCCTGGAATAAGACTTTAACACCTACTGTAAGAACAACATAGGAAGATTATATAGAGCCTGATTCTGATTCTACCAACAACCATGGAAATGAACTAATTTCATTGGAAGCAACAGAGCACAGAGCATAAAGTTAGTAAAACTCAGGCTTGAGGACTTTACTTCTATCAGAAGACCATACTGTACTAATTTTCCTGTGCTCCCAACAGATTTCTCAGCACAATCTGTAGCAGACTGGAGTAAACCTGATAGCTCAGCAAGCAAAGTCTCAGTTAAAGGACTTGCTCCTGGGAAGTTCTTCTCTCCAGATAGAGCTGTCAGCTATTCAAAAACCCTTTGCAGCTTTCAACACCTACCATTTTTATTTAACTGTTTTAACATTCATTTTAGCACTGCATTTTCAGCACATAGATCTTACTTACTTGTTGTGTCCTTTGAAGACAGTGCGTGGTTTACACTACACTTTTGACATGTTAGTGCATCTAAGGTCTGGTATGTCTGGAGCTGAGAATGAACATCTGATCAGGTAGAAAGAAGACAAAGTGTCAGGCCTGCTGGATTTTTAAATGGCTGCCTCTCTCCAAGTGAAGGAGTAGAGAAATAATCCTCAGAACCAGGAAAAAATATCAGATAAATTTGAACTTGTAGTGAAAAATAGCCTGTGAATAGGCTTCTTTTAGAGACTATTGGTTTTGGTTTGGAGAAGGAGACATTTGCCTTTTTAAGCAGTGAGTTGCAACAGAACAGCTTCCCCACTTTCATTAGTAAGAAAAAAGACATTAATCTGCCTTCTGGAAAAGTGTTTTCATGCTTCCATGCTGTCCAAATGGGTGTTAGAGAAAGCTTTAGTAACTATATGACACTTAACAAAGCCAGAATAAATTAAAAAAAAAAAAAAAAAAAAGGAAAGCCCTATGTATCAGTTAGTATATACTTGATTTTCCAACTTGCAAGAGGGAAGGGAATAGAGGGTCACCTAACCTGTAACAGAAGCTGAACATCTTCAATGTCATGCAGGACTATGAAATCAAAGACTCATGACCCTCAGTGTTCTCCCCTGTGCTGGCCTTCCCTAGGAGATCCCAGCTCTCCATGCCCAGGAGAGTACAGTTCCTCTTCCAAACAGCTACACACCAGAATTCTGGACATGGAAAACAGCAATGTGACAGGAAGTGAATTTCACCCTAAATAAATTGATTTAATACGTAATTCAAGCTTTTTGCTGTTGTAGAAGCCAATTCCATGGCAAGTCTAAACGGAAATAATTAGTGTTACAGCATTCTGCTCCAAGCAATTCAAATATTCCACTCTACTATTGTTGATGTTGACAGATATGTATGTATTTATGTACTGTAAACAGATTAGACTTAACCATATGTGTTCAGACTGGATATTAAAAATCAAAATATATAACCAGAATACTGTACTGTTTCAAAACCCAAGAAATTATAAAAAGGTTAGATACCAATTCAAAAAAAAAGCAGTATCGCTATAGCCTGGGATATACAGCTCCACTACAGGATGAAATTTTACTATCCTTCTTTGCTCCTCTTTCATAAAAATCCTGAAGCTTGGATCACAGTCCAGTCTGTTCAAGGGTTTCAGAATTATTTAGTCATTCTAATACACAAGCAACATGCTAGGGTTCCTGGTGTGACAGTAATGCATGTAAATACTAAAGACAATAAAATCATCTAAATAAGCAAGTAAAGCAGACATTCAGTGCAGCTGAAAGTATATATTCCACTCTTCTCAACCTACATATGGATTCCACAAATTAAATTAATTTTCTTTCTAACTTTCAACTTTCTATTAATATTTTCATGGCTATCATTATGTAGAAAACCAGTAACTAAAATTACTGCAATAAGTTGTAAAGGAAAACCATTGTAATCGGAGATTGTTCTATATGTGGAGACTGTCGAAGGAGTTTGAGAAAAGCCTGCAGACACTTTGAAATGGATTTTGTCTGAAAATAGCTTCTAAAAAAGGTCGTGAAAGTATTTTTACAGAAAACATACATAAGCTGAGCTTCATAATCCAGAAGTTTACAGTGTTAAGAAAGCAACGTTGCACATGAACTGAACTATTCATATATTTTCTGTACAAGACACATTTTAAACAGCTCAGTAGTAAGTTGTTGAAATTGTTTGTCTAATATAGAAATGTTCACAGACATTTGCACTTGTGCATGCTTATGAATGCTCAAAATCTCATTCTTAAATGGTTTATAATTTTGCAACAGGTTGAATAACTTTATATAAGAAGTACAGCTGGTGTAAGAAGCAAATTAATGATGCTCCAGTATTAATAGCTGGTATGTTTGCTGCCTTCACTGCTCCTCATATTCATGAAAGAGAAGCTAGACATGTGGAGATAATTATCCCATTATGTTAGTAGTACTATCTCAAAGATGAGATTAAAAACTATAATTCTATTTACTCCCTGTAGCCTGTGACACAATCAAAGAAAAAAGGTAATGAGAATACAACTCACAAAGCAGAAGTTAAAATAATGTCATAAAGAATGCTCCATCAGTTAAAACCTCTAGATGTACATCTGATTGCTGCAGATGAAGAAATCATTGTATAAAACATCAAGCACTGGGTTCACAGAACAATTCTGAAATGCAAAGCAACAAATTAAACAGCGCACAGTAAGAGTCAGAATCAATCAGGACAAAATTTATGTCATGCTTGAAAGCCTTACTAGAATTCATACAGCAATGCTTCAGTTAGTAGATCTTTTGTTAATTGAGATACAACAATACATACCAAAATTTAGTAAGAAATGGCAGATGTGCTACTAGCTGATAATTACTTTGCAAATCTGAATCAAATAATAGCTTTCTAACAATTAGAGTAATCATAGTAATTTTAAGGGTGGAGAGAACAAGGATGATATCAAGTTTGCAATATAAAAAACTGGAATTAATACTTGAATAATCTCCATCATTAATCAAGAAATAAATCCATCTTGCAAGTGGATTTCTTGAGAGCAGTTAATAACTGCCATCACACTTTCCTGAGCCTGCAATCCAAATATAGATAGAAGAATGACTGATATTAGTTGTCTGAAAGTGACAATTCCCTTCTGAATATCACCAGAACATGTGACCTGTATAATATGAAGTTTTGAAGTTAAATGATCTTATAAGGAAATAATTCAACAGGCAGCTTGATGACTACTGTGCACCACAAGCATAGAGACTTAGGTAAATCTGCTGTACCTTAAAGCTGAGGAAAAAGAAGCGTTATTTTTGGCGTGTATTTAAATTAAAAATCAAAATTTGGTTACTATAAATTTCAAAGCATTTAACTGCATTCCTAGTATCTCCGTAAGATTTGAACTACTCAGCAGGCAGGCATGGGATATTTTCCAGACACACTGATTTTCCTGCTGAAGCTGTTCCTCTCCACATTGCAAAGCTATGCAACACCCAGTCACTAAGAGCTTAACCACATATGGTATGTCCCTATAGCCCAGTGGCTATAGCATCCTGCAAGGAGGGAAGTCTGATGTGCAGTCCCTGCTGCAGCACAACCTTCACTATTACTTCAAATACGCAGTAGGTCAGGGTCTGGAGAAGAGATCTTCTCTGCCTCTCGAAGGGGTTTCATAAACATACTCACAGAGCCAGATTCTCACTGGTTTTTGTCTTTTCTCCAATTCTCCTTCCTCTTTGATTGTTTCAGACCGCAATCAAAATGGACCATATTCAAGACAATCGTCTGGTCTTCTGGTGACCTGACTTGTGAATGTTGACATTGCCAGTAACACTGTATTTGTTAGGAAAAGAATCTAAGCAACAGAAAATTAAAAAAACAAACAAAAAACCCCACCCCTCTTTGGTCATGATAGTTCTGAGAATACAAACTGGAATTCCATTTGTCAAATAAATATTATGATTTATTTTTTTCCTTAATAGCCTGATCCTTAACTCATGGAAGTCAGCTCTGATTTTTGTGACGATGTGAATGATTGTGAAGGGCAGTAGAGAACAGGCCTAATGCACTACAGTGCATACATCATTTTACAGATTCAAAACACGTCTAAATGCATTTCTTAAATCCATTGCCAGTGTGCAGTCTGACAAACTCCACAGAGGCCAATGACTGTTTGTACATCTGGGGTATCAAACATTTCAAACAATTAGCCAGGGGAAAATGTATGAATGTGAAAGCAAAGTCCTATCTCTCAGTAACCAGAAGACATCTATTCATATAGATCAAGAACAGATGACTGAAACTTTGCTGGAAAAAACAAGGTGCTTGCTAAACCTTTGGAATTAACAAAGTAATCTGTTAGCAAACAAAAGCAAAGACAAGTTTCCAAGATCCAACACACCAGGCCAATGAATTGTTTCCGAGAATGGCAGTTTGATGTATACATGTGAAAAGCAACTGGAAAGGCTAATTTTTCTAGCTGTACTTCAATAGAATTCTCTCACTTGAAAGACCAAATAAGAAATATGGCCTAACATGGGCAGCAGATGTTGCTGTGAATTTATGCTGTGATTTAAATAGTACCTTGCAGGAATGAAATACTAAATTATTGAGTATATAGACACTGTACTATATACAGTACAGTATATTCATGAGCAATAGTGTATATATATGTACATATACTATATATACATATAGTATATGTACATATATACATATATATACACTATTGCTCATGAATATACTGGAAAACATAGCTTTGCTTTTTAAAAGCAAATTAATTTTTTCTGAAAACTATTACAGCAGCTACTCTGAAAAGCAAAATTACCCCTTTGTGTGCAGGATAGCAAACTTTTCTATAGTATCTTAACAAAATACCTAAGACTTGTCTACATTGGGGAATGACTCTTCCAGGCAAAGTACATATGCAAACCTATCGCAAGATAATGGTGTCTGGGATTTTACTGAAGGGTGTATGCCAGTGATGACACAAAGTCTGGCCCTCTGTGGCTATGTGAGTGAAGACATTAGTTTCAAATATACTTTTATGAATGTTTACATTCTGTGATTTACAAGAGGAGACAGACTAAATGAAGGGTTTGCTGTACCTGCTATGTAGAATTGTATATTTTCTTAACTGTGTGTCAGAGATGTATTCAACATATTCAATATACTGGCTTCTTGGCAAATACATGATCTGACACTTGAAAGAAACCATCTCCATTTTCCTAAAAATGCCAACACCATCATTATGAATAAAAGAAGGATTCAAAATGCTTTAACCTTGGTTCAGTGCAGATCATCTCACAGATGTTTATTGTCCCAGGATCTTGGAGATATTTCAGATTTGGCCAGAATCTTGAAATGGCACTGCATGACACTGATTGATTGGAGAAATCAAAAGGAGGCATGTCATGAGGGAAAGAAAAGTAAGTACAGCATGTGCACTGAAGGCTGATAACAAAAGAAATGCTCCCAAGTTTGTAGAATGGGAGCCAGTGAGGGTTGAGGTTGATGTGAATTCCCAGGGATGCTGAAGTGAAGAGATGTAGAAAAAAACAGCAGCACAGGAGTGCATGTTCCTCAGTAAAGACTCCCTGTATTTTATCTTATCAGCTGCCTTAGCATCTTTCTGGCCATTTCTGGCATTTTCCTGTGCCATGGCAGGACTCTAGGATTGGCTGCAGTGCATCCTTTCCCTGACAGCTACTGCCCACAAAGAGGCCCTGGGAAGGGGAAAAGCCCTTCTTCCTTCCTCTTTCTTCTATGTCCTTTGAATTGCTGTCTTTCTGAAAATTTCTCTTCACTTCAGACTTGGATTCAGAAGCCTCCATGAGCTTCTATTGTTGGGGCTTTTTTAATATTTTGCAGTTATCACATGGGTGTACAGCATGGTCAGTGTCAGGGGAATTGAGGGAACCAAGAACAGGACTTCTGCTAAACAAGCTTTTATATGGATGGAGCCACCACTGAGCCTGTGGCAGGGATGAGGACAGTTGTTCAGTGGGGAGGAGAGAGAAAATGGGGTGAAGGGGGATAGGCTCTGGCAGAAAGTCTGTCCATTCCCAAATCAATGAGTTTGCTCACTCTCTGGCTTACCACAGACTTCAGCTGCCTCTCAAAAACCTTGTTCAATCAGAAGAACAGGAGAAAAGGGAAGAGTGGCAGTGACCTAGCACAAGCAGAAGCTGAGCTACTGCATTCTCACAAAGTTTCATCACTACTTTGGGTCCATCATGTCAACGGTGTGAGTCAGGGAACTGGGGACAGTGAGCTGAAAAAGTACTGGCTCACAAAACAGTGATCTGAAGCACTAAAGGAAAAGCTATATATTAGATAACGTCACAGCCTGTCAGACCTGTGACCTTTAATTAAAGCATGTGCAATCATGCTCTTCAGTCCTCTCAGCAGTGATATTCAGCACAAAATGAGATATTTTCAGAGGCAGAAGGCTGGTTGGTAATGGGTCTGAAGGGAGGGTGCTAGGTCAATCTTTCTGAGGTCCCGGTTGGGCCGGGTGAATCAATAGCATCCTGGTATCCAAAGTTGTGCCTGATATCAGTCTTCTTCATGGAGGCAAGTGACACAAGACTGACACAAGAGACTGAGACAGGAGACACAATCCTTTTGTGCATTGACTGTGTCTGAAACAAGATACCGGCTGATGCTGGCAGTCTGTGTCAACAACAGTCTAACTAACTGCTCAAACATGACGAGTCCTTAGCTCCTCTGAGAACATCTTCATATCCTTGAGTCAGTAGAGCCTGTATGACATTGCAGTGAAGACTTTGCACTGCCGTTTTCTTAGCAACTTCCTCCAAAATGTCTGAGCCACTGTCTCTGAACTCCGTTGATTCCTTGTCTCTACTTTTACAAAGAAATTGAAGAGCTTCAAGATGCTCACAGAGCTCTCACTGAAAGCACAACTACAGATATGACATACAGATATGAGCCAGCACTTAACAAAATTTAACTTCTAGCCACCACGATGAAGGAGTAGTAAAGATTGCTCAGGTAAACGTACCAGCTGGTCAAGACAGGACAAGGATTTACAGTGAATACCAGCCTCAGAAATCATCAGTACTAGCTAATTTACTGTAAGATGAAAGCTCTGATGACTCCAATGGAATAAAACCACCAGAGTAATCTGCTAGCTACATCACTGCAGTTGTACTGCATAGACCCAGGTTCAAAAAGATGCAATTCATACTGCATGGGTGAACTACACATGTAGATAACCTCCTCCTTTTCCCCAGACTTTCATAGTGTCAGTGTTCTCATTCCTTGAAACACTGGTCACTTGGTTAGATCTGTCATCAATGGTTATCATCACTGCAAATTGCAGCAGTGGGTTTCTTTGGTGACATGGATATTAAGCTTTGGAAATAACTGAAACTCCCATGCCACTGGAAGTTCACTAACAGGATACCAAGATGTGATTCTAACCTACAGATGAGAGGCACTGTGTCCCATTATCACCATGAAACCATGCAGCCCCTGGATTTGTTTTTTTTCATATATTTAAGAATTAGCTTGACCAAAAAAGTGCTTATCAGTCTTACATTAAAGGCTAACACTGCTGTAAGAGAATTTGAGAGCAGCATTATCAATACATTTACCAAAAGCTATGCATCTTCCTGCAAAATGTAGTACGTCCTATACTGCTTTCCTGATGTTCCTGTTTGTCAGTGAGTTAAGTACGTGCTGATTTAGGGACACATTTGCTACATACTTACCTCCCATTTTTGTCATTTGCATGTCTAATCTATGTGCAATGCACTGTTAATTTACCCTGTAGTGTTCCCATGGAATATCATTTGTATGCACATAAAATATCAACGTAATATCTAGAGATGAAATCCAATGGAAACAGTTTACTGTGAAATCCAGTCTTTGTTCCCTCATTTTTCCACTTCACTGACTGTTGCTTTTTCAAAGTACTCGTAGAGCTCTCTTGCACAACCCTTCATTATGCTGCATTATTTCTTTATTTGGGAAATAAAACTAAAAAGTATTTTTATACAACCTGATTTCCCATAATTGTTGGGATGACATTAAGACAGTTTTTCAGGAGAGAAAATGCTAATTGATTTTATTTCAAAAACACATTGAAATTCCACATAAATTGGTGCCAGAGTGCAAATGCTACTCAACTGGGAATGGGGAGGGAGGGAAGAGAAATATATGCCAACGCTCACTTTAATATAAAGATACCTTTTATTTGAATCAAATGCTATTTAGCAACTTAAGCATCTGGAGCACATCTGATAACTTGGGTAAAATGTATTGATTTCTCTATTGATTTTTCTAATATACCTTCTCTATGAGGGAGCTATAACTGAAAGTAGCAAGTGACTCAGCTAATGTCAACTCTAAGTAGTGTAGAGATGTTCAGATACACAGGATGGGTCATTGCTGAATTCCAGAATACAACAGGTCCTTGCCTTCCACTTGGAGGCAATACATGGCATTCGTATCTTTCTCTCTTGGCTTGCAGTGTTTGAATTTTTTTTCAATACGAATCTTTTTATGCATTCTTCCCTTGCTCTGAACAAGTGGATTTGTACATAAACTAGATGTACACATGGATTGAAATAGTATATAGCCTTTACACTACTATACATTAACCTTAAGCTTAGGATCCGACATACAGAGCCTTTTTCTGCAGTTCCAAAACTGATTCATATGTTGAAATAATACACAGGCACATACATAACACCTGTGGATTTCTAGAGAATTTATTTCCAGAAATAATTCTGAAACAGCAACGTTTATCACTCACTCTGGACAGTTTTATATAAACAAAGGGCAGCAGGAAATTCTTGCACTCTTGAAAACACTAGAACTTCTGCCATTGCCTTCAATGGTACCAGAATTTCCTGGACACAAACAAAATTCATCACTGAACTCATAGCAAGTTTTACTTTGTTGTGTTGGATTTAGCCTTACAGTCTGTTTTCTTAAATTTAGATCGTAGTCACAAATATGGCTCAGAAACAAAGGAATTAAAAAAAAAAAAAAAGGGAGCGGGGGGGGGGGGGAAGGAAAAAAATCCAGGAATGGCAGCCTTGAGTTACGCTTAACATTCTAAATATTTGCACACAGCAAGTAACACTTGAAATATACTTTCAGTAGCAGGAACCCAGGCTTTTAAGGTTCAACTCTAAAGGTCCAAGAATGGACTATGTAATAAAAAATAGTCAGAGCTCCCGTAGTCCTTTAACCAGTTGCCCACAGGATTTTCTGCATGCCCTGACTGTGAAGAGAAGTTGATACTGCTCCTCAGACACTAACTGCCATGAAGGAACGGAAGAACTGGGCCAAACAGGTAAATGGCTGCACTATGAGAAGCTTTTGCTACTCTTTGTACAGCTGCATCATAAAATTAGCAGCTACTCTTCTTTTTCCAGCAAGCATTATGCTTACTCCTAGTTTCTCTGCTGGACTTTATTCATACATTGTTTACTGCAGTAAATGGAGAGAAACAGCCCAATTACACCACCTTTAACATGCTCTCTGAATTAGGCTCGGGGCTTGCAGATGAAACACGAGGTGGCACACACCTGATTCACCTCAAAACTCTTCCAATTTCAGAAGTCAAAATTTACCTTGAGACTTCTTCCCAGCTCTCTAGTTTTATAACATTTTAGAAGCAATTCCTGACCTCTCACAATGTGAAGAGAAACACCGCATGCAATGCTTCGAAAAGACGCACCCTGAGAATATACAGTTTGCAAAAAATGAGAGTATGTATTTTGCAAAAAGAAAAGTACACAAAGACGACGACTTCGGTCTGCTGCGCTCCAGGCACCATGGACTGCCCGAACCTCCACTCGAAACCGCGACAGCTGCTGGGGGATGCCCCGAGCGCGGTGCGGTGCCGTGGGGCTGCCCAGCGACCCGGCCCGCGCTGCAGCTACAGCTGAAGCAGAGCTGCCACGCAGTTACCGGCAGGCAGCACATCTCCTCCTCTGGCATTAGCCAGCTCTGCTCTTCAAAGCTTTAGGTAATTCTACACGGGGAAAAAAAACAAAAAAAAAACAAAAAAACCCCAAAAAAAAACAAAACAAATTTTTATCGCTGAGTGCGACTGAATCCTGGAGTCTTTCCCTGTGCGTCCCGCACTGCCTCATCTTGGAAACAACACCTTCTTGCTCCGCTGCCTTAATACGGCAAGGACTAATTAAACACCGGGAACGGTCTGGGGGGGGGGGTCCCCCCGCTCGCCGCCCTGCTCCGCCGTGAGCCACGCGGTGGCACCAAAGCGCCGCTCTTCCCCCCGCTCCGCCGCCCTCCGCTCCGCGCCCCCCCGGGCGCCGCGCACCGCAGCGCAGCGCAGCGCAGCAGCCGAGGCGGGCTGGCGGTGCGCGCCGCAAGGGCGCGGACCGGGCCGGAGGCTGCGCGGCCGCGGATCGCTTCCCTTTCTGCGCTGGGGGGTGCGGTGCGCAGCTGCGTGGGGAAGCAGCCTGGGTCCGGGCGGACACAGCAATGGCCCGTCAGCGAGGAAGCAGCGTGTTTTCGAATGAAGTGGAGGGGTGCGGTGGCTGAGGGGCATTTACTGCCCCTTCGGTCAAGTGTGAGTGGAGTATTTACCAAGGCCACGGCTTCGGTGGCAGTGTTTGCAGGGTTTCCCTCGCACCTTTTTAGCTCTTGTCTGCCCTTGTAATGCTTGTTAATCTTGGCACATGGAAACAGGACAGCAAGTCATCTGCGTCCACCGAAGGAGTCACCGGACCCCTCCTCCGAGCGCTGCGCTTTCCTCCGTGGCAGTGGTGCCAGCAGAGCTCATGCCACTACAATCAGTGTGAAAATGAGCATCTGTGCTCTTAAGGACTGCTTTTAAACTGCTTTTTCATCTGTCCTGGTTTTTTACACTATATTCACCAATCATAATGGTGTCTAAGACCCAAAAGTTCTGTCTTGCTCTACATGGGTGCAACTTCATGGCTGCACAGCATCCCAATATAAGAAAAAACATTCAAGCACTGCCGTATGTCAGTGACTATATGTGATATTTTGCTGGTATTACATCAATAACTTACAAGTCTCAATCAGGCCCTGACTCTTCTGAGCCAAATGCTGGACAAACAAAGCCTTATCCAGTGCCCACTGAAGGCAGTGGAGGTTGGATGGGCCCCATGGGGAGTGTTCCTAGCCTGAAGAGCTTACAAGTCCAAAAAGACAAAACAAACAATGACAGACATAACAGGCATGCAGGCAGCTGCCTTGGCCCTGACCCTGCAATTTTTTCTGGTCTGGTTTAACCCTGTCTGAGAGGGTGCATGATCTGGACTCTTATTTTAAATGCAAATCTTGCCTGCTTACTAATCCGAGGAAGCTGAATATACTTTCTTTAATGTATTCTAAGTTGAGCCTTTAAAAGCGCTATCCGTATTAAATATGTTTTTATATATTCAAATCATCCACAGAAAATAATCAATAAAGCATCATTTTTTTCTGCATCTAATTTGCTTCTCTTTTAAAAATTACGTTTGCCCTTCTCTTTCTCTCTCCACTTTTTTTTCGTCAGCCCTTCCTATTCCACATTAATTATTCCCAGTTTTATGCACCATTTCCTATTTCAGGTTTCTATGTTGTGTGTTTATCCCACTAGATATCAATGAAACAATTCCCATGCTTAATTAAACACAGGCAAAATTTTATAAGATTATTATTTAGCTTTTTATACAACTAGTAATCCCCAGGTATTCTTTTCCTTAGCTCTTTCCATTTTACCTATCTTTTGACTCAGGCTCTAAGGTAGTGGTTCCCAAGCCACTTCAGTTCAGCCCTTTACCTTTTCTGCAGGTTTAGGTCCCCAATCTTCAGCCACAGTGACCATTTGTGGTGCACAAGAGTCTAGTTCTCCTCCCTGAAACTTCATTTCAAGGTCCAGCTAATCTGCCCCAATCCAGCTTTCCACTTTGCCCTACCCTAGGTCCTGCCACTGACCTTCCAGCAGAATCCCATGGACTCACTCATTGCTTTGCCCACCAAGCCAGCCTTAGCCAGATCGCCTCGCCCCTGTCAGGTCCCTGCCTTCCACCTGCCTCCATAGCTTCACAGCATTCCCAAAGACTGATCTTCCTCCTGCGCAACCTTCCCTGACGAGGAAGTATCTCCTGTCTGGACAGCCCTTTCCTATGCAAGCTCCATGCAAACACCGCTTGCCTCCCTGTCCTCACTGATTCACTTGTTACTGAATTACAGAAAAGAGAGGTCTTCTAGGACAAGAGGAGAACAAGGCAGGAAAGGGAAGTAGGGAGGGAAAAGAAATGGAAGTGACAATAGAGGAATTGGATGAAAAATTCCTGAGGGTTTTGACCCTCCCTCAGCTCCCCTTCATGTGATAACATCCCCTCCTAGCTTGAGATCTAAACTGAGCTGAATTTATTTGATTGTAAAGATATAAACCATAAAAGTGCCATACTTTCCCCCTTTTTTTTGTAGTCAAATTCTACATGTCAATAAATTTGCTGAGCCTGATTTCAGAAAATTGTTCCACCTGTGTTCAACACTTCTACCTGCAGTTCTTCTCTGTCCTCAGAGCAATGAGACTGTCACAGGTAAGAAACCTTCGGGTTAGGCTTCAGATTTTAAGCACCTGAGGTCTGTTTTTTATCTCCTTGATCAGACTCTCCAGGAGGAGCTCTAGTTGCTGTTCTTTTCTTGGGAGTAGCATTTAGTGGATCATCAGTAGATATGACATACATCTCAGCTGAGCAAAGTAACTCCTTCATGTGTCTTATTTTAAGAAAATGTAAGGCAGCCAATGGAACTCCTTTTGTGCTTATGTATTTGCGTAATTTTTGAGTATATTGCTAAATTGAAAGTGTCAGCGTGCAAGGGATATTTGGTATACCTGGGTTCTTCTTATTAAAGATCTATCAGCAAATTAGGAAGGCTTCATCTGACCATGTTGCTGCTTACAATGAAGCTGCCTTTCTCTGGACCTTGAGAATTTCTCTGCAGATGACATGACAGTGGAACTTAAAATTCTCCCTACCCCCTCTCCTCAAGCACATTCTTTACTTTATAGAGCACCAGGTTGTTTTTTTCAAATGTTCCCTGGGAGGTGTTCAGATCCCTACCTTCAAACTTGAACTTCAAAGTCAAACAGTATGTCTATTGCTCATCTTCTCAGCATATTTTTCAAGGACAAATTATAAACATTTCAAGGAAAGTGCACTTATTACAAGTTTGTTTGCCAAGTACTTCTGCCTCCCTTCCAAGTTCCAGCTATGTCAAAGCATCTGGTTTACAAACAGGTTCCTCCCCTCGGCTGGTACATGGATGCCAGGGCACCGAGGCTTATCGCTTATGAAGGAGTTCCCTGGATGAAAGGGGAAAATGCCGTGGGAGTCACTTGACAGACTCTCCCTTGTCACAGAATGTGTAGGTATGTTGTAGTTGCTGAACAGATGAATGAAGTGATGCGCAGGAGGAGTGATTTCCCCGAATTCTTCCAGAGCCTGGTCTAAAATTCCCTGAAGTCAATAGATTCTTCTTGATTTCTATGGACCTTAGCTTGGGGTTTAAGGTAATTTATTCTAATCATAAGACACTGCCCACCCTGGTTTATCTTTAGCAGAGTCTCAGGTCATCTGAAATTCCTGAATATTTGCAACTTACCTTACAAAAAAATGTTTATTGAAGAGATATCTATCAGTCTAAAATATTTTGTTCAGAAAGCACTTCTGCCCTTAGTCTCATTTTTGCTTATAGCTAGGCCAAATGCAACTTACATAAAGGATAAGTTATTTTAACTTGATGCCTGGGTCAACCCCAATTTCAAGAGAACATAAATCTGGCATAAAGCCATGTGCTTCTTGTGCATCACACTCCACATTGAGATCTACCATTACACAGACTCAAATACAGAACGCCTACACATTTCTTTTTCTTATTTTATTTTCTATAATAGATTGCATAGCAGAATTAAGAACTTTCAAAGACCCCTTTGTAGATTTGTGGGAACTCAGGAAGAAGTTGCACCCATAAATGTTAGCCTGATCAGAACATTTAATACATATGACAGAACTGCTATTGCTACAGTCTCCCATGACTCTACTCCTAAATCACATTTTCCTGTCTTTTACAGGATTTTAAGAATATCTTTCCTGTTTTCAGGGGATTTTACCCTAATTTATAGTGATATGTCAAATGTGGACTTAGCTCAAAAGAGAGATAAATCTTGTCTAGGCAATAGTGCTGGTAGAATTTTTCAGAAATTTTTTTCTATTCCTGCTAAAGAATTTCACTCTTTCTGTGAGTCCATTTAAGTGCTGGTTATAATAACCTATATAATATAGCATAATTTGCATAGCTTGTCTTTATATAATTTAATTATATAATGAAATATAGATATATTCAATTATATAATTAATAATTTCATAGCTCTGTATGAGGTTGATGCCTGATCCTATGCCATACTGTACCTTGTCTTTCCATTCCTTTGTTACAAGGAAGGAACACTGAGTCATGGAGTAGTGATGACGATCCCAATGTCAGAATTATCTGTCTAAATCAGTGGAACCAAGCTTTCAATATCATGGGAAATCTCCAAATTTTTTTTGCTGTCTTAGTTATCAAAACGGTGAACTGTGCTTGCTCACTTACATAAGATTTTATCGCACATACACTAGACAAATTATCGGATGTATTATTCACACACAATGCCTGGATGTTTTGTGAACTGGATGGGTCTGTCCCTGTCTTTTGCATATGTATGCAGGACAAAAGGGCAGTAGGAGCCTTCCTCAGATCTTATGAATCCCTTGCAAAGGCCAAGGCAATGACAAATAACACTATTTGCAGAAAAGAGAAGGGTTGTTTCAGCGTGGTCCTGACTGCACAGCACCTCAGCTTCTGGTTACACCTGCTCTGCCCTGTTAGCTCTGGTCCATGTAGGAGCTCACCCTGCAGAGCTTGTATGCTATCTTGAACTCTGTGTCTAGTCTGTAGCATCCAGCTGGACATAAGCCCACAGAGCCAATGTTTTTTATGATGGGAGTATTTAGTATGGTATCTGTATATAATTCTGGCCAAGTAGTCAGAAATTTGAACATTCATCTTTATTATTGTAAGTCCAAAATTTAAAAAAGCAGAGAAATAATAATGCTGCACCATTAAAGCATAGTGAAAAGTGGAGCAAAAAGTGGAGTGGAGCAAAGAAGTGGTTGGCCACATTTGATAGTAACAGTGGTTACATCTTTCATAAAGACACTGATTAGAGTGATAGTGGCATACTACTAGAAAAACCACCTGCTTCTCAAATTTGCGTTTATTATTAGCTTTTCATTTCAGCGGTGGGGAAACCAGTGCAAGGGCTGCCTGAAAACTGGACCTGCCATCTGGCTGGGCAGAAGCAGTACATAGCTGTTTTTCAAGCACAGATCATTCCATGGGCTACCTAATGCAGTGCCCTTCCTGTGAGGATGTGCACAAAACTCAGCCCATCTCCCTTTCGGCTGCCTTTCAGCTCCAAGTGTTGCCAGTAAAAGTATCGTCTCTATTTATTCTGTTATGTTTTTCATTATGAAGCTTATGTATTGTCTTCTTTTCTTGTTCTTGTACTCGAAATGCTGAATTATTGGTCATGGTTCTGTGTGACCTGGTTCTAATGTTCTTAGTCTAGCTGCTATATTTTTGTTATACAGTATTTCAAGTACATCACTCTTTTGGAAAAGTACATTTCTTTTGTGAAAGAATTTCTATTGTGTGCCTGTTTTTCACAATATATATGTATGGTGCCTGCTGCAAATGATTGTCTGCTGTATACATAAAAATAAGGTGTTTTAATCATGATGTGCCCATCATTCCTGCTGGCCAATTTACAGTAAAAAATTTTTAAATGTTTAAAAAAAAAGAAGCACTGGTATTCCTGGAAATTTTCTATCCAAGGAGGTAAAAAAACAAAGCCCAATATTATTCAATGCTGCCTACAGAAAAAAAGAAAATCCAAGTGTGTACTATTCTCTGCTGTGTTTTCTGAAGCTCGTCAAATGTAGGCTGTTTCATATCAATGGCAGGAATGAAATGTCAGAATTAAAGGCCTTCCAAATTTTCCTGGATCTCAGCAGCCAAAACGTAGAGGCATCTTGAGGTGACCTCCACTGTTGAAGAGGACCAAAAGGAAGGAGGAAGTCTACAATTAAAATAAGCCAGAACCCAAGTGATGATGTGATTTACAAATTGTAACCACAACTTCCAGAAACAAACAGGAAACGTCTGTGATTCGATGAATTTTAGTATTATATTTTCCACCTCTGAACCACTAAAAAGTTTTCAAAAGTTCAGATTAGACTAAAGTGGGAGGAAAGGGATTGTTTTTCCCTCAGTAAGGTTAGTTATTCCACACAAGCAGATTTTGACTTGCGATGAGGGCTCTCATTGCCTTAGGAATGTAAGAGGTTAATTCAAGCTGTCTTGATATCAGATAATAATTACGTGATTTATGACCTCTGTCATAAAGCATCCAAGAGATCAAAGACCAAAATAATGTTAGTTCATTTTATGTTGATTTTGTTCAATGCTAGTAACAGATGGGACTTGGTTTTTTTCTTGCTAGATGTCCATTTTTTTTCTTGCTGTAAGTGCAGTAAGCTGATTGCTGCTTAATATGTGTCATTTTCACCATTTATCCTTGAATTTGCATCTACCCATAACATACACATAAGAATGGACATATAGTATCATGAAGGCAATTCCTAAGTTTTCTAAAAACAGGGCTAAAAAAATATTTTAGATTTGGGGCACAGGACAATATTGCATTAAAGCTGCTTTTTAAAATGTATTTTTATTTATATCCTTTATAACCCCCATGCCCTAAAATCGGTGGTGCACCACTAATTGGTTTTCCTGCAGAGTCCTTTAGAAAAGTTTTGTAAAGTGACAAGACTTGTTATATTGCTCTTCAGTTTAGTTCATGTAATACTGCAAACTTTTCTGTTGTAATAGTACAGGTATTCTTTTCTGCAGGGAGGCATATGAAAAATATCATCAATACAGAAATTCAGGGATTTTAAGTAAGAATAAACTAATTACCCAAGTTGGAATTTTGACAAGACACCAAAATCAATATCATCTCTTCCTTATACGAGTGCAATGAGAATAAGTCACAGGGTAAGTGCTCAGGACTTTACTTTCTATATGTCATTGGAAAGAGACAGCACTTTCAGCATCAGAATGTCTTTTGGCACTGGACACAGGATTGGATCAATACTGACACAAGAACAGCAATGTCACCTGCCAGGATCTTTACAGCTTGCCTGGTGAAGAAAAAAAAAAAAGAAAAAGTTGGTTAAAGCACAGGAACAACTCTCAGAAGGCTTTTGTTTCATTTCCAGACAAGTCCCAGAATTCCTCTCTGCTCTTGGGCACTCTCTGTCTCTCAATTTGTCCTCTGTATAATGCAAATAATAACAGTTACTAACTTCACAGGTTTTCTGAGTGACTTGACTCATTAATTGGTGTCTATGAGATTTTCTTGCTGGAAGGCAATATGAAAGTGCCAAATTTTACTTATACAAGTTATTAGTACTTTATACACTAGTATACACTTAACAAACCAGTTTAATCTTTGTAAAACAACTTCCAATGGTATACCTATAGTTTCTCAGGGGGTCTTTTTTTTTTTTTTTTTTTTAAATACAGTAGTATCTCCTAAAAGCCTTGTTCAGGGAAAGATATGCTACCAGTAAGGACTCTTTTAATTCCTTAGACTCATAAGTTTTGTACTGATACATTTGGAAGCCTCTGTTTTGATGGCTGCAAGGTCCCAAAGCTCAGCATTTCAGCCTGTTTTTTTCATAGTTTTGCAGATTATAAAACCAGAAGAACTGTTGTATAGAGCAAGCTGTTAGAGCTGCCTACGTTAATTCTTGTTTGAGCTACAAACTATCTTTTAGAAAAACATTTAAAAATTACTATTGAGAAGGAATCTGCCACAGACCTTAGGAAGTCCTCACTCCAGTTGACAAAAATATGCATCCTTATTTCTAGCATGATGAATTTGTCCAGATTTTTGTACTATTTTACCTCCTTATGTTATTGCTAAATTAATGAATTTGCTAGATTTAAGAGTCCATAATCAAACCTATATAGTTCCCCATGGTAACCGCTTAGAGGTTAGGTCCAAATCAATCTTTAGTATTCTCAACTGATAAACTAAGCAGATTGAGCTCTTTGGGTCTTTTACCCTGAAGCATGATTAACAGTCCCCAAGTCATGCTTGTGACTCTTCTCTGAACTTCTTCAACAATATTCCTGAACCATGGACCCCAGAACTGGACAAAATATTCCAGTAATGATTTCATCAGTGCTAAATACAACAACATCGTAATAACTCTCGACACCTATCTTCATTCATTATTCCTCTGATGCCTATTTATTAAGCTCATATTAGACATTTTGTGCACTGTGTCACATTGGGAAATTATATCCAAATGACTATGAACTCTGATCCCTAACTCATTTTGAGAAGCATTGCTTCCCAGAACTGAGGATCTACTCTCTAATTACAAGCTGAAATGGTAGTTCTTGGATTTTCAGTTACGTCCTAACTAGAAAGGATCACCTTTCTTCCACCAGTTATAAATCTGCAAGTTTCTATTGATCAGAAACTATCCAGTCCTTTCAAAATAAAAGTACTTAATACCATCTTTTAGTATTGAACACCATAGTTCAAGAACTAGTGTGAAGACGAATTGTCTTTCCTTTGTTCTACATTAACCTGTCACTTATACTGTATTAATACATGTATTATGAGAGCATATCTTTTTTGGCAAAGTAGGCTACATAACATCAGTGCCAAAGCAAACACCAGTCCTTCTGAATCCCAGCTATTGGTTAGAACATCCTTTCTCCACTCTTCACCAAAGAAATTCATAATAGGATGAGTTTTAATTGAAAAGTAACTCTAAAATTTACAATTCTGTTAAAAAAACCTCCTAAGCTATAAGGTTTGGTTGAAAGAAAAATATTTAGCCAAAGATACTATTTAAGCAAGTCCATATAGAATTACAGATTTTACAGGTACACTGAGTAGGTATACCCAGTCCCATATTTAAAGTAAACAGACTGTAGATAATCTCGAGATTTCACAGCTTCACTATCCCTCCAACTACTCTCAAATAACTGTTTCTTAGTGAAAAGCATTAAGTACTGAGAGAGGAATCCTCAGTAGGTAGAAAAGGATAAGTTAATTGTACTTCTTACTAGAAATACTACATGCATGGTACGTGCTTCTTTACTTCTATTTTGGAATCCTTATTTTCCTCAGTGTTATTCAGATTTATTATTTATTATATATATGTATTATTGTATATATTTGTATATATGTATATTGCATATATACATATTGTATACATGTAAATATGTTTATTATTGTAGGTTTTGGGGACAAACAATGCTGATTTTGAAAAAAGCTTTATAGAAGGGCATATTTGCTCCTCTTCAAAAATGTGCTCAGAGGAAATGTTGGAGGGTCTGTCAGAACTAGTTACAGCTTCTTCTTTCTCAGCCTGCCCTGTCCTGTCTTGCTTTGCTCCTCAGCTGAAGTTACAACATAAAATAAGTTTGTGAACCCTATATGGTTCTAATTTCTGAAGCTGGCTTTGGTCCCTAAGGGACCATATGCTGGCCAGAAATCATCACAATAACGATACAGTTCATCTTCTCTCTGAATTTCCCAACCTTACTTTTGCTTAACATGCTTTTTTGGACAAGACAGAAAGCAGTGGGAACAAGCTCCTCTGGTTTTACACCATTTGACAGTTCCCTTCAGCCAGCAGAATTTTTACACTGGCATCTGTGACCAGATTCCAAGTTTCTTTACTGTTCAAAGACTGCAAAACAGCTGGGTCAAGGGGCAGAGAGTCTATCTGAATTTATTTTGCTTAAGCTTGAGGTCTGGTCTTGCTTAGCTAACAAGATCTCATTACATCATAGCCCATGCAGCTATGCCTTGTGAAGTGTTCCTTGGACAAGATGGTGAAAAGCAATTAAGAAAACAACCAACACAGAGATTGCTCGTGATAGTTCAAATGGAGATATTTGCACCCAGTATTCAAATCTTCACTCCAAATTGATGGGGGGGGGGGGGGGGGGGGGGCGGGGAAGACATGTACATTTCTTTAATATTCATAGTTTTACTTTGTGAGGAACATCCCTTGCTTTACCAGACAGGATAGATCCTTTGTTTCATTGTAAAATTTTCCTCTCATGTGCAATGTTACAGAGAAGTCAAATACGAAAACAACAGTACTACTGCTACGGAGATATTTTGTGGACTACCAAACACTGTAAATTTTACATCTTAGACTATTGTTTAACAAAACAAGCCACAAAATATTTGCAGAAGTTCTGTCAGTACTTTCATACTTGTGTTTTCACACTCGCTTCAGCACATTAATAAAAAATCAAGAATAATTACAAGACAGAATCCAGCTAAGCTTTGAACCCAGAATTTTTCCATGCTGTAATAAAGTGATGCACGCCACATGAATTAGTGGAACAGTGTTTCAGAGTAATAGGATGCGTACCCTCAACAGCTATGGCTATGTCTGTTCCCTGGCTACAAATTACTGTTGGCTTCAAATTGTTCTGTAAGATCCATTGTAAACTAACTGACATAGATTTTTTACAGTGCATGGCAGAAGAAAGTCCTCAACTTGCAGGTGTTAACTGCTATTGAAATAGAAATCTTAAATATTAATAACACATTTCCTTTAGTAATATTTCCTTTCTGTTTATGAATACATCTTCCCACATGCAACCCAACACAGCAGTGTTCCTGAATTTTTAAACTGCCTAAACCAGCAATGGTAAGGAATGGTGTGGATGGTCCCATTTATCTTCATGGGGTGTTAAATACCTGGTGATGACAATTGTAATGTCAACCCTGCTCATAGATAAAAAACCAGACCTGGCTATGGTGATCATGGAGCCTTAACTACTACACAACCCAGGCTATAAAATTTTCCTGAATTAACTTTTATTTTAATGATAGTATATGCTTAAGAAAATATTCCCACTTGCTTTAAAAATTGGTTGTGATGGGGAACCCCTGACAGCATGTAAGAAATTATTCCAGAATGGTCTTACTGTTAAAAATGTTCCTCTGTGCTCTTGTATGATTTTGACTCATTGCAGATGCAGATGGAATCTCTTATATGTTGCCTGATGAAGACCCCTCTATTATCAAAACATATTGGTTTGTAGATATTATGATACATGTTTTTTAAATTTGTTTCAATTCCTGTTACTCTTCCATTAGCCTTTTCCAAGTTTGAATCATCTCCCTAGAACTGCAGACATGCATTCCTTCTGTTCACAGCCTTGCACTCAGGCCTGAGCAAGGACTTTGTTCAGTTGATTATCTGTCGTGATCCCTGTGACTTTTTAGAAGTGCTGTTTTTTCCAACACAGGCCCTTTGTCTCACCCTCAGCCCCTCCCAGCAAATATCCTGTGCACACTTTGCATTCCCTTTCCCCATCTATCATTTTAGCATGTATTTCTTTCATTGTTTGGGACTGATACCAGATTGACAAGTCTATCCATGCTGTCCTGTTTACCACTTAGAAATACAGTTAGAGCTTTTGCGTTCTTCCATTCTTTTGGAACTTCCTTTGTTTTCCCAGATTTATTGGAAATCTATAGTAATGGTAAAGCAAAAAGCTCATCCAAGTCTTTTAAGACTCTTGAATATCAATTATCTATGCCTATTTATTTTAAAATCTCTAGCTTTTGTAACTGCTGCTTATTGTCCTCTTTTGTTGCTCTAAAATTGAAAACTGTTTATTCATCATGTACTATGATCAAATCATTCTGCTTTACCTTTGTAATTTTTAATTCTGTGATCACCTTTTCCTTATATGACATTGTCCCCTAATTCCATCTTATGGTAGATGCAACTCTCTTGAGTTAGAAAACTATTACTGATAAGAGTAACCCCCCCTTTAAATTCTATTGCATTTTTTAGAAATGGCAATGTTAAATCCCATTTTATTAAGCTTGGGTTGAACTCCCTCAATTTAACACAATCTTTCTCCCTCCATTGCTACAGATATATACTTAAGGTACTGCCAAATTATATGATTCAATATTCTGCAGTGAGGATGTCCTGTTCCTCCATTAGGACATTCATGCATTAGTGTTAGTTTGTTTGCAATTTGTCATGACTTGGAAACAGATGATGCCATTCTTCTACTCAGTGGGGTAGTTATAGCACATATTAGCCAAAATGAGTGTTCAGTTTTGAAGGCTAGTTTGTCTCATTCCCTATACTCAATTGAAAGACACTACAGGGACTCAAAGCATCAGCATGAATCACCTGTCTCATCTAACAATTTAAGAAACCTGAAGAGACCACATCATTCATAAAATAAGTATCTAAGGAAGTGCCTAAAATTCAGTTGTTTGATTACCTTCTTACTTCTGCTTGCCAGCTCTACATTTTTCCTAAGCAGGTTACAACATTCATTTTAATAACCAAATCATGTATATACATTCCCATCAGGTTTCAGGCCAACTCAGGTTTCAGACAAACTCATTTCATAAATGAAGAGTATTGATTTCTTTTGTTTAGCATTCAAGCTCCTGACACTGACATACAGTACAGAATTTGGTCTTTTATTTTGCTATCAGTACCTCAATTTTATTGAAAATTAGTGTTTATGTTCTCTTGTGAGAGTTAATTCAATGCTGAAATACCATAGGACAGTTGCTCACCATATCCATTGCTATCGGTGTGGGTAGAGGGAGTTATCAGCTAAGAACAGTGTGGGAACTGTTCAGGGTTGTTTTGATGGTTAACTACAATTTTAAAGTTTCTCCACAATATTTAAAGTCTTTTCAAACCTGTCTGCCCCAAAAGAAGCCAAAGCTTAATTCTGAAGAAAAAAAAAAAAAACAACAAACCTTGCTGGTTTTATATTTTTTGAAATGCCAAACTATTTCCCTATTTCTAGACTATAGTTACACATTTTAAATAGTCTGTGATACACTGACTACTATAACATGAATTGAATTTCCTATCAGTATAAAGAATACAAGAGGTACCTTGCTGACTTACTGCTCTTATTTGTTAAGGACCTTTATGTTTTGTTTTTTTTTTTAATCCCCATACACTTTGTAGTTAGCTGGTCATAGTCACAGTGAATCCGGCAAACTTTCTGTAGATTTTAAGTAATGCTTGCATCAGACAAACTTTCAGGTAACGTATTAGGCCCAGACCAGCCCCCATTAAAATCCATTAATAAACTAGCAGATATCTCCTAGAATAATCCCTCTTAAACCTTTATTACCGCAAGTAGCACCAGTTCACCTGTTATATTAAATTCAATAAATTACTGTAAGAACTATGCAGACATATGTGCAGTACAGGTAATTCTTCAAATGGGCACTTACTGCTTTTCCCTTCTTCTGCATGGATTTGGAGTATGTCCAAAACAAGGGTTTTCTGTGCATCCGTGTAGTGCAGCATGGTGCTGCAGTGTTAGATTTTCAATGAAGAAGAATGCCAGAATTGTATATGTGCAGCACCACTAACTGGAAGAGATTCGTAAGAAGTCAGCATCCATTTAAGTACGTTTAAAGATCAGATTTTCAAGATTCAGCTGTACCTTTTGATAATCTGATTTCTTTAAAAGGTGCTGACTTATTTAGCATGCACTGGTCACTTGTTTTAGTTCCAAAAGTGGTGACTTCTTTTGAAAGTCTGACACATAGAGGACATTCATGGATGGAAGAATCGTTCCCTTGCTGAGAAAATGTCAACCTCTCTCCTACAGCTAAGGTGCTCACTGCCAAGTTTTAGAAACAAAGCATTCCAGCAAATGAACACAAAATTGCTGGATGGTCAGACTGAGGTAGGAAGGTGCATATGTTTCAAGCAGCTGACTCTGGAACATGCTTTCCAACTATTAGATTAAGCTTCAGCTGAAGCCTCATCCTTGGGAATACCGACCACAGGAGCCAGCATGGTTCCAGCCTTCAACTGTAGTCAGGAACTGTGAATTATGAAGAGGATTTGGGTGTAGTTACAGTTTGCTACCATGAAAAGAAATTATGTGTAACACCAAAAAATTAGACTGTGTAAATAAAAATAATTTAAATCTTTTTTTTTTGGCAACTGGGTATAAAATTGTTAAACTGCTTGCCTTCATACAAATGTCCAAGGCTACAGATAGTACTTTACAAATCATTTGTTCTAAAAAGTACTGTTTTTCTGAGTCACTTATCCTTGCCTACTGCTTTGCTTCTTGCACAATGAGTAAAATAACTGATAGATTAAAGTGCAGGGCTATGATATCCACTTGTGTTGATGGTGCGTGATCCTAAATTTCTCTGATTCTCCCCCTAGCTGTATTGGCTGTGTAGCTGTAGCAATAAAAAAGCAGGTTTTACTGTTGAAGGAAGGTGACAAGTGGTATACTCAGGAAGCAAGTAGTTTTTTGTCATTTTTTGGATTATGGTTTTATACAAATTTGGAAAGTAAGTTACTTTGCTGCTCCTGTATCACAGAACTCTGTAATTCACATCTACAAGGCAGTATCTCTATTGCCTTAAAAATACATATTCTGAGGTTGCGTCCCTGCAGTCCTCTTAAATAAACCTGAAAAAGGGGCTTGTTTATTTAGTGTTTGACTAGCATAAAACTCCTGTATCTAACCATACTGTTAACATTCACAGTCTGCTTTCAATTTACTTCCCAAACCCATGAATTCTACACAAGTGCTTGTGGGCGGAAAGATGGCTACTTAATACATGCTAATTTGTGTGTATGACATAAAAATGGTTTCTAAAAAGACAGCTCTGTCCCTTAATCCTAAACGGTGACAAAATTTCCAGAATGCCGGCAATGTTGTTACAGATGTGTAAATGTCATGAAACTGAATGTAATTTTGCATCTTTAATGTCATCCTTGTGTCTGTGGTACCAAAGGAAAGCATTGTCTGGATACAGCTGTAACTGCTGTTTCGTTACTAAATATATTTCCCTAAATGTAAGCACTTCTTGCTTAAGAAGAAAGAGCTAGAAAATAACTGTATGCTCTTTTGGTATTACAAAGTCATAGTTTAACATCAGTGTTGAAAACTACATTTGGGGTGGAAGAGAACAGAATCAATCCTGTTTTCTCCTGTGAAGCAGAACCTTGTTTGTTCCCTCCACAAAATTCAGGTTCTGGCAGAGGAATTTCCACTCTAGGAGAGCAAACCATAACCCACAGGCAACTCACATGTGCCCTGTGAAGACTTCATGGGGCAAGTCTATCAGAGGCCTTGGGCTGCTTTACCACAAGAAGCCCACTCATTTACTACTCCTCTACCAACCTACACACCTTGTTTGTTCTGAGTGAGGCTGAAGCAGTTCATCTGGAGGTGACGCTTCCCACTGGAGCACAGCTTGTGGCAGAAAGGCTTCTACAGAACCTTCTACTGAGGTGTGAGAAAGTACTACGGCTGGAAGAGGAGAGTAGAAGCAACAGAACAAATAAAAGAGAAAAATCTGCCTGTCAGCCTTAATGAAAAATTTCTGAAAGTCCCTTAAGTTTTGCTCTGAGGAAATCAAGAAGGGGAAAGATGCAAATAAATCAGCACAAGATAGAAAAGGAAAGGTTGTACTTCAGACCTGGATGGAACTTGTGAAGACTTACTGTTTTATAGTCAGGACTATGTTTTCACTGCTGAGCTTGTTTTTTGACTTACCTGGCCCCTACCTGCAATCCTACGAAATCCGTACCCTTGGGGTGGGTATCTGGGCTGCTTGTGCATCAGGGTGAGGAAGCTGGGAACCTCAGAGTGACATTCACAGCGATCAGTATAATGAGTCGCTCAAGGCAATTGCAGGAAAGGCTGAAGAGACAATGTTGCCTTAACTGCTGCCCTTCTTAGGGTTGCATGCCCTGCTATTTTGCCATTCAGAGCCCTCAATCCTCTTTTGGAGATGGTGCTTACATGGTCTGTTTCATAAAGCAGCAGGTGTTCTTACCAAGGGTTTGAAACATGACAGCAAAGGGCAGTTGCTTCAATGTCTTTATTTTTTTTTTTAACATACAATAACTAAATTATTACGCTATTCTAATTGGCTTCTAGACCCACCTTGGGCCTAAGCCATCAGTCACCTCCCAGGACCATGACCTAAGCACTTGGTTTTGGTGGGTCTGGCGTGGGGCTGCAGTGTCACTTGGCAGAACAGGGGTTGAAGTCTGGCTGGAGTAGCGGGAGAAGGGTGGGTGTGCAGCCCAGCAGGTAGGATGCTTACTGAGGAAAGGGGAGGCTTGGGTCAGTTGCTGCTCTAAAGACTGATTGCGCATTTTACCTAAGTACAATTTAATGCTCAGCTGCACATAGGATGCCTAGTTTTAGGAGGCTGGTTAGGCTGAGGAAACTCACCAAGCTTTTCAGCCCGACTGTGACAGTTGTTATTTTGAATATTTTCAGAAGTGGTATCTTAGGAGCCTAAGGAATTTTACTGGCACCTTATCAGTGTTAACTCCTCAGGAGCTAAAGAAGGATTTGGAAGATTGCAGTCTTAGATTTACATGCCTCAACTTTAGCACCACCTTACGGGTCAGATGCCAAACTTTCCAGAAGTTATGAGCTGTTCATGGGACTCACGCAGCTACTTGTTTATGTATGTTTGTGATACTGCTCCCCGGGTTATACTTTGGAAACTCACCAAAAGCTTTAGCAGTCTTAAAACTTTCCTCACCTTTGGCTAAATAAGACTTTCATATATGCAACTAATGGTTGGGGACTAGGACCTGAAATGTCAGCACGGTGCATTTCTCCAAACCTGGCCACAAAATAGGAGAAGGATCCAGAAGGACGTATACGTCATTTTTGTATATAGATGCCGAATATAACATAAAAAATTCTGCCATGTTTTTCCAATACACAAATCGAGTCAAAGATTTGCACAGCTTTTTTTTTTTTTTTTTTTTTTTTTTTTTCCCTATGTCAAAGAAATTAGACTGACCCAGTGTAATCCCCCTTTTTGGTCAGTACTCTTCAGGACAGCATTTGTTCCAAGTTGTTCTAGTAAGACAACTTTGAGCACGATGCTTTGCTTTTCTTTTCTCCAGCAACTCTTAATTATTTGACTTTTGTTTTAGTTTGCTTGCTGCTATAATGTCTATTGAATGACTTAAAAATGAAATTACACTCAAACATATAAAACTGTAGGCAGCACAAACTCTGAAATGATCAGCAAACTTTTGGACACAAGTTTTTTACCAAAGGTTCCTAAATCAGTCATTGGTAGTAATGGCCTAACTATTTCTCAAAGCTGAGAAAGTATCACAGGATTGATTTCAATCAGGCAAATGTTAAACAGCTTTCTCACCAATTGAGAAACCTTAATGTTGATTCAAAGAGCTTAGTTGGTTATGAGAGCTTAGCTGAGAAGGTAGAAAATGTGGGTTTATTTCTTTTCAGAATAACATGAAAATAACACGGTAGACAAAGGAACGTTGAAAGTGTTTATTGCCTGCAGGATAATCCAAGATTTTATGAGACAGCCTGGAAAGTGGACATAGAGCTTCAGAGGAAACAAGTTTCTTCTGACATGTCAACAAGCTAAAAGCGGAACTTTCCTGAGTATCAACAGCTACTGGTAGGATATAGGAAATGGAGTTCCTCTGGAACAAGGAATCAGACTGGGAAATAGGATTTGTATGAGGGTGTTAAACTGACATCTTCAAACACCTAGTGCTAATTACAGTATAAGAACTGTGAGCACTTGCAAAATGTTGGGCTACAGACAGGCAAAAAACCTGTGAATTTTCACAGTGGAACAGAAACAACCTAGAAGTTGACTTTTAGTGATAAGCACTCCATAGAGCAACCCATTTGGATCAATACTTACTAAACCACACCTGCCTTAAAATAGGAACTGTGATAAAATAATGATAATTTTGATGGTTTCCATGGTAGGGTTCTGTGAGGATCCCTGCTTGCATGTGTAGCAACTGGCCTCTGAAACACAGGGAACACCAGTACCAGAAAATCCCAAGGAAGTGCTCCTTGATTCTTCGGTAACTATGGCAAATGAGCATCTGCAAGCCCTTTAACTGAAGAATTGAGAAAGAACTTAAGTCTAATGGGGAGCTCTTACATGGACAAATCAGGTACCATGTTTACACTGGGGAATATAAAATCACTGTATGCTTCTGCTAAGGATTTGTTTACAGCTCTTGACATTTTAAGAGTAATCAGAGGTTGAGTGAGGACATCACAGTTTCTTCCCAGATACTATTCCAAGGTGTGTTTTCAATATATGTATTCCTTCTCAGGATGCAGCATCACAGAAAGACAGGTATACAAAATGGAATAAATTCAATCCTACAGCTGGAGATGAGAGATCTGGATTTTTTTTTTTTTTCCTGGTTGGGTTTTGTTGTGTTTGCGTGGTTGGGTTTTTTTGGGGGGTGGGGGGTGTGTGTGTGTTTTTTTTCTTTAAAGTTTGCTATTGCTTTTTATGAACTCAACCTCCTGAGGCCAGGAAGTACTGTGGAGTGTGGGTGCCTGTGCATTTTGAAGAGCAACAGATTGGGTCCATCAGTTGCCAGAAAAAACCCTTTGGCTTCGCAGGGCACAGGGAGGTGAGTGGCAGAGAACAGGCACCTTTGTGAATGGCACCGGCAATCTGCCACCCGTCACTCGGGAGGCTCAGACCACGCCGGGAAACTTACTCTGCCACGGGGGCAAGATTTCTAGGCGGAAGAGAAAAAAGAAAGTTGCCAGCTCTCATTAAGATTTATTATACGTCTGAACTTTTGTAGTCCCGAAGCTTAACGACAGATGGTGGTGTAACTCCACCAATTTTGTAACGTCTCCATTCGCTTTGATGTTGTAATACAGATTCTCCTCGATTTGACTTCGGTTAAAACCAGCATTTTCTGCTCTTTCCAAAGTGTCTCGGGAGCTGTGCGCGGGGAGGAAGGGGAGCGAACCTATTTAGAAGAGGAGTCTGTTTTCTTGTTCGCTTTCTAAACAATCCTAATGGAAAATGGCAATCTGATAGACACCTAACGCTGCCAGCTGCACAGAGAAAATACATTAAATTAATTAAAGGAAGACGGTTTCAAAGCGGTTTATTTCAAGCGAGTAATACAATACAATTGTGCAGATGAAATCTCGAACCGTAAACAGGAACAAATAAAACGCACCAGCCTTTTCCATTAGAAAGCCAAGATCTATTTTACGCCGTAATCGTCGTTGTAAAAAAAAAAAGAAAGAAAAAAAAAGAGTCGGGAAAGCTCGTGTTTGTTTAACTCTAATTTTGCGTGGGACCGGCGAGCCGCGCAGACCCGAGCAACGGCGAATAATTTAAGCAGCCAAGCGCCGTATTGTTCCCCGTGCGTTATTCCCCGCCAGACAGAGGGGCTGCCAGCGGGGCCGTTTGAACGAGGGGGGATTTTACATCTCCGTGAAACAAAGCGCAGCCCAGCCGGGGAGGACGGGGCTGGCAGCGCTGCGGGGACCCGCGGGAGCAGAGGCCGCCCGGCCCGACGGCGGCGGCCCCGGGCAGGGCCGGCCCGGGGGTCGCCGTGTGCCGCTGCTCCCGCCCGCCCGCCCGGGGCCGGCGCGGCCGCCCAGCGCCCAACGAAGTTGGCGGTGCCGGTGCGCCGGGCCGCGCCGCCCCGCCGCTTCGGTGCCGTGGGCTCTGCCCCCAGCAAGTGCGCGGCGCGGTGTCTTCCGCCGACACTGGCGTTTCGCCGTCCGCCGCCGGCGGCTCCTGAGGGAGAGCGGCCGCCTCTCCCCCCGGGCCGCGCCTTCCCGCCCGCCCGCGACCGCACGGGGGTGGCGGGGGGCGGCGGCCGCCGGGCCGCGCAACCTGCGCCCCCGCGGCTCTCCGCGCCCTTGCCCGCGGAGCCCGTCACCGACCGGAGCCTGCGGGGCCCGATTTCGTTTGCAGGCCGGCGGGGAGCGGGGCAGCGGGCCCCGCGCGGTTTCCCTCCCCGCCCCGCCGGCCCGCGGGGCGCGGAGCCGCGGAGGGCGGCTGCCCGCGGAAACTTTGTCCCGCGCCGCCACGGCTCCGCGGGGTGTGGGGCGAGTGTCACCCGCAACCGTTGCGCTCGCAAAACCGCCGCGGAAGCAAGCAGTTCCCCGGTAACCCGTGCAATGACGGGGGCGGGGGGGTGGGGGGGTGGGGGCGGAGGGGGGGCGAGACAAAAGAGTGGTGAGTAGCAAATAAATAATATTTTACGACCACCCATCGGCAGCGCCGCGCCCCCGCGGCAGCCGCGGCGGCGGCGAGCCTGCCCCGGCGGTGAACTTTCACCTCGCGAACCCGGCCGCGCCCCATTGGCTGCCCGCCGCCCCGCCGCCGCCCGCACCGGCCCCGCCGCCGCCCCGGCCCCGGCCCCGCCGCCGCGGGCGGGCGGAAGGGTGAGCGGCGGGGCGGGGGGCGGCCCGCGGCCGGGGGCCGCCGCGGGGGGCCCCGTTGAGTTGCCGGAGTTGCGGCGGCTCCGCCCCCGCGGTAGCGGCTTCACACACCCCCCCCCCCGCCCTGCCCGGTGCCGGCGGGGGCAGAGCGGCCGGCAGTGCCCCCCCCGCCCCCCAGGGCTGGCCGGCGTCCCCGGGAAAATGAGCGGCGCGGGGCGCGGCGGCGAGCGGGCGGTGTCCCACTTCGCCTGGAAGAGTGAGCGGCAAAGTTTGTGGAATTTTAAAATTTTATTTAATAAATGCGGTGCCTGTTAATTGCGAGCGGCAGTCACTTTTGGTTGTGGTCCTCGGCGAACACAGCCGGCCTTTCCGCTGCAAAACCGCACGACAAGCGTGGGGTCGGGGTAACCGCGCGGTGACGAGGTGGTCTCTGAAATATCCCACGTTCCGCTCGGCGAGTGCTGCGCGTTACCTTCCGCGCTCAAGTGACCGAGAACCGCGGCGGGGGGGGGGGCGAGAGAGGACAGGACCAGCTTCTCCCCTCTTTAGCCACGATAGCACCACTTCTCCCCCCACCACCGTTCTGCCACTCGGGAATCACTCAGAAAGTGTTTTCCCGGGGGAGCGGCAGCCCCCGGGCCGGGCGGCCGCGCTCGCTCCCCGCCGCGCTGCCACCAGACCCGCGGGGCGAGGCTGGTCCCCGCTGCGGGCGGCCGGGGGGCTCCTGCACCTTGCTCCGAAATGTCGGCGGGGCGGGGCGAAGGGGGTTAGAGAAAGAAAGTTTCGGGGCCCACGCGTGCCTCCTCGGCGAAGCTGCCGCCGGCGGCCAGGCCTGCCCCGCCACGCCGCCCCCTCCCACGCGGGTCCCCCGGGCCTGCCTTCGCGCGAGGGCTGCGGCACCCCGAGGGTTGCCAGCAAGCTGCAGCCAGCCGGCACTGCCAGCACAACACTCGGCTTTGTTTTCTGCCCGTCTGCTAAACTCGTTGTGTCTAACGGAGCCGGAGGAGGGGAGAGGGGGCGGGAAGGGGGCAGCCGCCGAGAGCAAACAACTTCCCCGACGGTTTGTTTACATAGCAGGTGGACCTGCCGCCCGCCGCGGCCCGCAGCACCCCGCTCCGGCGGGGACCGGCCAGGGGAGGCGCGGAGCGGAGCGGGGCACGGCCCAGCGCGTCCCGCCGCACTTTTTTTTTTTTTTGTTGCCATCGCCCCTCCGCTGCTCCCCCCCCCCCCCCCCCCCCCGCGCATTATTAGCACTTCTGTGCAGGCCACTTCGCGATCATGTGAGGGCTCCCTCTTCACTCCCCTTTCTCCAAAGGAGTCGGTGTGTGCAGCCGCGGGTTTTTTCTTTTTTTTTTTTCCTTTTTTTTTTTTGCATTCCCAACAAAACACATACACACAGGCGGCACACTCCGCACACAGGCGGACCCGCACGCCGGGGGAGGGAGCGCGGCGCCGCCAGCGCGAGGCAGCGCCAGCCGGCGGGAGGGCGCGAGGCACCGCCGCCGCTCCGCGCCCGCGGAGGGCCCCGCGCCGCCCCCGCTGCCCGGCCCGCGCGTCCCGGCGGCGGCTCCGCCCGCAGAGACTTTGCATGTGCGCGCGGCTGCGCGCGGCTCCGCTCGCCCTTTCTCTCGGTGTCAGCTCGCCGGGACGCCCCGCACGGTGTCTCCTCCCGGTAAGTGTTACCCCCCCTCCCCGCGCACCCGTCCCCTCCTCCCTCCGCTCCCCGGTGTGACTTGCTACTTCCACCCGCTCCCCCCCCCGCCGCCGCCGCCGCTCACTGACTTGCCGCCGCCGCGGGAAAGTTTCGCCGCGGCCGGCGCGGCCGCAGGAGTGACATGTGTCAGGTCTCCCGGCACGCGGGGGCACCGCTCCCGAAAATGCACCGTCGGCGGGGGGGCGGGGGGGGGGGCCGCTCGGCGGCAGGAGGCTGCCGGTGCCCCGGCCGGAGTTTGGGCTGCGCCTGCCTAACCCGGCGGACCGGACCGGCCGCGGGGCGGCGGCTCCCCCCAAATCTCCCGGGGCGCCGGTCGGCGCGGTCGCGCTCCCGCCGCGCAGGGCCGCGCAGCGCCGCGGAACCCGCGCCCCCCGCCCCCCCGCGTAATTAAAAACAACCTGTAGCCTCCCCGTACGGGGACAGAAGTGCGAGGCGGGGAGGGCTCGTGGCCCGACTTCGGAGGGAACGTGTGCCGGGAAGGCTTGGCCGTCCTCGGCTCGCCTCCCCGTTTGTGGTGTGGGTTTTTTTTTCTTTTTCCTTTTTTTTTTTTCTTCTTTTTTTTTTTCTTTTTTTTCTTCGAGACCTCCCCAGCAGACAGCCCGGGTGAAGAAACGTGTCACGTTTCTCCTTTGTGTGCTGCCTGCCTGCCGGAGGGAGAGACGCACCCCCCAGCCCCCGCCTCTCCGCCGGCGCGGAGGGGCCGCCGCTCCCGCTGCCGGCCGCCCCCTCGGGGCTGCCCCGGGGCGCCCCCGCTGGCGTGGGCGGGGAAGCGCAGCCCCGCGGGGGTGTCCTCGGGACCTCCTGGCGCTGTTTGGGCGGCGCGGGGAGCAGCGTCGCCCCCCCCCCCCCCCAAAAAAAAAAAAAAAAGACAAAAGGCTAAACCCAAGAATTAATAAACACTGATGTTAGAGCTGCGGAGTTCCGGGGGAGGCCTCGGTGTCTGGTGCGTGGGGCCTTCCCTTGAAATTGGCTCTTGAAATTCAAGAGGGCTGTGGGACCTGGAAAGTTTAGAAAGTTTCCTTGTGAGGAGAGCGGAGAGGTGGCGGGCCGGGGGGTGGGGGGCACGGCGGGGGCTGCTCCTCCCGCCGGGTGGGCCGGGGCAGGGAGAGGCGCGGAGGGGCGGGCGCGGGTGCCTCGGCGCTCCGCTGGCTGCCGCGCCGAGCGCGGGATGCGCCGGCTGCACAGCTCCCGGCCTCCCTTCACCTGCCGGAAAGCCGTTTGCCACCCATCTGAGCTCGCACGGCGAAGGTAAAGGCGGCCCGTGAGGCGTTTTTTGCTTCTCCTTCCCGCAGTTCGGCTGGTGTCGGGTTCAGGAGGCTGCGGGCCCGTTTCCCGGCGCAGGGGTGAGCGCTGGTGAGATCCCAGGAGGGGCTTTCTGGCGGAGGGGCGAAGCCTGCAAGCAGCCAGTGCCGGCAGGAAAACACTCATTTAAAACTTGAGAGAATAGTCCGGACAGAAAGCGGGCTGCTGGTGTATTCTCAGGGGGAAAATAATCTCGAAAGTACCACCCTAAATTTATAGTACCATCATCTGTACGGGAAGAGCGCAGAGAGGGGAACACGCAGTCACCTCTACCTGGGAATCGCTTCTACTTTTAGAAGAAGCCGTGGTTGTTTATGTGCTTTCTTACAGAGTTCCCCTTCCAAAGAGGATTTCCCCATGTCTTTTCCCCACATAAAAGCCCCTATCCAAAACTCACTCGAGTGAGTGGGAATCTTTCCATTGACATCAGGAGGAATTGCTCCATTGACTCAATGGGCTTGGATCAGGCTCTCGGAAATTTCGTTACAAATGTGGGACTAGGAAGTTGCATGCGGTGTCTGTATAGCCACTTTAATTGGGGGGGGGGGGAAGAAGGACACAAAGTTTTAAGAGATTTTGACAGGTTTAATTTTTTCTCCTTGTGCTAGGTAATTTAAAACCATTAAGGAAAAACATTACTGCTAGTAATACTACTCTAAAGAAAATATGATTAATTATTAAATCGGTTTCTCTAATGCTACACTAAACCCTTTTGAGTGAGATACAATTTTTAGTGTTCAAATTAGTATTTATTTTTAATTTAAGGTTTTTCCTAACTATAATAATTTGTTCATATTAAATATAGATATTGAAAAGACCCCTGTTTTGTAGTAATTTGCCATTTTAATGTAGTTCTTACAAAACTGTAGTGTTCTGTAGCATTTTTGTATACTTAAATCATTCATTTAACTACTCGGAATAGTAGATTTCTAAATGGTTGAGGGAAAGAGTGTTTCAAATACAGCATTTTCAAAACACATATAGTAACCTTCATGCCAATGGATAGGTCACTTAGTGACATGCAAAAGATGCATAACTAGACATTTTAATTTGTTTTGTTAATATATAGCACCCGAAATGTACTGCTTCATGTGAGGCCTTGTTGGTGTAGGCTTTAAGATTTAACAGTAACCTTACCAGGAAGCTTAAGCAGAATCAACTGAATAAATATTTGGGTATTTCTTTGTTTTTAGTTTAACCACAGTGATTCTTACCTTTTGTCACAAGATCTTTGCTGCAGTGAAGTGTTTATAACGTTTGAGAGAGGAAAAAACCTAAATGTTTTGTAGCTTTCTGTTTAGTGAAGATTTGTGTAAAATTATCAAAGAGTCTATAGGGACCAACCAAATTAGGTATTTCGAGTGTGAGGAGGAGTAAGAGAAGTATATCAAGTTCAGAACATTTTAATTAGTGAATACATGGTACTATTTTAAAGCTGCACTAGGGATTGTACAATAGTCAGGTGTTGAGTTTCATAGGTTTTTGAAATGACTGATTTTTTTTTTCTGGTAATCATCTGTTGCTTATACATTTTTAAAATGCTTTCTGTAATAGAATGCGTTGAAACTAACATTTTAAGATCAAAAGTGTATTTGCTTAGAAACATTCCTGTCAGACTCCAGTATATTTTTAGAAAAGTTCTTGTTGGACTTGAATGTATTTTTAAAAAAATTACTGTAGCATAAGCTTTTTTTTTTTCAGGACTGATTTACGTGAGCTAGAATAAGCTTTTTTATATTCTGAGGAATATACCTGATTCAGCATTGCATGCACAGGAGTTATTCAAGGCTAGTGGGCTGAAAACAATAGAAAACTTCTGAGATGTGATCCGTGTTGTGGCAGTGTTTTGCTATGTGTCATTGAAAATGTCACTTAACCTCTTTGTTTTTCATCATCAGAATGTGAGGGCTGGTATTTATCTATCTTTCTGATAGGGTGATTAATTAATATTTCTTGAACACCGAGTACTCTTTTGTTCTATCTCTATTTTTACCAGGTTTATTCTGGAGAAATTAAATTCTGATGGTGGTTGAAAAAGAATGGTTCATGGGAGTCATCATGTTTTTTCTTTGTGAGTCAGATTGTGAAGAGGTCACTTGCTCGTAGGAATTGAAAATGATTTAGGACATAGGTCACTGAGAAGTACCCATGGAATTATTTTGACTGGAGAAAATTGCAAATCATGGTCAAACTGAAAAATGCTATCAACTTTGTTGCAAAATAATAATTTTTGGTACACTCAGACTGATTACTACTTTAAAATTTTGTGACAGCTAGTGGGTCTAGAAGTAATGCAAATTATCTATTTTTTTTTCACAGCCACTGTAGCATACCTCTCAACTAATCCTTGTTAGAAGAAGTACTGGTCATTTAGATTCCCGTTCCCTGTCCTGTTTTGACTTGAGATCGTTCTTGATTGTATGTGTAAATTAGTGGCACCAGAAAAACTGAATAAAAAAGATGAAATTACAGAAAAGGCTTGCTGTAATAAACTAATCTTTTGAAGTAAAGTTAATCTTAAAATTCCAATTATATAGTTCTTTGTTAGTTGTTTGCCGGTTTTCTTCCACATTTGCTCCTTCACAGAATGAGCATACTTAACCTTATTGTAATAATTTCCAAGAATAGTTTTAAAGTTAAATTTCAAAACTTCTAGATTGGCATAAAAACAAGGACCATTCCCACAAGTATCATTTAACACTGATCATCTTTTTTTCTCCTTTCTGGGGCTCTCAGTAGTTTAATCACACTTAATGCTTCTTAAAATCTTCCAAGATGTTTACTGCAAATTATAAGACGCATCCATCCTTTGATTTGCATCTGTTTTGGCTTTTCTGCCTTTTTTTTTAACCCCCATTTCTGCTAGATTTGTGTTTTAAGGGCAAGACCATGTTTTATGTCAAAAAGCTGGATTTGAAAGTGCCAGCAATAGCTCGCCTATGCTGTCATCACTGAAGTATCTGAAAATAATCTGTTTAATGAACAGTTGCTACAATGTTTATTGGTTCACCAAAGTGTAGTTTGGGATGGTGTTAGTAGAGTTTGAACTCTGAAGAGTGAGTTATGTGTGGAATTGTGTTTAATATCAAGATTTCAGTTCCTCTTCTAAGGAAAATTAAATTAAAATGTTAAGCACATCGTATTATACTATTAACTGTCTTAAGTCTTTTTAGTAAATTGTAGAGGTTGTTGAGGAGGGGAATAAGAACATTGTAGGCTTAACTTTTTATCCGTTTAGTTAGTTATTTCTTCCTGCAAATAGTAATCGCATGTCTATAGCTGGAAAGGGTTTCACTGCAGTTTGTTTTTTATTTAAATATGTCTGTTAGTCAGGCTGGCTGCTGAGACTAGAGCCGATTCCCTCGGATCCTGTGAGCTGTACCTTCGACATGCCCCAAGTGTGGGTGTCTCTTCTGCTTGGTGGCAGCTGTGGCTGTAGGTAACGCAGATGACCTTCTAATTGATCAGGCTGTGTGAGGGAGCAACAGGCAGGTGAGTTTAAGGGACAGGCAGCACCTTCATTCAACGTGCAGAAGGGACATTTTCTGCCCTGTCCCCACCCTGCCCACCCCTCGCTGCTGTGTGATGGCTCTTTTGGGGTGGAAGGAGTGACTACAGACTTCTGTCATAAAACCCAAGCCCTCTTTGGGGTCACAGCTTTGGCCTACCTGTGGAGCTTACTTGTTTACCAAGAGACTTTGATCTTCACCCTCCTTCCTGTGGGCAGCAGGTACCAAAAGCGGGTTGTGGGGTGTCTCTGTTTGGAGACGTTTCCAGCCCATTGGTGGTTGTGAGGTCCACAGAGACTCTGCAGCTCCTTTGCTCAGTGAACTGGTCCTTTGCACCTCTGCTGTGCATCAGACCACGGCTGCAAATTGCACCAAATGAAGTATTTCTGTAAACTGCTGATCTCAGTCCTGTTTCAGCTAGTTTGCCTCCAGGATGTTGTGAGGATCACTGAGATTCCAGTGGGCCTGTGCCAACCTTATCCCTTTGGGAGATACTCTGTACTAGTGGGCCCCAAATTGGAAATTTATTTAAAGAGTGGCATTTTGAGGCTAGGTGGTATATCGTTATATATAACTAGAAAGTCGTTGTGTTTTTCTAAGCCCGTTATCTCTTTGGACAAGTATTTACATTGTTATGAAAAATTTCCTACATCTTTTAAGATTGATGTTTTGTTGATTATCCTGTTAGAATAATTCAATTTTGCTCTTGCAACATGATGCACATTTTGCAACTTAGGTCAGAGTTTCTCTCCCAAGTAAATTTAAATACTCATTTATTTCATTATCCAGCTTCCTTATTTCAACACGATACATATTTTAAAAATACTAATTATGTATTTGATGTAATTTGAAATTATTTATTTGACAAATTACGTTTTTGACACATGTATATATATGTTAAAACAGTGTCATCTTGGTGGATATCACCACTATGGTTTCTGTGATCTGTACTTTGAGGGAAGGAATGAGAATGGATGTACAAATTTAGTGTATTGCATTGCTTGTCTAACAGGACCAAATAGGTTAATTCAGTCTGCAAACCAAGGAACTTCTGTTTAGAGAAACAATATCAGAGTTGCTAAGTTATTTGAATCACAATACTGTGCTAAGGATCTATCAGATGTTGATTTTGAATTTGCCCAGAAATGGTGAAGAAAATTTAAGAGGTGAATATCCCTAAACGCCATTTAAACTTTGCCATTCCATCATTGCTAAGTCGTCTTGTTAAAAAGTTACTTTCAATTATGTTGTTGATTTCTCTTTTTGTAAGTGTTACTATTGATGTTGAGGACGCATATTGATCTCCTGGAATTGTAGCCCACCTAGTAAAACAAGCGGTGGGTAATACCTGTGTAATAAAACCTGTAGTTGACATTTAACGGCTTGGAAATTAGATCAGGAACTGTGAAGTTTTACCACGTACAAATAATGTAGAGGAAATTTTAAGGGTTAGTGGTGGGAAGTCATGAAGGGCTTTGGAAAGGAGAGGGACAACACACAAACAATGGAGAGTTGGGGAGTGCTGTGGAAAGAGGCCAGAGAAAACACGTGGCTGGGCAGGAGCCAGCGAAGGCGCAGGCAGCGCTGCCAGGAGGTGGGCAGCCTCTCAGAAAATAGGGGCTTGGGTTCACAAAAGAAAGAGCGGTGTGATTTTTATCTGGTACCCAGAATATGAAATAAATTTTTTCACCTTCACTTCACCTATGGGAGAAAATAATGAACTTTTTGCACGCTGGCATTGTGCGCGTGGTCAGACACAGATCTGACAGACGCGGGAGCGATGCCAGTTTACGCTGGCCACGATTGAAGCCGTAGAGCGTTGCAAGCTATTTTTTAAGTATTAGATCTTGTTAATTCTTTGGAAACTTATTTATTAGTTAACATTGAAAGTTGATTTTTAATTACTGCAAATCAAAGTATCACTTTCTTAGTGTGGCAGAGGAGGGACAGAGCTCTTGAAGATAAAGGGGAAGAAAAGTATACAGAAACCAGAGGCTAGCATCTTTTAGAGTCTAAAATACAGTAATTGAAATATTTATGATTTGAGGCACTTCTCTGTGAGAGAACGCAGTCAGGACTGTGGTTTCATTACAGCACTTAGAGTATTCTCATGACCTAAAAATGAAAACACAAAAACCTAATGCAGTCAGGTGTGCACAGACTGCAGAGATATGCACAGCTGGTGAACTGTTGTGCTTTTCACTTGTGTCAACATGTTTTCATCTTTGTCGAAGAACATACTTAATTCAATAAAGAATAAATGTTTATAATTTGTACAGCAAGGTGAATGTAAGAGGAAGGGTGCTGAGGACTCCCCGATACGTGGTAGAAATCATTCTTCACTGAAAATCAATTAGTGGAATATATGGGTGCTGAAATTGTAAAAATATTAGGATGGTACTTTGCTAAAGATCATGAAATGCCTTCGTGCAGAAATTCATTCAGACTCATTTGTTACCAGTCTTGAATGCATTTAAATTACTTTTAAGGTTGTGATGATGCTTGTAAATTGTTCTTGGTACACAATAACTGTCAGTGTACATTGAAGAATATGTATGGTCAGTAATTCAAGAGATAACTATATTGACTATGCGGAAGAAGTTTCACACGGTGTCATAAATCCTTGCACATTCTTTTGTTTAAGAAAAGGAATTAAGCATATTGTGACAAATTTTGACATATTTTGTCATTTAATTCTATTTTAAGTGACTGACATCTTGTAGAAGAGTTAAAGATGTGTTTAGCCTTGGATGTGGTGACCAGTCTGTTCTTAGGCCTCTGTTTATTATTGACGAGGAAAGAGCATGAAGTATACCTAAGCACCCAGAAATTTATATCTTGTGAGCTGTGATATGGCAACCTTTTAAAAATGTTAGTTGAGGGGTTTTTGTTGGATTTTTTTTGGTTTTGTATCTGGGAGCCAGATAATGCTTTCAATTGATTACAGAGAAGCCATGAGACTGGTACAACTGCCAAAATATTTGTGTATAGCTGCAGGACCTGCTAGGTGGGGAAGTTGATGATCGTTCAGATGCTTCTCCAGCGGAGCTGTGCAGTTTTGGGAGCAGCGTGTGTCCGTGCCTGCGGCCGCACGCGTGGCTGCACAGTGGTGCAGGGCTCCTGTGTCCATCCACAGCTTTCCAGGAAGGAGGCTACTGCCTTCAGAAGGAAAATGAATGCATTGGGTGGATCTGATGCATCTCAGGTTATGGGGCAGAAGACATCCTAAAGAAGAGTGCAGTCAGTAAAGACAAAAATGTTCAGTCCTTTGCTAAAACAGAGAATGTGTTTCAGGAGCGGGATTCTTCTGGGGAGGAACTGACCGTGCTGGAGGGTGGCTTTCACAAGGTACAAAAGGTATTTTAAGGGTTGTGATGGGAAAACCTGCCCTTCCAAAATCTTCCTTGAAAAAATGAGGGGAGGCTGCTTCCAGACCAGGTTTAAATTAGTTTCCAGACAGAGCATGGCTTGTGGCATTGGTGTCTTGCCATGCCCCAGCAGTTGGTCGGCCCTTGGGGTGGCTGTAGGGTTCAGGGGGGCTTGGACTGGCAGCGGGATCTGGAGTGGGGAGTGGTGGAGCAGCTTGAGCCACCAGTGGCAGCAGGACCCCTGCTCAGACTGAGCGGCCCAGCTCCTGTGGCACAGAGGTGCCCTTCTTGCAGCTTGACCTGTCTCATGCTTCAGGAGAGGATGTGCTTGAGAGGACGGCCACATACTTGTGTTGAAAAATCTCTCCCAAGACCTTCAGCCCTGATCCCAAATTTCCTGAAGCTGATGAGAAGACTTCTTGTTTTGGCTTAGGCACTGAGGTTGGTGGATGCTTTGGATGCATTTGTAGGTTCATGTGCAAAACTGGTTTCTGAGGTTGAGAAGTTACCAGGAATTTAGCGGCTCTTAAAAGCCACCTAGACTGGGGCTAGTTGGGGAACAGCATGTGTGTATTTAAGCCAGTTCCAAGTGTTTTCGGTTTTTCTTTCAAGACAGGTTTTTACACCAACTGTTGACAGGCTCTGAGCAAGTTACCACTAAGATGAAAAATCCATATTCAAAGTGTTTTTTTCATAATACTTAAATACTTTTAAGGGTTCACTTCCATTTAGTCAGTAAATGAATCTTACAAGAGTACAGCAGTCAGGTACATCATTGTTGAGGATCCAAAGACATATGAGAAAGACATTCCTTAAAAGATGAACGTATATTCTTGTTTTAAATCAGTGGTGTCCAGTGTAGTCAGCCAAGCACGATAGCCAAGCGTGACATACCTCGTGCTGTGGCTGTAGGGTGTTGTGTGTGCTGCATGATCAGTGCTACTGCGCATATGCAGCAAGTCTGGCACTTAGCAACAGCTTTGGGCTTGCAACGTAGTGGATGAACACCAGTAATTTGCTACGTATTCTTTTAGAAAGGGCATGGCTACAGGTTGGGCTTTGCTCTCATTTCTTGAGACTCTTCCTTCCCCTTATCATTTGGTTGTCGCATGAGAGTTACTGTAAGGTCTGAGAAAGGTAGCGGGTGGAGCAAACTACATGATACTTGACTGGTCCTCCTGAATTGCAGGCTGGGTGCTTTAAAACTTTGTGTGACTCAGTAGAAGAATATATTTATATTCTTCAATTATGTGTAAAAATGGAACCTACTGTCCTGGACTTCAACTAGAGTTTTCACCCGTTTCACCTGTTTCACTACATGTCTTCAGTAACTAGAATTAAATTTTAAACCATTAGTGTTACTACACAGAGGCTCCTGTACATTTAGTGAATCAATATACTTATATCAAAACCTCTAATTATACTTATGTATCACTTCAATATAGTTTTATAAATACTCTTGTATACCCAATGACTGCCATTTGGGTCTTTGTTGTTATCACTAAATTAGTACCAGAATGGGGAAGACACCATTTTTTCAAGTCACTATTAGGCATACAGTTTTGCTCCAAATTCAGTTATCACCAAAATTTCCTTTAACTGAATTTCTCTTCATCTAAGTCACAGGTGAGTGGGAGCAGAAAGTGACCACAGACTATTAAAAGTATCTTTCTCATTGTCACCTGCAATATTACCATAATTGGAACTAAGGAGTCTGCAGTTGCACAATATTTATGTTGCAATCCAAACTGACACAGCCTGGAATGCTTCGGTAACAAAACAAGACACAGACCCAGGCCTTGCGCCGCATACTTGGGAGGGAGCAAGCTGCTCCTTTTGGAGACCCCTTCCAGTGGGGAAGTCCCCTGGATCCCCCTGCTTTGCCACAGTTTGGGGGACCTTCCCAGAGGCAGGAGGAAAGGCGGCGAGGTGAGTGCTGAGAGCCTGGCTGCAGAGAGCGGTGGCTCATCATGGTGTACATGATGCTTTGGGTCAGGCTGCAAGGATGGCTGCTTTGCTAGGCTGGGGGGCTGTGGTAAGAGAATGCTCCTTCTTTGAGGCCTTCTGATTGGGATGGGTTCTTTTTTCGCTTCTTTTTACTCCCAACACTTAGGGGGCCTCTTTGTCAGGAGGTGTTGTTTGGAAAAAACACTTTTAATGCGTTTACTTTCCTTTGACGGATGGAAATAGTGAGTCACCATCCATCAGATTGCTGTAGGCACAGAGAAACTAACGTTTCGCCCTGCTGCTGCTGTGGTAGGTTCCGAGACAGCTGATGAACTTGATCTATTACTCCTGGCCTTCACTGGTAAACACAGTATGGTATATATGCCCGTAACTGACATGCTTAGATCTATGGCCATGAGATATCTGGTCAACTCCTCAAGCCTCTACCTTTAGCATTAGCTTTAACCCCTCAGGGCTCAGCTGCTTGCAGCATTTAAAGCATGGCAAGGGGTTTTATAGCAGAGATTTGACTCAGCAAGACTTGTGCTAACTCTTGCTGAAGATATGAAATACAATTTGTAGCTTATAATTGCTGCCTAATATGATCTTGGACCCTTGCTTAAAATCCATTTAACTGATACTGTACTTTCTTTATAAGGTTATTATTGGGAGCTAACCTTTTCTTGTGTTGTGGTTAAATGTACAATGTAATAAGGGTGTTTTTTAATGTGTTTAAGAGTTGGAAGATGTGTTAGAGGTAACCTTTATGCAGAGAGTTTTATATAGTTGTAACAAGGGGAGCGATGTTAAAATCCTGAACATTAGTACTGTCTGAATGTAGTATGTTCTCTTTGTGTTTTGTGTGTGCCTGCTAGCAGAAGACGGTACAGTATATTGAGAAAATGTGTTTTGTTCGCCAATATCTTTCTTACAAGTAGTTATTAACCTAGTGCAAATTACTGTCTCCAGAAATTTTTAGTACTTTGATTCATACAAAAATACGAAAAGCACATTGGTTATAATAGATAAATCACAATTCTTTCTTTCTTTACATTTCAAGGAGAGCAACCTAAACCCAAGATTTTAGGCACAAAATTGAAAACCTCCCAGAAATCTTTACCTTCTTGTTTAGCTCTTGATAAACAGGCATGAACCCTGTCTGTTGGAGGTCTCCAGGGATCACTAGTTTGTAATAGATTTAAAGATTAATTTTCCTCAATGACAGATTTGGTACTTTTGCACATATCTATGGATATTAGTTTTTGATTGCCTTACAGAAATGCAGGTTTGTTTAGAGTTGGAAGTTAAAATTAAGTATTTCTCCTTTTTTTTTTTTTTTTTGTTTTGCCAGATACCTAAGTATATATGTAGAATTTGGTGTACATGGAAAGGATTTCAGAACTTGCCTCCTGCACCCTTCTTGAAACTGATCTAAACTGTCGTGAAGGTAATGGAGTTTCATACCAGAAAAGGGGTTAGGAACAAAAACCCCAACAGACTGCTGAAGCAGAGAAAGATGAGTGTCATAAGTGTGGACAGCCTTTGGGGGATTTGTATTTTCTTTCCTCCCCTGTTAGTGCAGAAAGCTGTTTTCCCACTCTTCAGCCTTTTTTTTTTTTTTTTTCTTTCCCCCCCCCCCCTTTTTCCCACTTTTTTGTTTGCCTTCCCTTTTGCGTCAAGGAGGCATTGTGGATTGGAGAGGGGGAGCAGGTTTTGTACATGTCAGGCCGTCGGCCTGTAACTGAAAAATACTTATTTTCCTTATGTTCAGTAAACTGCTGTCAGGGTTCAACACATTAGTAGGAATGTAGTGGGCAAGAATGGCCTTAAGAGAAACAAATATTATTTTTTATCTTAAGTAGGTGGGGAAGGGGGCAGCAGTCATGGCTCATGAGGTTGAAATTAACTGCTTTTAACATTGTGAAGAATGATGATGATGTAGACAAAGTGACATCCTAAAATTTATAATTCTTGGCTCAGATGTAGACTTCTTGTGGAACTTTATGATAGAGTTGCTTAATCTCAGTGCAGTAAAGATAAATTCATTAATGGTTATGAGGTGTTGATATAATTAAATAGAGAATGCCAGTAAATTGCTTTCTGAAGCTCAATGACTGTAAACTCTGATCTTCTAATTTAATCTATCTACCACTTCCCATTCACTTGCTGAAATGCTTTGGAGACTGAGAAATTAGCTCTATTCCAGGCACAGTAAATGTGAGAACTAAGTTGGGTTCTCTAAAGGGAGATCCTTGGATGAAGACTGGAAGCGTTTCCTCGATGTAAGTTAAGACTGGATGGACAAAGGGGAGTAGAAACAGGTTTTTACATTGCCTGTCATGTTCAGAGATTATTATGTTTCTCACTAACTGCCTGGATTCTGTACCGATTTGTGGTAGCCCTGACACTTACAGAGAAGAAAAATTAAGCAGCTAATGATCCAGTGAAAGAGATACTGTCCAAATGACAAAACTTAGCTAAGCCCATTTCTTTTGGTGGTGTTGCAGTATTGTGCACATCTGTCTTTACGGTTGATCTAAACAAATGTTATCATTCTGTCAGTAGACAGCGCATTTTCCTTGTGAATTATTTAAGTGTGTGCAGAAATTATTTCTGAGAGAAATTAGATACCACTGAAATAAGTGTGAAATTAGCCTCTCACACAAAGGATAGTTTAATTGCATAAGGAAAATGGTCAGTTCATACTTTTAACCTGGACTCTTAAGAATAGAAATGTATAGGAAAACACATTCTTTAGGAAAGTGTGTTTTTTCTTAGTAATGTTTTTTTGTGCAGGATATTCCTGATCCAAGGCACTGTTTTCTGTTAATTTGCTTAATACTGTATCAGGGTGTAACTGTAGTTTAACTCTTTGAGCTCTAAAATGAAATTGAGTCATGATGGAGGTGGACAAGAAATACAGCAGCACAGTTGGACCAGGCAGAGGTGTTGGATTCAGTCTCTCTCTCTGGTGTTTCACACACTTTATTTGGGGACTTCATTGTGCTGTGCCAGAGATCTCCTGAGGAAGGACCAAAGCCTGTCCCTGTCCTCTGGGCTAATGCATGTTACTGGTGACCTCTGTACTCAGCCTTCTGATGGACATTTTGTGTGCTTCCCTCACCATGGCCCAGCCTCACCAGAGGAGCAGCTGAAAGCTTCCTCCCTGCTCTCTCCAGCAAGCTGGCAGTTAGGGGACTCTCCTGGGGAGAGTGTACGGAGAGTTTCACTCTTCTCAGATTCAGGTACCCACCAGCTCAAGCTGGATTGCCTCTCAGAGTGACCAAAACCTTTGTTTCACCAGTGACACAGCTTGTAGCTTGGGGTCGGAGACAGTCTGGCTTACTCCTTGAACTGAGACATGCAGGACTGCAGATGGCTGCAGACAACAAGGTTGGGATGAAGATGTCCATGCCTGTGCATAAGACTCTGATTGTTGGTGCCTCATCTGCAACGACATTTGCCGTGCATTTCCTCATCTCAACCAGGACAGCCCAGTTCAGTAAGATTACTGGAAATAAGGAGTGTGAATGGAAAAGGCAGGTGAAAAGCGGGTGGAGGATCATCTTATGTTGGCAAATTTCAGTGTTTCTTTTGGCCAACCTGTTTGACGTAGATTTCAGAAGCCTAGTAGATGAGCTGAAGGGACATGAAGCCAACAGGATGGAACAGCTTTTTTGGGCTTTGCTGCGAATTAACTCTTGGTCTTTTTCCTTGTGCAGCGTTAGAGTCAGGTACTGAGTAAGCTGCTTCCTCCTCTTGGATTACTGCAAGGATTTTAGTGCAAGGTGAAAATGCCATGCATATTCAGTAAAAAAAACCCTGAATAAAAAAACGATTGATGATGTTGATTTGGGAAACAATTCTTGTTGAATTAGCCCCCAGATCATCTGCTTGCTTTATTTGTAGAAAGAGTGGGAAAGGTTTCCTTAAAAACCTGCTGTAAGAGACCTGTCTTTTTGCTATTTCCTACAGTGTATCTACGGGCTTAATATGGATGTGATATTTGGAAGGTGAAGTCCTGTTATTGCTGAAGTGCCTCAACCAGATCTCATTGTTGCAAAGCCTTCTCTGCATTTTGAGTACAGAGGTCGCAGTTTGTACTGTTCAGTTTGTCACAGTTTTGAGGGAAAGTGAATTAGCTAGTATATAAGTGTTCATAATTCATCCTGGAATTTTCTAATGCCTTAAACCAAATTATTTTAAGTTAAAATTTACTTCACATGTGTATGTGTCTTGTAATAAGGCCTGTGTTAAATATCTAATAATTGTATCCAAACCGCTTCCAGGTCTACCATCCCTTTATTATGCAAAACATGTTTTGCATAAGTGAAAATTGTGCTTTTTGATTTTCACTTGGCAAATCTGAAGTACATGCAGTAAATACAGTTTTAGCAAACTTCACAAAAGTAAAAAAAAAAAACCAAAACAAATGAAACCCAACTGTTAGCTGTACCACAAATCAATGTGTTATAAGATGTACTCTCGACTTGACCGGTTTGATTATTGCAAGATAACATTGAAGGCATTGCTTATTCCACAACTGTACCTTCATTGAAGACCTGCATTTTTGTTGTTGGTGGAAAGAAGTTAAAAAATTCTAGCACCATGAGTATATATAGTGAGTAACTACATAAGCAGTGTTTCTGTCTTTGGGTTGCAATTTTAACAGTTTGAAGTCTCTTAAAATTCAGTATACTTGAAATAAAAAAATCCATTTTTGTGACCATTTGCAAAGTTTTAATTTGTTTTAAGCCCCATTGTTGATCTAGAGCTTTTGCTCAGTTAAGGTTGATTAATTGCTTTTGCCACTTTTGTTTGCAGTTCAGTATAATCTCATGCAGACTATTGTGGTTTTTTTAGTTTAATCTTCTGTTGATGGTTTTATGTTTGTATGGGATGTTAAATTTGACCACTAATAATTTAAGGATTTAAATAAACAAATAAATAAGATTCAAGACAATAACAAAAGACTGCAAACTGAAACAAATACTAGGCAGTGCAAATTTATTTCATGTAGCATAATTTCTGCACCTGCTGTAGAGTCCATTGTGGAAGCTCTTGCTTTCATATGATTTTATTTACTTAGAAAGAGAAAAAGATCATCCTGTTTTCATTCAAGTATCTTTTTATTTAAGGCAGATTTAATAGAAACAAGAATAATAGGCCTATCTCTTACATTGAATATTGTTAAAATGTCTATGCCTTCCCTGATAATTACTATTCATTAAGGCTCAGTACTCTTTCTTTAAAGGAGATAACTCTCTCTTATCTTACCTGTAAAATGGATGGGTGAATGTTGGCACTAAAGTCACTTCATACAAAATGTAAAATACAATTCAGATACGTAGTCTAGGAGACCTGTGGCCCATCTGCTTTACTGCATTGCCTTTCAGAAAACGCACACCACACTGAATGCTTGGTTAAGTCACATTGATACATTGTGACCTGCACTACAAAGGATTAGTATCTTGATGATAATTGATTTGGTTAACTTGTCCCAGGTAGCAGCCCCTGATTTCCATTTACAGAGTGGGACCCAGCCATGGCTGATGATGCAAAGGAAGATGCTGTTACCGTTCATCTTTGAAAGTGCCTGACTGTGTGCTGCTCTTAGAAAGTAGAAACTAGGAATCCTGGTACCCCGCATTCCTCTGCTGTCTCAGCAAATAGTTGTGTAGTTGACAAAAAAGCTGTGTTGTCACTGTGTATGGGTTTTTCTATATAAAGGAAAACACATAATGTACCTCCTGGGGTTGGCAGTATACTCATTTTCACATACATACATAATGGGCAGACAGAAGAGTTCTGAAATCTTAGGACAGGACAGATGGAAAACATGTTCACATTAAAAAAAAAAAAAAGAAACAGGAAGAAAGAAATATCCTGCTGATAATGAAAGGGTGAAGAGGAGAGGGAAACTTCCGTTCTCCATTTTTTAAGGGGACCAGTTACGGTTTTTGAACTTCTGGGATTATGATACATTTTCTTTGCTATAGAACTGTCAGAATATACAAAGGTTGTATCTGTGCAGACAGCTTAACTTGCTTCTAGCGCTCCGAAGTACTTGAACTCATTTCATGTTCAGCTGTAAAAATCTATAGGTTTTGGAAAAACTAGAGCATTAGAGTGGTAGCTGTAGCCCTCCTAGATGGCAGGACAGGGCTTTTGGATGAGAGCTGTGGCAAGGCACATGATGCCCTGAACAGTGGCAGTGGCTTGTCAGGGCTGAGGTGCTAAGCAAGCATGCCCTGTAATTGTGCTGTGAGATACTTGGGTCAAAGAAACCTTCCTCTGCCACAATTCTTCCTAATCTTTGCTTTTGTTTTCAAGAGCACTGCTAATTCTGAGCAGTGTAGCTCTGAAATTTTTCTGTTGGCTTTTGCTTGCTTGTACTTTCTGAGTTTTCTTTCCTCTCATGCTTATTTAAAGTGGATCCTAACAGTGGAGGGGATGATTCTAGAAAAGGAGTGTTTCATCAACGGAGGGTCCTAAAACTTCTACCTAACTAGAGGTACACTCTAAAATTAAGAAGCTGCATAAAATACAGTGATAGTACAAGAAACGATCGCATTTTTACCGAAATCATTGTACAATGGAAAGTGCTTCATGTCAGCTGAAATGTCAGATGTATCAGGAAGAAGTTAAAGTGGAACTGTAAGGCTAAAGATTCAAGTAATTTGCTTAGGGATGCAGTAGAAAATCAATCTTATGCTTGAAAGAGGGAATAGTAGCCTTCAAGTCTCATCTCATGTTTTGTAACTGATTGCCTGTTTTTATTATCCCCCCTCCCCCCCATTTCCTTCAGTACTTACTAATGCCCTTTGGTTAACTCCATTATACCTTTGAAAAACTTCTTGCAGAGCTCAGCTGCTTTGGCTTGTTTGCTGGGCAAGCCTCACTGATATTATTATAATTAATAGGACGTGTAAAAACTTCCTGAACCCGGTGTTACAGAATCAGGCTATTAAAGCTTGGTACCCCATATGTTCTGCAGTGTGCAAGGTTTCCATCCTCCGCAGCTGGGGCTGATCAGAGAAGAGGCTAGATCTGCAATGATCTTGCCATGCTGTGTGGGAAGTTGGTTTGGTAGGAACACCATTCAGCTTGTAAAAGAGTACAAGGGATGGAAAATAAAGTCAGTTTACAGTTTTGAGGTGTGTCTCTAATTTGCTTTTTTTGATTTTTGTACCACAGGGATAAAAATATGAGAGAAAGATACACTGTATTTTTAGATACTGAAAATCTTTGGAGATCTGATTCAGAAGTGAGAGTTGAAACTCTTTCTCACAATTGTGTGTTACATGATAACGATTTTCTTGCTTTGGCTCTTGCTGTTGTTGAGTGGTACTGCTTCATTTCCTCCAACAACTTAGATTTTAAGATTTATTTTCTTAATTATAAGAAAGTAATACAGAATAATAAGAGGTAAAAAGAACAGTCTGATATTTTTGAAGGATTTCTGTCCTTTTTTTTGATGACTTGAGGTGTCGTGAATGTAACTTGCTGGTTCTGTGAAAGTAAAATATGAAGCTGATCAAAAATTTTAAAAAGCGAGAGGGAATATGTCAACTGATAAACCACAAAGCAAGTACATAAGTAAGAAGACAGGAAATGATACTGAGCAATTGGAATAGTATCTGAGCCTTGACCAAATAAATATTTAAGTACAAGCAAATACAAGGGTGTACATCTAGAGAGATTGTTGCTGGTTTTGCTTTCAATATTGGTGTCTGTATCCAGAGCGGAAAGTTCTGACTCTGAAAAAGGTGTGTGTATTTATGCTGACTAATCAGATAAATATGGACATTATATATTTAAACTGGGACTTTATACCCTTGGGTGTGTAAAGATTTATCTTTAAATAGGAACAAGAAGGCTAGATGTTTCTGCTTAATTTCCTTCCTTCATTCCTTTTTGGTGTTGACATTGATTTTTGATAGTTTCTTAAAAAGCTATACAGAAAAGAGACTGTATGGAGAGGAGAAACTTGATAATAGAGGATTGTTGGTCCACCTTATGAGGGCGTAACAAAGTCACCTAGGAGAAGAGCTGTTTTTAACACTAAGAGTAGTTATTTGCAAAAAGACATTATTAAGGACTTCACAGTAGATTTCACTGGGAAACTCTAGATTGCAATATAAGGGCTTTTCTAACACACACTCAAATTTGGTGATGGAATTATACCAGGAGTACTTTACAACCAGGAAAATGTATGAATGTTGGTTTGACCACTGTTTTTTATTTTGAAAGAAGCAGGAGAGCACTTAATGTGCTTATTGGCATATCAGTATTCATTAACTCCATGTCTGTCCTTTGCCAGTATTTCAGGGCACTGAACATGGGCTGGAAGGCCATTGCTAGGTGTTGTGCAAACACAGAACCACTGTGAGTCCCAACCCAGAAGCAGGACAATTTAAATATATGGGTAGAGGCTACAGGTAGAAACAGGCAGGGGAGGACAGGAAAACAAGGAGTTATCATAGCATATCAGCAAATAATCTGTTTTAAAATTTTCCATAGGTCTCCTGTCAGAGCAGTTTGAAAGAGGTTAATCAGTTAGTCTTGTGGACGTTCACAGATGTGTGAGGTGTCAGCCTGGATAAAAAGCCTGAAGACACTTAATTGAAAAAATAACACATAGATGATGGAAGCTGGCAGCCTGGACCTAAAGGAGAAAGGAGTTTACCTCTAGATATGGAATGAGAGATGATAGGTAGGCTTTGACATGGAAGATAAGTGATTAATATATAATGGGATACTGGATTTATGTCAGTGAAACGAGATTGCGTTTGTCAAGATTAGAACAAAAGATGGGAACAAGATCTGAAATAAGAGCAATGGGAGTATAATAGCTGTACAGTTTGAGAGAAGAGACATACTTTAAAGGTAGTATTTGTAGAGATCCTACAATATTTACATGTAAATATTTTGTAAATATGTGAATCTATAGTACCTAGATGCCTGTGTCCAAAGACTGAGAGAGTCAGAGGTGATGCCTCAATTATTGGCCTAAATGAATGGTAATGTTGCCCAAGAAAGAGGCAAGAAGAGAGCTGATTAGCCCTGTAGAGGAGACTATATACTCTCTGTCTTCTAACTGTACAAATTTGTGGTCCAGCTCACAGCAGCTGTGTGCAGTTAGTAATAGGGGGAAAATAACCTTCTCCAGGTGAGTGGCAGTCTGTTGAGGTCTAGAATTTTTATGAGGTCCTCCTTTATCAGTTCTCTTGTGGAAGAGGATCTTTCTTTGAATATTATTGTTCTTTGCTGTTTCCCTGTTGCTCTCTAGTGGAAGCATTTGCAGCTTAAAGTTATGCGTAAAGTGTGTCACACCATTGTTGATGAAGTACCACGGAAAGTATGTGTTAATACACATAGTAACATGCTTAAGTATTTAGGATTTCAGAGCCAGGATTCACTTGACTGCATTGCTCACCAGTGGTGAAACCATGCATTATGAAGATCATCCAGGTTGAATGCCAGTAGATTCTCTGTCATGTACACTATTTATTTTACACATATAGGGTATATTTCCACCTACTGGAAAAACTATATTGGAAATGTTTAGGCAAATCATCTCTGTCCATACATAGTGTCAAGTTCTTTCATTTGCTTAGTTATAGAGGGAAAGGAGACATCACTGCTCTAAAGTTCCTAGTTTTGACCAGAACCCTCATCTCTCTGTGGTCATCCTGGAACGACCAGTTCTGGGCCAGTTCTGGTGTCTGGGGAACCACAGGACTTTGATGTTGCTGTGGCCATCTTTTTTTTCAAATGCAAAATGGTGGAGTAGTGTAATGTGAGGTAGGTCCAAGATGCTGTGAAGTTTCTTTTTTCTTGTTTGAGACTACTGCTAGCATAGAGCAAATATTTTACTGAAGTTTGAAAGTGATTTTCTGTCTTTGTGTATTTACTAAAAAAATTGCCAATTGTGTTCTCTTTTTAAGAATTTCCCTTTGCTGTGTTTCCATCTGAACTGCATTAGAAGAATCTGAAAAGTTGAACCTTTTTCCCTTACTTGCAGTCTTCTAACTACATGTGCCCTCTGAGAGCTGACCAGAGATGGCTAGGTGTGTTGCTTTAGGATTTCTGACAGAGGATTCCTGCTAACTCAAGTGAGAGTGTTGCTGTGCTGGTTCAGTTGCTTGATTACCTCCCCCCTGCCTATTGTCCTTCTTTCAAGTTCTAAAAACTGTTAATCAGATTTATCACTGCTTTTTAAGAAAGTCTTCATGAGCATGACCTGAGGTTTTACAGGAAACCTTGAAATAAAAGTAATAATATTGTTATACATTCTCTCACATTCAGCCACACATGCTATCACAAAAGTAGCCTTGAAGCTGTTTTAGTTTTACAGCAAAGAGTGTTTCTTTTCATATCAGGTAATCCGATCTGCTGGATTTTTTTTTCCCTTTGGCTTTGAAAACTTGCCTTTATATTAATAATCCTGGATTTTGTGCTGGAAGTTGATTGCTCTAATTGCTGATTGGTATTCAGTAACACTAAATAAAAGCTCAATTTTTTCCCTTTTTCTACTCTGAATTCTATCAATGTGTATTTTGAGAGTTCACCATTAGTGGATGTATAATCTTCGTGTCTGCTTTTATTCTTGGCCACTGGGAGTTTTGCTACCAGCAATAAAAGACAACCTCCATGTTGTACTGCACAGTATAGATATTGTAAATTTTGGTCTTGCTTTCCATTGATCTGGTTTGCCATATGGGAATCATATTCAGCTGATCTTTATTTCCTGAGTCAGAAATTCTGTTTTACCCATCTTTGGGCCTTTCAGCATTTATTCTCAGTGGGCTGTCAGGTATTCCACATGAAAGCAAAGGTTCAAAGGCATATAAAGAAGGCTGAGGTCTGAAATGTTTACTTAACACTGTCTTTTTTTTCTTTTTACAAACATTTGCCAGACTGGAGGATCAGCATGAAACCTTAATAAATTTTAGGCTTTTTATACTCTATTATGAACATTTTACACATACATAGTTTTGGTGTAGCCTGGAAGACATCAGCTATAAACTTGCCAGTGACATTATTAACAGCACTGCAATTAGTTTTTTTTAAGCTTATCAATTACTTTTATCAGAGGTTTATTTCCTTTCACTTCTGTTTTTGTTTCTGGAACTGCCTCTAACAGACTGCCATTGTGCTACAAAGAAAACTTAAATGAATTGACTTATATAGCTTTTAATTAATATGACCAGTAAAAATTTCAAAATAAAGATACCATCCTCGCTCTTTGTGATGTCCTTCCCCTGAGAGGGAGAATGAATTTGAGTGGAAGTGAGAATGAGCTTGTTGATCACCTGTGAAGATGCTGCCACCAGTTATAATATCAGTTTTTATAATTTCAGCAGTTTTTTTGCCTTAAATATTTGATCTCTTGTGAGACAAATGCCTAAAATTCAAGGGTTTTGAATCACTTGGGGGCAGTGATATAGAGGGTCTAGATCCTATTTGTGTAGTTTGATTTTTTTTCTTTCTCATTGGTACTGAGGTGTATTTAAGACTCAGCATACTGGAGTCTGTCTGATATCCCACTTCCGTCTTCAGTATATCTCATTTTTCTTTTTATTATCAAGCAAGGAAATAGTCAGGGATATTGATAGCCAGTAATGGGATTTTTTCTCTCTTCTTCTGGCCTCTTCTTCATTGCCAAGAGGATGTAGAGCACTAGGATTGGCTCAAAGTGACTATTTTTGTCTAGAAAGATGTGGTTTTGGTGTGCCTAGGGTCATATTTTGTTGTTGAGGAACTGGAAACGGATGAGAAAGAGGCAATGAAAGACTGAAAGGAAGGTGGGGTTCCCCATAGCTCCTTCACCTTTCGCACAGGGGCCACCAAGAATGAAGCTGTTGGGGAACTCTACTCTCTCACAAAGAGTTGTGAGCTCCCAGTTCTGGTCTTCCTGACTTGCACGGCCTCTTCATCGGGAAGTTAAGGTGCAGATTTAGCTCACTGCTGCCTCCTTTTCTCACTCCTTGCCTTCTCCAGCCAAACCAGAGAATGGCAGCTAGGGGAATGTGACCTCATGGACAGCTTGTTTCAAGTAGATGGGTTACCAAAGCCTGCAATAGGTCTTCTTTTCTCCTGTCTTCCTTTTTTTGTGTTTGTTAGTTTCTGTCAGCACTGAGATATTGCACTCTCATTCTGCTGGTTCAACTTTCCTCACTTCAGTAATCAAAGATGATTATGGCTCCTCAGCTGTCCTGGCTTTTCCCTGACATTAGCTAAGGCTGTGAACCGTTTTTCCATGCAGCCCTTCCCAGGCTTCTTCTGTTCCACTACTTGTCTTTTTTTGAATTGTGAAGGAAAACCCAAGGAAATGAAGGAAGTAACCAGAAGCAGCCAGATTTGAGACCTTCAGTAGAAGAAACTGCTACGTTAGCCAGAGGTGTGTCAGGTAGCACAAACCAGTGTGATATAGTATTGATACTCGTCACTGGAAGACCAGCAGAATGAGCCTGTGCTGGGATGTGTCCAAGACTAAATGGCATTGTGATCTCACCAATTGTTCCTGGTGGGAGGTCCTTCCCAGTTCCAGGTGGAGCTAAAAGCATGTAGCATTTGTTTAACTTTTTCTGAATGTGCTTCTGCTAAGAAAACTGAATGGCAAGTGTACCTCAGGTATCTCACTGCTGGAGCTGGGGTCAAAACGATCATAGATTTTATAACCTATCAAGCAATCCCTAGACAACACATTCAGAGAGTTCTCTGAAATATTACTTGGAATAATGATAAATTCTCATAAATCTCATTGTGAAGTATTGTCAACAGTTGTGACACACCTGTTCAGTGGATGCATAAAAACTCCCAAATGTGTCTTTTCATGGGGAATTACCTGGATTTAAGAATTTCTGTAAGCTAGGACACTCCACCGTCTTGTCAGGTGGTGATGTAATTTTCAGTACCCATACCTTTTGCAAGTTATGCATTCAGTACCACCAGTGTGTGAAGATGTAGCAGTTTAAAATGTTGAAGAAGGCAGTACATGCTATCTTTACTTAAATGTGTGCGTCTTCTGATTTTTCTGTCATCTCCTCACAGGACTTTGGAAGATGTTCAGTGTCTTGGTGTTTATTTTCAGAGTTCTTGGCCTGGTTCCCTTTAGATCGGGAGTGGAGCCTGTGTTGGATCACTGGGCTTCTCCAGGAAAAGCCTCCCCTGGGATGGAAAGACTAAAGATCCTCTGTGCAGGGTAGGGACCTTGTTCAGGGGGCTGTCCATGTCTTGGGGAAGGAAGAAATGAAGACCACCATAATTTTCATCATATTTCACTTCTAATCCAGAGTATTTTTAAATTATTATTTTTTTTAATATGAATATATGGGAGTTTATTTGTATGTGTATTCTCTGAACAGACCAACTTCTCAGTAGCCCCTAGGACAAAATAACTCACAGAAGTAGAAGAGAAAAGGGCTTTAACAAAACAGGACACTCATCTGCATATTTCTCCCTTATGGGAAGAGGACCAGAAGACAAACGCAGTACAGTGACAGAAGCGGGTACATTCAGATTCTGCAGTAATGACCATGGTAATACTGCAGAATAGCATAGTGGGGTTAAAGAAACTGCTGTCTTCCACTAATTTTCACACAAATAATGTTTGTATAGATCAGAAACATATTACTAATTACAGGAAGTAGCATTTTAGAAGCCAAATTATCTAGTAGGAGCTGAAGTATAGCTAGTTAATAAAAGTAGTATGAAAGAAATTATTCTCTACATGATGGATATGAGTTTACTTGGCAAAAGTGTTTGTGGTATTTTTCAAATTGCCCAGATCTAAGCTTTCATTTCAAATCCATATATTCATGTTGGGATAATAATTGTAATCTTGAGAATGTAAACTTGTTACTGTGTTATTTTCCTGAATCTGCTGGTAATCTGAAACACTAACTCTATCCTTATACTATTTTCTTTATTAATCCTTTTTTAGGTACTCATTCTAAATGTAATGATGGTCTTTAATATTCAGCGTTAACAATTTCATTTATGATAACTTTTGTGCCTGGGAAGGGGAGAATGATGATTGTCAGGAACATCAAGAAGAAAAGTGGAGAATGAATAAATGCAAGAGGGGCAAATGGGAAAAGAAAAAGAATTAAGAGGCATAAATATGGTAATTGTAAAGATGAATGTATTTTTACTTTGATATTAGACATAACAAGCAGGTAGTGGAAAACGATTAAAAATATAGTTATTTCATTACAGATAATTTTCCCTTCCATACCTTTGTTCAAAATGTATCACGCACATGAATGGAAAAAAATTGATGGCAGGTTATGGGCAATAGATTGCATTCCTATACTTGTATGCCAGAGTCAGCAGCCACGAATGTGACGATGTCTGTAAAGTAAGCATGATGCATCCTACTTGATTTCTTTTTCCTGCTCCCCATCCACGTTTAACCTACGCCCGTAGCACCACATCTGAATCTTTGTTCTGTACTCGTGCCTTACACACTTCAGTGCACTGACTGGTTCCACTCTCTCTTCCAAACCCCTGACCTCTGTTCAGCTTCTCAGTGTTGCAGTCTGTCAGCTGATTTGAGTAAACTTCTGCTAATGAAAACAGATAAAAAGTCACTGGAATTTATTAAAGCTTTTGCATTAACTTAAATCGGGCACTAAGAATTAATGTAGTATTAAAAAATGAAATCGGATTATAATGAAAGAAACCTGCAGATTTTAGTTAGTAACTTTCATGCATCTCTATAAATTTTGTTTCATTCTAATAAAATAAAAGTGAATCCCCATTAACTGTAGTGAAATAAAATTAAGCTCTCCCTGACTTACATTCATGTAGTCAGTCAGCACTATTATTTGAAATCTTATTGGGCTCAATTTGTCTGCAAGGACAACAGAATTGTCATTTATGCTGGAGGGGCTCTGTTGGTAAGAAAATAACAGGACTAGGTCTATTCTATCTGGCAAAAAGAGGTGCCTTACACATAGGATTCATGTGATGTGTGCTACAGAACATGATGATAACCGATTTTCTTCTAAGAATCCATTTTGAGTCTGTATAATAAATACATATCTGTATAATAATTATGTATCTGATAGTTCACATATATACTGCTTTGTTTCAAGATGTTTTGTTTCTTTAGTATCTTCACAAGTCAGTATGTTAACATAGTTACATTAAAACTATCATGGGTAGGTCATGTTCTATATGAAAGTTTGGTTAATCTTTTTGGGAAAGATGTAATTAATTTTTGTCTTGTTTCAGCCTGATAAAAAAGTCATCTTGTTTGGCCTTTCTTCTCTCTCTTTCTCTCTTTC